>NW_020665141.1:1299012-1349493 GCF_002925995.2 Terrapene triunguis | reverse complement strand
TTAGAGGGAGACCAGGAAATGTAAAACAGAATTTCAAATAGATGGACATTTCTAATGAACTGTATTGTAACCATTGGACTCTTTTTCTTCAAACTTTGCAGAATTGCTCCTTTTTGCCTTTGAGATAAAATCTGGCTGTTTTCAGGCCAAATGAAGTTTCCAACCCACAGTTTTATACAGTTGCTAAAATGGGGTTTTATAATAGACACTTTAACTGAAGAGGTTACCTCTAGAACTGAGTAAATAATTGATTTTTTTTTTTTCAATTTGGTGTCTGAACTGAAAAAAATCAATAGAATTTTCTGGGGTTTTCTCACTCTGATGAAAAACTGAAAAAATGTGACTGAAATGACATTTTGAAATGAACTGTTTTGATTTTTTCCCCCCTCATTTTATTTGGCTGAAAATATTTGCCGAATTTGCAGTTAGTTTTGGTTGCCCCAAAACTGCATTTTTTTGATGAATTTACTATACGTCGCAAAAATGTTGCCCAACTGTAGTTACCAGCTCTCCATAATATCTGTCTCTAGCCTTTATTATTACCCACATGACTCTGAATTCTTTTTTCCTGTCTTTCTCTTGTCTTTGCATTTTCGCTTTTGGGTTGTCTCTGTGAAAGTCCTAATGTTGCATGTAATCCAGATAAGAAAAACCCATTTAGAGAATCAGCACTGAGATCCCAACCAAGTAGTGCAGATTATCCTACCCGCTAAATAAAATAGACCTGTTAAAAGAATAACCACTGGGGCAAGTTGGTGCCTGAGAACTATCTTAGCGAATGGCAGAAAAGAAACAAGCAGTCATCTTGTGGAAACCCCAGACTACTGGGGTGGGGAGGGGTGTCCAGTGACACACACAATTATTAGTCAAGCTCATGGAGAATTATCATTACGTTTCTAAGTTACTGGGTAAATAAACTCTGTATATTATTTTTATCTTTGTACGTGTGCCCAGAAGCTGAGTGAGTGTCACATTCTTTATTAATCTATAACTAAATACAATAAATTTAGTTTGCCCTGAGGTCATATTTTCTAGGCTGAATAATGGTCCCCACTCCTTTCCTTTCATCTTCTTTCTCTGTAGAGTGAGCCAGACTTGGAGAAGGGCTTGGAGATGAGAAAATGGGTCCTGTCTGGAATCCTAGCCAGTGAGGAAACCTACCTGAGCCACCTAGAGGCTCTGCTGCTGGTAAGCACCTGTCACAGACACCAGATTTAATGATAATCTTCACATTTCCAGAGCAACTTTCATTCAAAGATTTCCAAGAGCTTCACAAACACTGACCGTCTCACAGTGACCTGGTGAAATGTACGTAATTGTTATCCTCATTTTGCAGGTGGAGAAATGGAGGCATAGAAAAGCAAAGGGACGTGTCCTAGGTTACACAGGGAGTCATTGGCAGAGCTCGGAATAGAACCCAGGAGCCCTGACTTCTAGTCCTCCTGCTTTAACTACTACACCTGCTGCCCGCCAGCTAGTGGAATAGAGATTAAGGGGACAAAACAAGGGGCACAGGGACTGTAATTTCAGCATTCGTATCCTGGGAAAATCTGTGAACTGGGAGTTGCTGAACTACCCCGAGGAGAGAATTGGTACAGTCTAGTGTTCAGAGAGTCACTGAAGTGTCAGTGGGAACATCATGTAACAGAATAGGAAGGAGGCATTAGAACATGACGACAAAGACAAGTTTACTTGGTGCGTGTAGTAACAATCTCCTTGATTCTACTTTTAGCCCATGAAGCCTTTGAAGGCTGCTGCCACCACTTCTCAGCCTGTACTGACCAGTCAGCAGATTGAGACTATTTTCTTCAAAGTGCCTGAGCTGTATGAGATCCACAAAGAGTTCTATGATGGGCTCTTTCCCCGCGTCCAGCAGTGGAGTCACCAGCAGCGTGTCGGAGACCTCTTCCAGAAACTGGTGAGTAAGCTGCCACCACCAACGCTCCTTTAACCTCAGTGCAGCTTAAATAGGCGTGTCTGCCAGGTGTGTCTGAGACTCTCATTCATTCCTTTGCATGGCTCTGGTGTGTGGAGGTCCATGGCTGGATGAGGTGGTAGAATTTTAAATTCGTCTTTCCACTGTGGAAGGGTCATAACTAGGCCGGCAGTTTTGTGCTTAGAGGCTACATCATGACCCCACCAATATTACAAACACAGTCCGTCTTCCAGAAGACTTTAGAGCTCCCCACAAAGCCTGCAGTGTGTCACTTGCTGATCATTCAGTTACCAAGGAGGCTGGCATGGCATCCTGACGAGAGAGAGAGAGAGACTGTCGGAGCCCTTTGGGGGGACATAGAATAGAGTTCAGTTTCATATTTCACTTCTTGTATAAAATATCCCGTGACACTGCATAGGAGTGAATTAGATGCTAGTGGTGCATTGGCTGTGCAATTACTCAGTATGATTCATATGCTGCCTTGGAGGTTGGAACCATTGTGGTGGAGGACTTCCAAGCAGCTCTCAGAACCCTGCAGTTCTTCCCTATATTTCTGTCCTCAAACATCCTGTGTCATACCTGACCATCCAGCCTGTTTGAACATGATTTCCTTTGGAGCCTGCTAGTCCTGTTCCAGAGCAAGCTACAGGGATTACTACAGAGGGACAGGAAGTGTGTTCTCTCATCCTAGAGACTTACTACTATTATTTATTACATGTGTTGTGATAGCACCTAGGAGCCCCAGTCACAGACCCTGACCACATTGCTCTGTACAAATGGAGAACCAAAACATCATCTGCTGCATCCACATCCCCTGCTGACCCCCTCAGCACATGTGGCAGTGCATTTCACTAGCATTTGCAAAATTCTAATTAAAACTTACTAGCCCAGGCACAAAATCCATGTGCCCAGCCTGACCATGCCAGTGATGATATTGACAAAACTAATGAGATTTTACTCCTCCATCAGTAGACCCTTGCTCCCCCTGTATTAACAGACATATAACACTCTGCCAGCTCTGCACAAGACTGCCAGATCAGCTGCTAGGACCTTGGTGGTGTTTCTTCCTCCTTGAACTGTTCCTGCTGTCTGTGCTCATCTGCCACAGTTCTGGGGGCAGTAGAGAGAGGCAGCCTCACGGGGACTAACCATGTTCTTTCACTATAACCATAGCCAAGGTCAAAGCTACAGGTAGCTGCTTAGGTTGTGCACACAGAAGGCCCCTTATTAGGAATTAGCATCTCAAATCCTTCCTTTGTCTCTGCTCTGGCAGCTGGTCCTCCCTTGGAGCTAGTATAACCCAAGCCGTTATCAGATGATTGTTTCTTTTAGGCATTGCCTCGGGGTACTGCTGCTCTCACTTGGCCAGAGAAATGAATTAGTTTCAGATGTTTGAAAAAGGAAACTGGTGTGTGTGTTTATGTGCATTTCCACTTGTTGCTGCTCTGTTCCACCCCCCCTCGCCGCCTCCTATCCGTTTTGCTTTGCTCCATCTGCACTGTTGTTGTTACCTCATGCTTTGATATTCCACCCTCCTCCCCCTGTGCTCCTGCTATTCCCTTTGCTGTAATTGTGGATGTGTTTTTTCAGTCTGGTGCTGAGAGTTCCCCAAGCAAAGTTCAACAAAAGACCTCCGTGTGCAGAACAGAACAGATGAGAATAAAGCAACTTACAGAGCCTGAAGATGACCTAGAGGTTCCCAAGCCAGATATACCTGATTGTCTGCATTCAAAAGGCATCCCTCTAGCCCCTCCCCTATAGTGTGCAGAAAGCAAAGGATTATGGGAGCTTCATTTTCTTTTCTAAAAAGAAAAGAATCTTCACATTCCTTAGGTGTCTCTGATTCCCTGAGTTGGGGAGACATTCCATGCAGTAGCTTATTGGATGGAGAGTGCAGTTCACCAGGGTCACTTAATTGTTAACATCTGTGTGGCAATGCACCAGCTCCCTTCCCTGTTGACTTGAGACAGGGGGACAATATTTTATGTGCCCTCCAGCAGCTCAAGACGAAACCGCAAGAAGCTGCCTTTCAGTGCTGGTGTATTTCAGTCAGGAGGAGATT
The DNA here is from genome assembly GCF_002925995.2 of Terrapene triunguis. Lineage (NCBI taxonomy): Eukaryota > Metazoa > Chordata > Testudines > Emydidae > Terrapene > Terrapene triunguis. Next base: position 1,345,495 of record NW_020665141.1, on the reverse strand, counting down.
GGTTGGTGCCTTTGCAGATAGCTCATGGACATGGTATGCGGGGCTCAGAGATTAGCTCACAAGGTCTGAGCCGCCTGCTGCTGCTCCCCAGCTTGCTAAAGCTGAGATGCAGGAAGAGTGCTGCAATCAAATGATGCTTGATAAACTGCCTTGAGAGGGTAGCGGAAATAGTGCTACTAGCTGAGGGTGAGCTCTTCAGATGAATTACCATAGCTGGCTTGTCCCAGCAAGCTTTGACTTGCTGTGTTGCTACTCTGACCTGAGTTTAAGGCCGTGCCATACAGATGAGGCTGGCAGGCCCATGTACCTGGCATCCGTGATACTCTCTTTTTCTGTTCCCCTGACCCTTTTGTGATTGTAACAGAATTGGCAAGCTATGTTGGATCTGTGTCGGGAGCAGCTTTCCCTAGTGTAGCAATAACTCAGCGATGCGGAGCGAACATCCCGGGGAGCTCTGGGCTTGCTTAGCTGTTTCAGCTCTGGTGATTCAGTGCAGTGGTCTGACAGATACTGCAACAGTCACTTTATTCCACTATTTTCTCTGACAAACTGAGCGTTTTGCTGTACTGGACAGAGCCAAACCATTCTTAGCAGGCAGTTAAAACCATCTCGACAAGAGAGAGATTGCTGAAATACCGGACATTAGCACATGGTCAGTCAGGATGCACATCAGGTCCTTTGAGCAGACTTTTTGCATGTGGCCATGCCATGAGGTAGGATTATGGTGATAGTTTGGAGTCTTGATAATTGTACTCAGAGCACTGGTGGCATTCATAGAATATCATAGAATATCAGGGTTGGAAGGGACCTCAGGAGGTCATCTAGTCCAACCCCCTGCTCAAAGCAGAACCAATCCCCAGTTTTTGCCCCAGATCCCTAAATGGCCCCCTCAAGGATTGAACTCACAACCCTGGGTTTAGCAGGCCAATGCTCAAACCACTGAGCTATCCCTTCCCCCGCATACCTATCTCCTAGAACTGGAAGGGACCCCGAAAGGTCATCGAGTCCAGCTGCCTTCACTAGCAGGACCAAGTACTGGTTTATTCATTTTATTTAACCTGTAAAATAAAGAACCCTAGATTGAAACTGAAGGCAATACACCAAGGAGACTCTGGAATCTTACATATTGTGGCACTCTCTGCAGTGAGTTTCTGCTAACAGAAACTGTTAAGGTAGCTGTGTTATCCCACCTAGTCAGCTGGGGGAGAAAAAGCACCAGCTGTCAAGAGTAGAACGGGGTGAAATATTCTGAAAATATATTGGAGAGGTTTGAAATTTTTGGATTTTTAATGAAAAACTGAAATTGTGTCTCAAAAAAACCTTTTTTTTAAAAATTAAAATTTTTCATTTTTCAAAAAAAAAAAAAAGAATTTTAACAAAAAAAAAAAAAAAAAAATGGTTTCCAGTTTTTCATAGAAAAATGGGAAAATTTTAACCAAAATAAGAATTTTCTGTGAAAACATTTATTTGGCTCAAAAAGGCATTTTTCATCCAAATATGTCTTGATGATTTTTTGGACCGACTCTATTCAGGTGTGGTAGGGAAAGCAAGAGCCCTTGCACTAATGGAGAAATCAAAGCACTTATGTCCTAGAGATGGCGGCTAGGATGTGATTCCAAAATTGAAATGTTATAAGTCTCCCAGCAGAGACTACGGTCAGGATTACTGCTCATTTGGGGGTGGTAGTACAACAGTGCTAGCGATGGATCATATGCTTTCTGCAGGCCTGGGGCCAGACCATCCCTGGCATCCGTGCACAGTTGCCACTGATTTCAGTAGAAGCTGTGCCATTGTACAGCAGGGCTGAAATTAGTTCCCTCGTCTCTCTGTGAAAATCACTTTAGGAGGCAGCTCACCGTTTCTCAAGCTACCATTACTTAAATAAACTGTGTAGGGAAAGATGCACAGAGGTACTGGGAAGCTACTCAAGTGCCAGGCTCTCCTGCGGAGGCAGTGTAGGGAATGATGCAGAAGTACTGTTTGAGGGGGAAGCTCACAGCTACGTTAGAAGGAGCGTCTCCGAGCTGGATTCTCTCTAGAATGGTGTAGGATCACTGGCTGTGGGGAAGTTCTCTGCTCCTCCGGTCCCAGTCTCTCAGCAGCAGTCACAGTAGGGAATACTGTCAGTGCTGGCAGTGGACGCACGGTAGTCATAGGGTAAGTGATGGATTGAAAATACTCTCCTCTCCTTTTCAGTAGAGTCCTTCAGTGCTCCTTCTGTCAGTGTTTTTCTGATTGTACGCTGGGAAGCCCATTTGAACTGCCGAGGTGTTTATAGCACAGCTGCATGGGTCTGCAACACAAAGGTTACTTTAGAGTTCAGACATGCTTGGAATTTGCCCAGGGATTTCCCGGCTGGATCTTACGCTGTCTAGCATGAACATGACTGCTGTTTAGAAATCAGCAAACAGGATCAGTGCTAAGACCTAGTGATTAATAATGGCTCATTACAGGATCCAAGGCTTGCTGTATCTTTATCAGGGTCCACCACACATTTTGCTGTTGCAAAATCCCGCATTGCCGTCCAGGCCTTCCAGCAGTCATTCTATACTGTGTGTATTGTATTCGACTCTTCAGCACTGCTGTCCTTAATGCTTCAACCATGTGGCTTTAGATAATGTCTGCATATGTAGATCTTGGGTAATATCTGGGTTTGTTTTAACAGCTTCAGAAGCAAACGAGTAGCTTTGCACAGAAGCAACCGAGTAGCTCACTGGGGTCACATTCGTGCTATAGGCCTGAATCACTCCTGTCTGATTCATATTTCATGGCAAACAGCCAACAGCTCCTGCAAAGTTTCATCCATGAGCTAAAATATTAATAGACGCTAATCTGGCAGTTTAGAAGGGAAAAACTAGGCGATGGTAATAATGATTTGTCATCCTCCCAGGCTAGCAAATTAACTTCTGCTGGTTAAAGGGAGCCACCACACCAGGAGCACCTGTTCCAGTGGGGGAGAATCCACAGGAGGGAGGGGCACTTCCTGTTCAGAGCGTCCTGAGTTTCTTTGGATTGGTGTAAATCAGCCTCTTCCCTGGTTATTCTGACTCCTACCAGCAGCTGTCCCAAGCCATCCCCCTCCCTGGTGTTTACTTTGCTTTGTTTTGATTCCTGCAGGCCAGCCAGCTGGGAGTGTACAGGGCCTTCGTGGATAACTATGAGGTTGCCATGGAGACGGCAGAGAAATGCTGCCAGGCCAATGCTCAGTTTGCTGAAATCTCCGAGGTAATGTCATGATGTTCAGACACACACGCTGCCCGGAGCTGATTAATACACTGCGATGTCACTCCTGTGCAGCCTCCGAGTGCCTTTGCAGCCATCGCTCCTCGGAGAGGCTGGGACTGGAGGAGCTGTGAACTTCCCCACAGCCACTGCTCCAGCCCCAGCCCCTCCAGTGGCCTTTAGTTAAGGCTGGCCCTGGAGGAACTATGAATTCTCTCATCGGCAGTTTTTGCTCACTGTTCCCCACAGTGACTCTTCTAATGACTGGCATGGCTTTGAACATTCCTAGCCCTGCTCCAGCATCATGCAGTCCTAAAGAGGAAGGTTTGTTTGAGCTCCTGATGTCTCTTTTTTGCTAATAATGACACTGACTGTAGTGTAAAAGGCCATCTCTAACAGCTTGCATGATGTCTGTCGGTAGAATCACAGGCTTAATTAGCCTCAAGTGCTGAAAGAGGTAGCGCTAGAATGCACTGTTTAAAATGACAAGTGTGTCAAGTGGAATCTTATTATTATTTATTAGGCTGCTTTGATTTCCTCCCTTTGAGTGGGATTCCATGTGTTGAAGTACTTTGCAGGCTTCTCATGCCGTGGGCTCTGGGTGGAGCTCCTTGTGCAGCGGACAGTGTCACTGTGGTGATTACAGCCCCAAGAAACGCCACAGCTGGAAAAAAGCATCTGCCAAAAAAAATTGGATTTAAATGGAACCACCTTTTCAGTATCGGATCTGCGCTGTGCCGGAGGCATTTATTTCTTTTCAAAACACTAGTTCGTCCAGGAGCCCAAATCTTTTTTTATCTTTAAAATTAAAAAGTAAAAAGTTTCAAGACATTAAGATTGAGGGAACACAAACTGGCAATGCCCTTTGAAAATGTGCTGTGGTTCTCATCACAGTGTGAAGGGGTTCCCCACCTTCCATCTGCAGCCATGGCTCTTTGATGGGTTTGGATCCTCAAACACAGCCTGTAGCATCAGCGGTGTCACCTCGCTATCAGGGCAGCTTCCCCCACGCTTAATTTTTTTTAATAGATCAATACAATCGGTAAAGTCTCCTCTGACTAATAGTTAGATGTATTAGTTGTGTTGTGGTAATGCCCCAAAAGGGATCTGGGCCTCCTCATGCTGGGCACTGTACCAAACGCAAATTCTGGGCACCACATATTGTCATTTCCTGGTGGGTAAGTGCTAAAGCCCCTGGCGATGACCACGGTGTAATAAATAGTAAGGATGATGAATATGGGGGTACTTTTGCACTCCTGTGCCCATGTCCTGCTGAGGATTTCACAGCCCTTTACCCACATTAATACATTCAGCCTCAACATTCAGGGCAGCAGCAGAATCCGGAATAGCACCCCGGTCTGCTGACTGCCCACCTTGTGCTTTAGCTACCAGACTATATGTACCCTGAGCCAATGGCACATGCATCCTTGTGGACATGCTCCCGTCTGACTGGTGATAACAACTCAGCCATCCCCAGGTTTTCTCCCATTTGCTGAACATGGCTCCCTGGTTTCTCGGGTCTCTATTAAAACTCACTCTTGGGAATTCTGCTTGGAGCTGGAGGCTCCTGGCAGACACTGACGTGGTGGTGGTAGAGGTACCATCAGGTCAATGCATTTTCCTTCACTGACATGGAATATAGCAGGGTTTTTCTGGATGCTGCTTTAGGCTGACTGTATGAACACAGGCGCCTCTTCCTCCCTTGGAGGAGTTGAGGAGGTTCTGGGTTCCAGGGTGGTGTTTCTGGGTGATGATCAGTCTCCTACACAGATTTTCTTTTTTTTTTTTTTTTTTAGAATCTCAAGGCCAGAAATACAAAGGACTCAAAAGATCAGACAACCAAAAACTCCTTGGAAAGTGAGTGTTCTGTATGGAGGAGACTGGTTTGTCAGTGCTTGGAGGGGTGGGAGTGGAGCTGTCTATTGTTGCCGTGGGTGGAGGGTAGATATATTGTGGAATAACCATTCCCCAGCCCCACCTTCCATGGTCCTTTTGCTTTCTAAATGCTGGTGGGTTATGGTGACTCTGCTTGCTTTCCCCGGGAAGCAGCTCCCTTTTGCTCATTAGCAGAGCACTTGCCTAGAAAGCTGCATGTCTGCGCAGGAAGCCTCCATTAATCTTATTGGCTAGTCGTTCCCTTGGGCAACAGTGGACCATTCACAGAATAGCCATGATCTTTGAAGAGCATATATTGCCTAATAGTAGCACAAACAACATCATACAAGGAATTATTATTTGTACTACGGTGGTGCTTTTTCGCCTTCCTCCGCAGCATGGAGCAGGGGTCGCTTGCTGGAGGATTCTCTGCGACTTGAAGTCTTTAAATCATAATTTGGGGACTTCAACAGCTGAGTCAAGGGAGAGAATTATTCCAGGAGTGGGTGGGTCAGCTTTTGTGGCCTGCATCATGCGGGAGGTCAGACTAGATGATCATAATGGTCCCTTCTGACCTTAAAGTCTATGAGTCTATGCTACAGATCCCAGCTGAGATCAGGGCCCATTGTACTAGGCCCCGTACATACACATAGCAAGAGATTGTCCCTGCTCCAAGGAGCTTCCAGACTTGTTTAAGGCACAGCCTCATGGATGGCTGGATTTGGGAGCACCTTAGAGATGCCAGGCTGAGTTTGGGAGGGGAGGTGGTGCCTTGATCACCCTTCAGAGACCTTCCTGGCAAGATTAGGAGAGGCGCTGAAGGGGAATGGCTCTAGAGAGTGCGGCTAGGCACAGTGCTCAGCTGCAGGGTCAGCCTCGAAGATCTAGAGCTGTAGGATGTAAGAGGTTAATCAGGGTGCCCTGCTGGGAGTGTTCTGTGCCATTCAGCGAGCTCACCATTCTCTCTCCCTCAGCTGCGTGTTGCTTGGGGTGTGCAGTAGGTTGTGTTTTGTGTGTCTCTCTCTGTGTTTGTGCAGTGTGTTTTGAATGTTTGAATTAGCAGTAATGAGCTGTGTGTGCGGAGGGGGGAAAGTTTGTAGAGGGGGTGTGTGTGCTGTGTGGCTGCTGACTGCTTCTCTCCACACACTTGTGTGTTTTATTGACTCTGTAGCTCATTAACTGCGGAGAAGAGAATTGCAGGATGTTTCCTCTGTACTAATGTGTGCCTGTATGTTTGGTTGCATGGCTCAGTGTGCTCTGTAGGGCACTCTGTTTTTAGATGGCTGCCTTTCTTATGCCTCTGCTGCTTTCTGTCCACAGCTCTGCTGTACAAGCCAGTGGATCGAGTGACACGCAGCACGCTTGTTCTTCATGTAAGTAGCTTGTGTGTTTAAATGGCAATTATAAGAGCGCAGACGCTGTCCCCACTTTCTCTTCCCTCCAGCCTTTCCTGCACAGACAGGATTGGGGAAACTAATTCACTCTGCATGGGTGTGTCTTGTCTTTATATGCGGAGGAGCAACTTGAAGTTTCTGGTGGAGAATAATTCCATGTACGGAACCAGTGACATGTCCCCAGCGGGGTTAGCAGGCGAGGTTAGACGCCACAGCTGCAGTGGGATGGGACAGTCATCTGCAGCCTTGCCCCTAACTATAACAAGAGTCCAGAGCCACCTGTCCCAAGGGTTCCAATAACTGGGCTTCCGGAGCCTGTGGCTCGCTGTTCTGGTGGGCGCTGTTCCTTATGCTTGTCCCTTCTTTGTGTTCTTGGTGGTAGGATTTACTGAAACACACTCCAGCAAGCCACCCCGACCACCCGCTCCTGCAGGATGCTCTGCGCATCTCTCAGAACTTCTTGTCCAGTATCAACGAGGAGATCACACCCCGCAGACAATCTATGACTGTCAAGAAGGGAGAGGTGAGTCCCCATCCTCTAGTAACCAGATCTATTTCTAAACACTAGTTCTGCCTTTCTCTGGGAGGGGCTGGAAATTAGGAGAGTACCCTAGCCTTCTGAAGATTACAGCGAATGCAGGGATACCGGAGGACTTCTGCCTCCTTTTGGTGTAGAACTCTAGCATGCTAGCTAAGCTTAATACTCTGTGCAGAGTCATGCTGGCACACAAAGTACTCAAGAATTCCTGGCTCCCAGTCCAGTGTTCACTCCTCTAGGCTATCCTTTCATTCTGTGAGAGGTTGATACCTGCTTGTAGATTTTCTTAAAGCCCATGCTACCAGTTCCTGTGTTGCTGAGACACAGTTTATGCACAGTCCTTGTGTTCCCCAGGACATGGTGTGGCTCGCTGCACATTCTGGTCAGAAGGCTATCTGGAGCTACCACAGGGGAAGCGTGACTAGAATCCCAGCTCCTCTTGCTGCAGCGTGCATAGCATGTGCTAGCCCAATTCAGGGAGAGTTCTCGCTAGTATTCTGTGTGCAAACTGAATAAGGGCCTATGGTTCAGAAGGAAGGAAGGCAGCTGCTGGAATAATGGAAGATTAGAAGGGCATTTTCCAGCACTCGTGACCCTTACATCCCCTCTCAGGCACAAACTTGGCAGGATGTTCACCTAAATCTGCACGTTCAGAATGAAATGCATTTTCTGCATCTTCTAGAAGCCTACAATCCTGGGCAAGAGGGAAATCTCACCTGGGGGCGTGCTATAGCTATCTGTTGTGAAGAGCGAGAGAGGGGCAAGCTGGTCACTGAATGATGCTAGGAGTTGGCACTGTGCTTTCTATCTCTTAAAATATCCCCAGAATGGTGTCAGGACCCAAGGTACAGCGGAGAAATACAGGTTACAGCCCCAGTGTCCAATACACAGAGACTCACTGTGTGAGGGCAAAGAGGTGGAAAATCAGAGCCATTTCTCAAATAGAATGTAAAGAGAAGTAGGAAGGAATCAAAATGGGATGAGAGAGACCCCTTGAGGTAGAAAGCTTAGGGTTGGTCATCTGTCTAGGGGCCATTCCAGTGTTCATTAAAGTCTGTTAAAAGCCCCCCATTAACCTCTGCGGGAATTGGATTGGGGCCCAGAAGTGCTGGGCTCTGTCCCCTCCTCACCCACAGACTGAACTGTTTATAATGGAGACAGACTTCTGCAGTGGTATGGCTCTGTGTGGCTTCCTGAGTTCCTGGGGCAGATCCATCTCTAGGGTAACTCCAGTGTGGTTTTGGTAGGGATGAATTTGGTCCCTCCTGCTCAGTAACAGCCAGGACTGATGAGTGTTGGAGGAGATAGTTGGGTTGGGGGGAAGCTTGGATAAAATGGGGTGGGAGAGCTTGGATGAAAGAGCGGAAACAAGAGAAGCAGCGACAGTACCTTTGTGGTAGAGGAATTGCAGCTGAAGTTGCTGTCATGTCAGAGCTGTGCCCTGTAATCTGCAGAGCCCAAGATGACTACAACTGGATCCAGGGATCCCCTTGAAGACATTCCAGTGAAAAGTCCCCCAGCCCTATAAACATACACATTCCTGGGGTTATTACTGTATGTTTCACTGACCCTGGCAGATGCAGAATGGGGCTGGGGTACTCAGATGGCCCCAGAGTGCATTGTTCCTCAGCGTTGAGCAGGAATTCCCCCATTTACCTCCTGCTTTTGGGCTTGTTTTGAGATGTGCTGAGACTCGAACTGTAGGGGCCAGGCAGTAGCAGGGTGGGATGAAAGTACACACATGAGTGTGGCCAGGGCCTTGGAGACAGAAGAAGGCCTCATTAAAGTGGATGCTGATTGAGTCATAGCAGGTATCGCAGGCTGGAATGCCCCTGTGGCAGGAGAGGGAGTGCTCTGTAGTCTCAGGTCGTCTGTTAGCATCTCAATGAGGGATGCAGGCTTTGCAGTGTCCCGTGGAATGCTAATGAAGTGACAGGAGCCAGGGCAGCGGGAATGAAGCTGTTGTGCTCTCTGGTGAGCTGTGGATTTGTCATCACTTACAAAGTGAGAATGGGGTGTGTGAAGAGTGGGCTCAGCAGGGCTGCTCCTGTTCCCATTACGCTGTGGTGAAAATACTGACTTCAGGTGGTTACTCCGTGGTTACTCTTGTGGCAGGGACAGCAGGATCAGGGCTGAAAACAGGTTTTCCTGTGCGATGGAGGGCATCCATGACTCTCTCTCACTCGCATGCACCTACTCTGCTCACAATCTGTTCCAAGCCGAGGTGAAGAATGATGCTTATTCCAGATCTTTCTCGGTGTTGCCCTTTAACTTCCTTTCCCTCTGGGAGTCGAATGCTAGCTGCTTCCTTTGGCTTTTCTGCACCAAAGGCCCTGCCTCTAGGAGGGGCAGGGCACCACCTTCTCCCCCGAAGCTTGTCCAGAATGGGGAGTGTTAGAAATTGTGATCCAACTGCCTGCAACAGGAGTGGACTCCCAGCCATTCACGAATGAAGGATTTGTGCACGATCGTCCTAAAGAGTTAACAAGCCCCGCTCCCCACCACCAACAGCCCTTCCAGGTTGGGATCAGAGCTGGGTTTTGTCTGTGTGTGTAAATCTCTGGCTTAGCCTTTCCTTCTGCTCCCCTTGTCTGTGCCCTCCCCGGGGTGATGGGATAGCACGCAGTTTGCATGTCCTAATTGACGGCTCTCAATGCATAATGCATTTTTTATTTTAATGAATAGCCAGCTTGCTTTGATGGCTTTTATTCATTATTTACCTCCCTCCCATTGGAGATTCCTTTGGGGGGGGGGGGGCGGCTAGTTGCTGTAGCTCCAGCCTCCTCCTCTCACACAGTGCTCAGGTGCCAACCTCAGTTGTTAGCGTGCATAGAAAGGGCTCTTTTTCTCTTCTTTTCTTTTTCCAGCCAGCAAAAGGCTCCCAATCCCCATCTTTAATGTGGAGTGGTTTTCCCCTTTGGTGAGCACAGCGCAGGGAGGATGTAAATCCCCTTTGCCTGCCTCTCGCTGCCCTGGCTTTTGCTGGATTGCTTTGAATTGGGGAAAGCAGCCAGTGGTTAATCACCCTAGTGACAGGCTGCTAAAAGAGTGTGTGTGTACGTGTACGTGCACAACCTTCCACACACACACCCTCCCCCAAGGTTATTGATCCGCTGCTTTAGGTGCTTTCATTTGCTACAAGGCACTTGGCTGCATCCTGCACACCATGAGGAAAGCAAGGTTTGCTCACCACAGAGGAGCTTGTTCCCTCCCATCCTAGCCACTGGAATATTCCATAAAGTAACTCCAGTATCTTGCCCCAGACACTTCCCAGTCCATGTTTAAACCAGGATGTGCTGTGACCTTTATGGCACGGCAAGGACAGCCCAGCACGATGCTCTCAAGGCCATTGATATTACCTGTCCCCCTTCTCTGCCGTGTCTCCGCTTACTGTGCGATACAGCAGTGCTGACCGGGCAAGGGAGAGCTGCAGATTCAGCCCCGTTCCCTTTGTGATCTGTGCATTCGATCTTTCGATGGGAATTGAAGTGGGAGGCATGGTCCTGAGGCAGCCTGTGGCTCCTTGAGTGTGTGGGCCTGGCGGGTCCCGGACGTAAGGAGGGGGGCAGAGTTACCACTTTCTGGATGCTTCAGGGATGTGGCCAGGATGCTACTTACAACAAAAGCCAGAAGAAATGGGGCTCTGTCAAGGCCAGGGTGTGGCTCTGGGGTTCTTCTCTAGCCTGTTGTGGGGAATTGAGTCGCTTGTCTCCGCAGCATACAACTCATGGACTTGTGGGGAAAGATGCAGTGTCTAGGATTTGGTCCGTAGGATGGCAGAAGGAGATAACCACTGCACCTATCATGGGGGGATATCCCCCTGTGAAGGAACAGTAACCTGGATGGAATGTTATGCTTCTGGGGACATCTCTTAGCCCCCCAGTATCTCCCCTGCCAAGGAACGTGGAAATGCCTGCCTCCCTCCCTGTCAACCTCTTTTCTCCTTCCTGCTTGTTAGTGTTTCTGATTGATCCTTCCCTAAGTGCCCACTTCAGTAACTTGCCAAGTAGTAGTAAAGAGCTCGCTGGGATGTCCCTGAGTGACATGCAGCCTCCTGATTTAGGGCATGTGAGAAGTTCAGATTCCTTCTTATCTTGTGCACGTGGCCCCACTGCAGCTCCAAGCCAGGGCCTCGTTTGCTCACAGCCGACTCTTCACCCTCCACCATTCATTTTCTTTGTTTCAGTTATAGGGGGTCTTTTGAGGGGAAAAATCCCCAAGCGCTCCAGAAGGATCAGTCCCTACGGTTATACCCAGCGATCCTGCACAGCCTCCAGTGGGGTGGCTGGTTTGGCAACACTCTGGTGCAGCTTTCCCAGAGGTTCCTAGCTGCAGCCGGTGTGAGAATGGCTGGCTGGAGGAATCGATATCTCCTCTCTGAGCAAGAGCTTAATGCTGAAACTTCCCCCTCTGCTGTTCCCTATCCAGTTCTGCCTTTGCTTGTAAAGCAGGAGTTAATGGAACTGCTAAAAGCACTGAGCTCCTTAGCGGGAGAGAGGCAGATTCCCACTGCGGGGGGGGTCCCAGTCAGTCTCATGTTTTTCTCCATCATATCTGAGACGCTCAAGCCTGGCTGTGGACTGCAATCTCCATATTTCTGAAGTTAGTTGGTAAATGCATCTGACAGTGAATTGCCTCTGAGGGATCAGCCAGGTGACCTCTGAGTGGCAAATCATCATTGGGTTTAGGCTACAGTCGCATGAGGGAGAGTTTGAGGTAGGGAAAGAGAGAACAATAGGGGACTGTTTACAAAAGGAAACAGGCAAAGGTGTGAACTGGAGCGTCACCGGGTTTGTGGGCGGGTCTCGGACATCTTGGGGCCTGGGGCTTGCTGCTTCTAGTGGCCCTGGGCAGATGCTGTCTGCAGCAGTGTGCTCAGAAATACAGTTTTGGATTTCACACTCTCTGTCTCCTGGCTGAAGCCCTATAGCTCCCACTGTCAGTCACTTTGGAAAACAAAAGGCTGTTAGACTATTAAGAGAAGCCCATCAATTCCTCAGCAGATGACCCTGATGTCCTGTCATGCTGCTCTTGCATCACACACAGGAATCATTCTCCTCCTACATTCTGCAGAAATCCAAACCACCTCTTCCTCAGTGACATGTGCCAGTATCCATCCGTTTGTGCTTTACCATCCTCCTCCTCCTCCGGCATCACACATGTTCCAGTCTTTCCTGTAACTCTCACCCACACGCTCTGCAGTCTTCTGCTGTCACCACCCAGGATACACCTGCTCCTCAGCTCTGACAGGCAGACAGCCCTGTGCAGATCTTAAATCCAGATGAACAGCTATTACAAGTTTTACTTTGCATCGTGCATCTCAGACAAACAGGTAATCTGCCTCGCTATCTGGAGTTAAATAATACACAACAGCAGACAGCGCACGGCACTAGAGACGGCAACCAGTGAAAACATGATGCAATGAATAAATGAAGGTGCAGGCAGTTGTGAGGCTGGCTGAGAAACTCAAAGGCAAGGGAGAGAAGAGATGAAGAGGCAGGAAACGCAGGGAGGCTGTTCCAGGTGGCAGGAGGTGCAGAGGGGAAGGCTCTTGCGCCCAAAGCAGTGAGAGACCGACAGAAAAGGGAGGAGACAGGTGCTAGATATGCAGAGGGAAGAGAAGGCCTGTGAGGTAAGGCTGGAGCAGATGCCGGGACCCAGGCCAGGCTCTTGCATGGCAGTACTGCACTGTCCTGGCAGGAGTGCGTCTCATCTTAGGGTGTTACTGATGGAAGTGTGTGCTGGATGCTCAGTCACCACTCTGGCATTAAGCTCACCTGAATGTGTCTATAGCCCATACGCTCCCCCAGGGTATTTGGCTGGTGGGGGAGGCTCTTCTCTTACGTTTTCTATACACTGGTGATTGTGTTGCCATTCCTCAGTCAGGCCAGGAGGAATAAGCTGGATAAGTGGGGTGGGTACAGTAACTCTGACAGGAGAGCCATGCAGTAAACAGCCCAAAACACCCTATGGCCCAGAAGTCTGTTGTTAACATAGGGCCCCCAAAAGGATGCCAGTGAGGAGCTAGCTAGATAGGGAGGTTGATGGGGAAAAGAGAGATGGGGAGGGAAAGGAATGGGGGACCCGTGTTGCTGACTTGGAGACATCCTGACCTAGGGCACCAGTATCCTGGAGCCAGGGTTTGAGCTGCTGGGGTCGAGTTGCCAAAGTCTATGGGGTGCTGGCTCAGTGGCCGGGTTGGTGAGGACTCTGAAGAGGAAGTGAACAGTCTCTGTGTACTAGGGGGCTGATGGGGTCACGTCTGCGAGGCGTGACTGTCTGACTGCAGGCCTGTGGGGCATGCTCCCTGGGCCTCTCACTCCCCTGCACTGGGGCAGCCTGTAGCCAGTCACTGGTGCAGCAGATTCTGTCTAGCAGGCTCCTTGTTGGAATCTGTCTCCTCTGCCCAGGGAGCATGGCTGAGGCAGGGTGTGAACCCTGGGCGTGTGCAGACAGGTGCTGGGAACGTCGGAGGGGCATGCTGACTTCTCCTGGGGCGGGATCGGGGGATTGGGCACGTGCTGACCGACTTTTGGGGAGAGGTATCCTTTGCTCCCTCACAAAGAAGCCTGTAGTCAGCTGGTTGGGAAATCCTTTTATTGTTTCCCTCTGACCTGCTGAACCCTCCCAGCCAGATGAGTCATCGCAGCAAAGGATATGACCCCAGCAGCTCCCTACTGGAAAATCCCCACCGCCCCAATCAGTGATCAGCAGCCTGATGTGCACCTATTATACCACGTCTTGTCAAGTTCCAGGAGAAGCGGGCAGATAAATCCATCCCCCAGCTCAGGCTCAGCAAGCACCCTGCTGTGGAGAGCGAGATTCCAGCCTGCTCCACAAAGCCACTCTCCAGGCTTCCTTTCCCCCCACCCCTCTGCCCCTCGCCCACAGGAGCTGGAAGTTCCTTGGGTCATCTCCTATGGAGATATCTCCCTGGGTCTCCCTTGCAGGGACATGTCTCCGGTAGGCTCATGAGTCAGGACTGTTAATAGAGCAGAAGAGGAAATAAAATCCCCCCCTCTGTGAGGCTTGGTAAATTTTTCCCTCCTCGTCGCTGACTGGAATACATCCCCTCCGCCCCCTTCCTTGACTTCCTATGCCTGACTAGAATACATCCTCTGCCAGGCTCCCCAGCCGGCCTCTTTTCCTGAGAAATCCCACCTCTGTAGGAGTCATTCCGGTGCCTCATGCTAGCGTCTTATCTCGAGTATCGGGATGACTTATCCCCCAAGTGCTGGATTGGATAAACTCAGCATAGATCAGCATTGCCTCAGGAACAGCATCACAGGCTGACAGGATGGTGGCTCTCAGCATCACAGCAGGGCTCTGCCTGTGGCGGTACTGAACTTCCTGTTTGGGTTGATGGGGAATTTTGGACATGGAACTTTTCTGAGCAAGTGGGAACCTGCTACTTGGAAGAGCCTGCCTGGATGTTTACAGGCAGGGGCTATGCAGGTGGCCCCTGTGGCTGAGGCTCTTGGGAATGGATGCCCTGAGTGGGGTCGGGGGCAGTAGGTGGATCTGGAATCCCAATGGCATGTGAGAATATTCACACTGTCAGTCCCCTCTGGTCACTGCCTTTGCCTGCACCTACCCCCTCCCTCACACTCTTGTGATGTTAGGGGTGGCAGGTGGGAACCCTCCGCACTCCATTGGCTGCAGTCCCTGGTTGTATTTGGAGCCATGGCCCAGGTAGTCCAGGCCTGTGGAGACTCTTCGGTTCTGACCCTCAGCCTAGGTATCAGAGCACTGACAGATCCAGAGGGGAGATGAAACTGAGCCAGAGCCAAGCAGAACAGCTCAATTCTCGAACAGCTCACGTGAGTCTGTGCAAGGACCAAGCATTAGGCTACTTGCTGGCTTCGCTGAATTTCTCAGAAGGGGGCGCACTGTCAGTGACCAGGAATGGCCTCATCTGAGGCCCCTGTAAGAAGGAAACTTTCTCCCTAAGCCAGCAGCGTCTCAGCAGGATGGGAGTCTTGCCTTGAATGGGCAGCTCTTTGGGCCAGAGCTGCCTTTGACCCAGCAGCCACTGTGGCCTGTCCCCTTTGTCTTCAGACCGGGATTCAGAGACATGGTTTCCTTCAGCGGCGGATAGAGGCTGCAGACAGTGGCCCTGCTCCAGCTCCCCATCGGCTTCAAAGAGTGCCTGGCTACTGAGCAAATAGTCGGGACCTTGTTAACCACACCTGCCCAACCCTCTCATCCCCGGCCTGCCACGGGGGCACAGCAGCAGCCTCCCCTAGGGCAAGACCCTCGTGGGCTGGGGGGAGGAATGGAGGATCAGCATTGCACCCCAGAATTGCAGCTGGGTAACAAATGGGATTGACGTGTGAGAACATATTTACACCTAAGGATGGTGAGCAGAGATTTGGCTGGCAACAAGCAGCTGTTCACACGCCTCAGAGGAGCAGAGTTGATTTGCATCATAATAAATATTCATCAGCTCTAAAAACATTAAATTAGAGTTCTGGATTGCTGAAAAATACCATTTTTTCTGCCTCATTTCTCTCTCTCTCAAATTGAATCCTTCCCAGCTGTGGAAGGTGGGGGTTTGCTCTTGACAAGGCCTATCCTTTGTTTCTGCCCAGACACTCCTGGTTCCATATCTGGGCTGCAGGTCGCTCTGTAGCCCTTGGGGGCGGGAAATGAGCACACATCAGTAGCAGAGACATTAATGCAGGCAGGCATGCTCTCCAAACCCAGGGAGGATTGAGGAGGCTCACGCCCTCCTAAAAATAAACATCGACACATCCACAGGCCTTTCCGAGCCTGACTCACCACTGGATTCCCTTGCTCCCCAGGATCTTGCCCAGAAATGGTACCGTGATCTGTCAGGGAACAGGGTTGCACCACTGACGGGGTGGAACATTTGCTGCTAGTGATCACAGAATTGCAGTGACATTTGGGATTGGCAAGCATCCCTGCGACTGATTCCTGCTCTTTAGCACCCAGAAAAGGCTTTAGTGCAGCCTTGTGCAATGTGTTGGTTTATACTGGAAAATGTATGATGCTCTGACTGTGAACGTGGAAACAAGAACTGCTCCTTGTGCTTCATCACTCTGCCTTGTATTCCCCACCATGTCGTCTGTTGGGACTCACATCACGGTATCGATAAAGGTAGTTTAGAGAGCAACGCTCGGTGGGTGGGTGGATGGGTATGAACACGCCTACAGATGTGTTCTCTACATTGAGAGTGTTCTGGGGTGTTGAGGAGAACAGTGAGTTAATGCACAGGGCGTTACATTCGCAGACTTAGGTTTAAACTCTGATTTGGTTACAAGTAACTGTTTGGATGTTTCAGTCTCATCCATTTCCCAGTCAAAACATAGCACAGCTTGGGAATTGGCAATTTTTGCATGTGAGAGCCTGGTACTGAAATAGTAGAGATCTGGTAGCTCAGGAGCAGGGTACACTGACAAAGCTGTCTGTGGGGGGGATGATGGAAGGAGCAGATAGGAAAACACCCGGGGGGAGGGAGGACTCAATTAGGATTGAGTAACATTGGCAGAGCTATCACCAGAATACCTAGGCATAAAAGTTATTGCTGGAGCACCGATCACCATAGTATCTAGGTGTGTGGACCCAACACCGGAGTAACAGGGGTGATGTAGGTCAGGATTGGGTGCATTGGCAGAACTGGGCAGAGAAGCCTGCTCGGTACTTGGATCAAGGCAGTGCTAGAAGATTTCCACTTTTGTGAGGATCAGACTTGCCCCCAAATTGAGAATCCCGAAAGCCCAATTTGGAACCCTCTGCAAGATTTCACCTCCCTTAGCTCACGTTCAGGCTGCCATTGATTCTTGGGGGGGAAGGTCTGAGCACGGAACTGGGCTTGAAACTTTGTAGTAGCTTGCTGATGACTACGTACTACTGCCTTGTTTTGCTTGAATGATACTCCAGAGCCCCACACCGAAGGAGAGGCCCAAGGGGAGGAAAAGGGGGACAGTCGTCATGTCTGAAACAAACCACTTGGCCCAAGGAACTCATTCAGACCCTTGAAACTAGGAGCCTGTCTTCTGAGGGGGATAAAGGCATCCGAGCTATGCTCCATGCTAATTCTGAGGTCTGATCAGTGTCTCATGTTTTGGGGAAATTTTATGGGGAATAGAAAAAGGCTTTAAGTAAATACATAGGAAAAACACATCCAGATGGGACTGTTCAACTACTGGCTGATTAGGGACTGCTGGTGGATTTGCTAGCTTTTCTAAGCAAATATAGGTCCCTTAGCAGTACTTGTTGGAATAGGGAAGCAGCAGGAATATTTAGCAGCTGCTGTGTACAAACAGGTACAGCGTGGAGAGGAGGGTGTTTCATGGTCTGGATTTGGTAGTTCTGCAGAGTGGCTGCAGCTAGATGCAAAAGTTTACCTGGTGAAGCGGTGTATGCTGCCCTCTGCTAGTGAACGGTGGAATGCCTTGCTGATGAAGGCTGCTGGCAAGCCCTGTGTGTGTGGTAATGGTCTGTCAATGACTTGCCATAAATTAAAGCCGCTGAAAGGATTTTGCTTGATGTTTCCAGCGAGGTTCCTTTGAGTGAGAGCTGGCAGGTGAAGTTTCAGCCCCCAAAGAAAATGCTTGGAAAGTCAAGAGTGACTGGAAAGAGAGGCTGAGCCTGGAGAGTCTGGGTGAGCCGTCCAGCATTTGCACCAGGCAGTGGGTAACTGCGCTCTGTGCAGCTCTCAGAAGTATTTGCCCCAAGCCAGCTGGCAGTTCACGAGGTGGAGATTTGACTCCAGTTAAAAACTAAAACCCAACATTCAGCCACTTTCTCTGATTATGCACGTCCTGCAAGTGGTGGAGAGAGCAGCAGGAAGGGCCCAGACCGCAAAGAGTTAACTCAGTGGCCAGGATTAGCAAGAGAGGGGATGGCCCGAGCCAAGTCACTGGGATGGCCCTCTGTGCTAAGTATGCATCCTTAGTGGGTCTGAGGAAAGCCCCAAGGAAGGGCATGAACAAGGAGAGAGCACGAGTGGAGAAAGAAGTAAACATGCAGGCCAATTAATGAGACCCCTCAACTGATCATCCATTTCTCAGGCCCCGCTTCGGACAGGCACACAGAGAGGGTCTCCCTTGGAACAGAAAGTCCTGGAGAGAGCAGTGGGTGGGGCAGGTTTGCCATGTTCCACCAGTGATGGGTCACATGAGGATCAAGCTTTGGGCTGGTGCTAGGGAGGTTTATCTTACCCGAGGTATTGACGAGGGGAGCCATAGTGCCTTGGCTCAGAGACTGACCCCTCCTGTCCTAACTAGAACTGTGTCTCCTGTTTCTGACAGCACCGGCAGCTCTTGAAGGACAGTTTCATGGTGGAGCTGGTAGAGGGGGCTCGGAAGCTGCGCCACGTCTTTCTTTTCACTGACCTGTTCCTGTGCGCCAAGCTCAAGAAGCAGCTTGGAGGGTGAGGATTTTCCCGCTTCACACCCCATTTTCCGGGGCTTCGCACCCTATATTCAGAGCAGTGGACTTGGCAGAACGCTAGTTCCGTGCATACAGCTGCACCTAACTCCGCAACGCTGCGGCCCATACAGGGAACATTGTACAGTGTAGCATTGTCCTTCAGATGAGACAGAGCCAAAATCCTCATCACTTCGGGGAGTTAAATACTGCCTGGCTACCTTCCTAAAAGCAGGGGTGCGAACTGTGGCATCCTGGACAAATTCCAGCTGGGTCATTTAACTCTGCCTCCCTTCATTCCCCTGCAGTTTCAGGTGGTCTTCTTCACTTCCTGTTGCAGCCTGCACTTAGGGTTACTCGCTAGCTCCCTCTAGTGGCTGGATCTCACGGGTTTATGAGGCAGCTACGGCTTGCGAAAAACTTCTGCAGCAGGCAGCAGAGGCTCCTGCTTTTAGATCCAGAGGTCCCAGGTTCAGTCCTCTCTGCCAAAGACCCACCCAGAGGCATCGCATTATATGATCATAAGCTCTTGTGCAGCAAGCTGCTGCGTTCTGCCCCAGAGATGGTTGTATTTAAAGATATCCCGGTATTTGGGAAGTGCTTTGGGATGCTTCAGAGTGAGCACTTGATTAAAAAAAATAAAATCTACGGGCAGCACCAGCGGGCAGCACACTGTACATAGCATTGTAGTGGGTATTGGCTCCTTCAAGATTCATTGCTGGAAAACTGACCTACCCCAGCTGTGCTTCCATCTCAGGGGTTACAGTGAGGTGGAGCCTGTTTCACTGTCTTGTAACCTGCAGTGCTGAAACCACTAGGGGGGGAAGCATGGAAAGAGTAGGGTGAGCTGATGGAGTGCAAGTGTGTTTAAAGCCCTGTCCCCTCTTCTTTTCAGGAAAAGCCAGCAGTATGATTGTAAATGGTACATTCCGCTCACAGACCTCAGCTTCCAAACTGTGGATGAGTCCGAGGCAGTGCCCAACATCCCACTCGTGCCTGATGAGGAGCTGGATGCCATGAAGATCAAGATCTCCCAGATGAAGAATGACATCCAGCGAGAAAAGGTAACGGCAGGTGGAGCCGTCTTCCCCAAGCCCAGGGTGCACGTTGCGTCCCAACCTGGAAGTGGGATGCTGCTGGGGGGAGTAACTCACCTCCAGAGTTTGTTTGGACAGGTAACGCTGCTAAGCTATGGCACTTGCTTGTGACATGCAGTGGAACTAAACTTTTGGTTACCCATGTAGTGGTTGGGCAGGCAGCTATAGCTAGGCATGATGCATTATCCCTGGTGTGATAGTGTCCTCTGGGCATCCAGGAATAACAAAGCATCCAGCAACTAGGTGTTGAATGTTCTCACGGTGTTGGCAGGCCCTGCTCATGGTGCTATGTGTTTGTTGAAGGAGGAATTGGGAGGAATGGGGTAGCTTTTGTGCCGAGGGCACATGAGAGTGGATAGAAATGTGGTGAGCCTGTTTTTCAGAGATTTCAGCTCTTGGATATCTAAGCACGACCCTGGGTGTGGCTTTGGTCACATATAAATAGGGTGACCAGACAGCAAGTGTGAAAAATCGGGACGGGGGTGGGGGGTAATAGGAGCCTATATAAGAAAAAGACCCAAAAATCAGGACTGTCCCTATAAAATCGGGACATCTGGTCACCCTACATATAAAGATACCTCTGCATTTTCACCATATCAGCAGTGCCTTCTAAGTGTGTTTGAAGCCTAGCGAATTTGGATGCATAAGCAGGTCTATGGATAAACATGTCAACCTCTTTCACTGTCACCAATCAAACAGTGGGCTCTGTGGCTCTAATGTCGGCCCCTCTTCGTTTGCTAGACGTGCGTTTTCTCAGGTGTCGCAGAATCCAAGCCATTTCCTAAGTGGGGTGGAGTTCCACCTGCCCGACGGCAGAACCACTGCTGCATGGACATGTTGTTTGGCCACCTGTGAAGGGAAGAGGGGGATAGATCAGAAAATCGAGTCAAATCTCCTCCTCCACATTGATTCTAGCATGAGACCACCGTAATGTGGTCTAATGGAGGACTTCAATCACCCTGACATCTGCTTGGAGAGCAATACAGCAGTACACAGACAATCCAGGAAGTTTTTTGGAGAGTGTTGGGGACAACTTCCTGGTGCAACTACTGGAGGAACCAACCAGGGGCTGTTCTCCTCTTGACCTGCTGCTTTCAAACAGGGAAGAATTGGTAGGGGAAGTAGAAGTGGGTGGCAACCTGGGCAGCAGTGACCATGAGACGGTTGAGTTCAGGATCCTCAGAAAAGGAAGGAAGGAAGGAGAGCAGCAGAATACGGACCCTGGACTTCAGAAAAGCAGACTTTGACTCCCTCAGGGAACTGATGGGCAGGATCCCCTGGGAGGCTAATACGAGGGGGAAAGGAGTCCAGGAAAGCTGGCTATATTTTAAAGAAGCCTTATTGAGGACATACGAACAAACCATCCTGATGTTCAGAAAGAATAGCAAATATGGCAGGCGACCAGCTTGGCTTAACAGTGAAAGCATCAGTGAGCTTAAACACAAAAAGGAAGCTTACGAGAAGTGGAAACTTGGACAGATGACTAGGGAGGAGTATAAAAATATTGCTCGAGCATGCAGGGGTGTAACCAGAAAGGCCAAAACACAACTGGAGTTGCAGCTAGCAAGGGATGTGAAGGGTAACAGGAAAGGTTTCTACAGGTATGTTAGCAACAAGAAAAAGGTCAGGGAAAGTATGGGACCCTTAATGAATGGGGAGGCAACCTAGTGACAGATGTGGAAAAAGCTGAAGTACTCAATGCTTTTTTTTGCCTCAGTCTTCAGACAATGTCAGCTCCCGCACTGCTGTCCTGGGCAACACAGTATGGGGAGGAGGTAAGCAGCCCTCAGTGGTGAAAGAACAGGTTGAGGACTATTTAGAAAAGCTGGACATGTACAAGTCAATGGGTCCAGATCTAATCCATCCGAGGGTGCTGAGGGGATTGGCTGATGTGATTGCAGAGCCATTGGCCAATATCTTTGAAAACTTGTGGCAATCGGGGGAGGTCTCGGACGATTGGAAAAAGGCAAATATAGTGCCCATCTTTAAAAAAGGGAAGAAGGAGAATCCAGGGAACTACAGACCTGTCAGCCTTACCTTAATCCCTGGAAAAATCATGGAGTAGGTCCTCAAGGAAACCATTTTGAACCACTTGGAGGAGAGGAAGGTGATCAGGAACAGTCAACATGGATTCACCAAGGGCAAGTCATGCCTGATGAACCTGATTGCCTTCTATGAGATAACTGGCTCTGTGGATATGGTGAAAGCAGTGGACATGATATATCTTGACTTTAGCAAAGCTTTTGATACGTTCTTCCAGTATTCTTGCCAGCAAGTTTAAAAAAGTATGGATTGGATGAATGGTCTATAAGGTGGATAGAAAGCTGGCTAGATTGTCAGGCTCAACAGGTAGTGATCAACGATTCTATGTCTAGTTGGCAGCCAGTATCAAGTGGAGTACCCCAGGGATCAGTCCTGGGGCCGGTTTTGTTCAACATCTTTATTAATGATCTGGATGATGGGATGGATCGCACCCTCAGCAAGTTTGCAGATGACACTAAGCTGGGGGGAGAGGTAGATACACTGGAGGGTAGGGATAGGGTCCAGAGTGACCAAGACAAATTGGAGGATTGGGCCAAAAGAAATCTGATGAGGTTCAACAAGGACAAGTGCAGAGTCCTGCACTTAGGACGGAAGAATCCCATGTACGGCTACAGGCTGATGACAGACTGGCTAAGCAGCAGTTCTGCAGAAAAGAACCTGGGGATTACAGTGGACGAGAAGCTGGATATGAGTCAGCAGTGTGCCCTTGTTGCCAAGAAGGCTAACGGCATATTGTGCTGTATTAGTAGGAGCATTGCCAGCAGATTGAGGGAAGTGATTATTCCCCTCTATTCAGCACTGGTGAGGCCGCATCTGGAGTATTGCATCCAGTTTTGGGCCCCCCCCCCCACTACAGAAAAGATGTGGACAAATTGGAGGGAGTCCCGCGGAGGGCAATGAAAATTATCAGGGGGCTGGGGCACATGACTTACGAGGAGAGGCTGAGGGAACTGAGCTTGTTTAGTCTGCAGAAGAGAAGGGTGAGGGGGGATTTGATAGCAGCCTTCAACTACCTGAAGGGGGTTCCAAAGAGGATGGATCTAGACTGTTCTCAGTGGTACCTGATGACAGAACAAGGAGTAATGGTCTCAAGTTGCAGTGGGGGAGGTCTAGGTTGGATATTAGGAAACACTATTTCACTAGAAGGGTGATGAAGCACTGGAATGGGTTACCTAGGGAGGTGGTGGAATCTCCATTCTTAGAGGTTTTTAAGGCCTGGCTTGACAAAGCCCTGGCTGGGATGATTTAGTTGGTGGTGGTCCTGCTTTGAGCAGGGGTTTGGACTAGATGACCTCCTGAGGTCTCTTCTAACCCTAATCTTCTATGATTCTATGAATGTCTGTCTGTTCTCCAGAGGGCTAACAAGGGCAGCAAGGTCATTGAGAGGTTGAAAAAGAAGCTGTCTGAGCAGGAATCTCTGCTGTTGCTGATGTCTCCCAACATGGCTTTCCGGGTTCACAACCGGAACGGCAAGGTAAGCTGCTCCACAGGTGTCTCTGGGACCTTGCATACAGGACCGAGAATGAGGCGCAAGGGGGGTGTTTGTGTGCATGTGCGTGTCACAGTGCCCCACCCAAGGGAATCGGATCTGCTCAAGCATTTGTCAGTTTGTAATTGTCTCATCATCCAGTGGCTTGTCTGAAAATAGTCTCCAAGCTGCAGATGTCCAGCCTGTGCCATGCTGAAGGCCACTTCGGCAACTTACCCAGGAGCCCGAGGGTTAATTTGCATGTACATTTGCATTTTTAAAAATAAAATCAGAAATTCACCCCTCACCCTACTATCTGCCTGTGCTTGGATCCAACCAGATAGGGGTGGGAACTGCATCACTTCCCCTGGGATAAAGCCCCGCAGCTGCTGCACCATAGCTGCATCCTTTAGTAAAGTTGCAGGGGGAGGGTACTCATAGGTCTAATTTCATGGCTTTAGACTTCATGGGCCCCCTACTGCTAATAGACTATGGAGATTCTCTCTTAGCTAGTGGGAGAGGCTCGTGGTTTTAGATTTATCTTCAGTGCTGTATGTGTGGGGTTATTGGTGACTCTGGTATCTGCATATACTCGGCAATGGATTGTTTCAAGATCTAGTCACCAGCATTTTCTTCAGCTCATTTCGAAGGCATTTTGGCATCTGCTTCCTTAGCCACACATCTGCCTAATCTCCATGGCATGCACTATTGGCTGGCCTGGCCAGAGTAGACAGCTGTCATGGAAGCTCATGCTGCCACAATCCCAGCTGCCATTAACAGGGTGGTCCTTTGAAGAAGCCCAGTCTGCAGGTGTCCTTGCTGGTGCTGAAGGCACACTGCTGAGAGGGCGTTCACAGTGCCAGGGTCCCGGCTGGCACTGCCAAAGCAGTGCTGGGAGGAAGCTGGCAGGTGTACTAGCAGGGTCCGGATCTCACTGGGAGGTGGTGGGTCAGAATGACATGCTCCTTGTTCCCCTGTCTCTTCCTGCATAGAGTTACACATTCCTCATCTCGTCAGACTACGAACGGGCAGAGTGGAGAGAGAACATCCGGGAGCAGCAGAAGAAATGTGAGTGTCCCTTGGCCAATCAGAGCCCTTGTCTTAGGGCGTTCTAGAGACCATCCAGCTGGGTAACCTAAGCGCATATGCCCCTCTCCCCTGCCAGGGAGGAGGAGTCAGAGAAGGGATTGTCCAACCCGGGGAGTTAGCTAAAGGGGGGAATGGGCCCCTGCCACAAGGAGGAGGAGATGCGTGAATATCCAGGAGACAACGTGGATGAATTCCTTTTCTTCTCCTGCCCTGTCGCTGCAGTTGAAGCCAGTGGAGGTGCTTTTGCTCCCAGCCCCTAGATGTGAATGTCTGGGAGCCAGGGCACAGGGAGAGCTCTCCCCAATGGAGTCATTTCTCCCATTGGCCTCAGAGTCGTCTGCCCTTCTGGGGCAGTGAAAGGCCTTCCCGTTTCCCTGGCCTTTGCCTGAAGGGGGTGCTTTATTTTTGGAGAGGGATTGGCTATGGCTCTGCCAGGGGAGAAGAGTCTCTTTCGTTCTGTGTGCAAGATCCAGAGACTATCCATAGGACGAGTGAGCCCCTGCATGTGACTGGGCCGAAGCCTCCTGGCAGTATGGCCAAGGGGTCTGTGCTTGAGCCATGGTTCCTTCCGACCACAGAAACGCTCCCTTATGCCATCTGCTAGCATTGCCCTGGGCGCATCTGCAAGTACCCCCTGCCTGGGCTCGGGGGAGTGTCCATGGAGATCTGTGCCCTGGGCAGATACCATTCCCTCTCTGAATTTCCTTGGCAGGCTTTAAAAGCTTTTCGCTCACGTCCGTGGAGCTCCAGATGCTGACAAACTCCTGCGTCAAGCTTCAGACCGTCCACAACATCCCCCTCACCATCAATAAAGAAGGTGAGAGCGGTCGTCGGCGCCCTCGTGTGGACCAGCTACCGTCATAACCCACCCCCTGTCTTTCCTTTACATCCCCCTTGTCCTGCTCTTACCATTCAGGCCTCAAGGCAGCTGTGAGTAGATGGTCTTGTAAAACAGTCCCGATTCTGACTACACTTAAACCCTGAACAACCCAGCTCTGCTGCAGCTAGTTGCTGTCGGAAGATTTGATTGCTCTGAGTAGACAAGACACAGCAAGCAGAGGGAGCGGGCAGGGGAGTGTCTGCTCTAAGGTTCCAGAGTTATTTGGTCCCACAGTATAAATACAACCTGTGGAATGTTTGCAGTTCACTTTCTCCCCCACTGCTCCTTTGACAATGAATTCCTGCCCATCCCCCGTGGCTTTACTCCGTCTCCCCCATTGTTATTGGGTGGATTCTCATATTATTTCAGTAATTATTGTTCCTTTTACTTTCCCCCATCATTCAATGAACTGAAGTCCCTTCCCCTGTCGTCCTACCACTAACCCCCTAGCCGTTGTACCCATAACAGCCCTGGCCACTAACCCCACTCCTTCCTCCTGGAGTCCAGCCCCTCCGCTTCCCTGGCACATGTATATCTGTGGGAGTCTCTCTTAGATATATTCTTTAGAATGTGATTTTTAAAATGAACAGGCTGGACATGAGAAAAAGGTGTGAAGTAGCCACAGTCCTCCCTATGACTGAGACAGGCGTAGGATTTTCAGATGGCATATCTGTGGTGGGGGAGCCGGTCTGTTCTGTTGAGCTGTCTCCATCCTCATCAGCTGCAGGCATGAGTGTGACATTATTTTGAGCTGACCTGTTGAAATTCTTGGCCTGCGTGTTTGACGGGGAGGGCATTTATAATGAAATGATGGGTGCTGCTGCTGAGGCAGCAAAAACGTGAAATGAAGCAAATGTAGGGAGGCAAAATGTCGGAGATGCTGGGAGCATGTTTGTGCTGGTTCTCAGTGAGCAGATTTGCAGAGGGGTGGTGCATGTCAGTTAGTGTGATGGTGAGTTTGCAGATATGAATCCAGTATTCAGAAATGCAGCCTGTACATAATGACACTGTATCATATGGTTTCTCTGTAAGAGTCCGGGGCGTAGGCAGTCTGGCCTACTGGTTGTTACTGGGCTGGTGTCATGGAGCCAAGGGCTGGCCACAAGGCGGTAGTTGGCAAGCAGGGATCAGAGTAGGTGCAAGAGCTGAAATAAGTAGGCAAGAGTCAGAATCAGGTCAGAGTCAGGCCAGGGTCAGGAATAGTTACTAGACTGGAGTCAGGAGGCAAGAGTCAGTGACAGGCCGAAGTCGGAGACCTAAGATCAGACAGCGAGGCAAGGTCTGGAGGTGCAGCAAGACAGAATTCTGCCTGCTTGCCCAGGCAACTTCTTGGAGCACCTCCAGGGTTAAGTAGTAACCGTGGGCCAATCAGAAGGCCGCAGGGTGCTGTTGCTCTGAACACTTTGAGCGGTACTTCCTGTGGCACCTAATCTCCAGAGTGCTCCTAGGTTGCAGCTCTGCATGGTGTCCTGGTGGTGATGGGGGAATGTCAGCTGCCCCAGGCTCCATATACCCAAGTTCTAGTCCCGCAGATCCTTACAATCTGACTCTTAATGCCAGGCCAGTGCTTAAAGGGCTGCCAACAATCTTCTGTCTGAAAAGTTTTACCTACTGTGATTATAAGTACAGCTAAGATCAGTGTCGCTGACAGATTAGAGAGAGAATCCTCGACGGAGAGATAAGAAAAGCTGAGTCAGATCTAAGTTTTTCCCTACTCTGCCACTGACTGGCTGGGTTACTTTGGGCAAATTCCTTCACTGCTCTGTGCCTGTTTCCTCTGCAATCCTTATCTGTCTCACCTATTTAGATTAGAAGTTCTTTGAGGCAGGGACTCTCGCTTATTCTATAGCGTGCCCAGCTCACTGGGGCCCTGATCTCACTTAGGACCAGCAGGTGCTGCTGTAATATAAATAATAATACTTTTCAGTTTTCCTTTGTGCAGTTGACAGCCCTTTGTGTATAGTCAGTTGGTTTCTTCTGTTGTTGGGTCTTTCGCAGCAACAGTGGGAGAGAGGGAAAAAAATAAAAATAATGAAGTGTGATTGTAAAAGCTCCAGAATTGTCTAGAGGACTCTGGGACAGGAGTGGTACCTGGAACAACTTACAACTCGTTTCTAAAAAAACTGACTAGATGTCATGTTCCTGCTACCGGGGTTAGACACTTTATCTTCCACTCTGCAATCTCTGTGATGTAAATCTCCTCCCGGTGTCTTTCCCTTTGCCATCTCTGTGAAGCTGAACTAAAATCTCTTGGGTCTTTTGTACAGATGACGAATCGCCCGGGCTCTATGGATTCCTGAACGTCATTGTTCATTCTGCCACGGGGTTCAAGCAGAGCACAAGTGAGTTGCAGATCTGTGACGTGCAAGTGAGGGTCTGTTAGAGCCAAAGGACAAGAATGAGATACTCTGGGCATGGAGACGTCAGTTTGGGGATACAGGGTTTGGTGAAGAGAGTCAGTTTGGGTGATTGGGAGTGGGGGATTAGTGTACATTTGGGGGATGCTGACTAGCTTTTTGTAGAGATAAAAGCTCTCAAATAGACCAGGCTCCAACACAAATCATTTCACTCTTACCCTATTTTCTGTCATTTTTCTTACTGTATGTGCTGCTTACCCAACAGTTCATGGGTAAATCGGCTCTTGCTCCCTCGTTGCCCATTTTCCAACCCTGTTTGATCCTGCAGTGAAATCTCAAGGCGCAATCTCTGACCTCACAGTAACAGCATCTATGGTAATAAACACTGGATTAGGAGTTCACTGGCGGATCAAGCAGGTGGCAAACCTGAGCAGTGTGTGGGGTGGGGAGAGAGTCCTTGTTAAAATACACACACGCTTTCTGCAGCAGCTAAGGTAACTCAGGAAGATCCCAATCCAATTTCCATTGAAGTCAGTGGGGTCTTCCTTTGGGCTCTGCTGAGCGTTGGAATGGACACTAGCTTCCAGCGCGCCCACGCTTCTCTCTGTAACTGCACACAAAAACAAATCTAAGAAAAGAGGAGACAAAGGGCCCTTTCTGCTAAGCGACAGAAATGCACCTTGTGGGCTGAATTGAGGAATGTGTGCCGGTACCAGGGAGGACCCATTTAAGGACACTTATGCTGCTGTGGTTACACCAGCGTAATTACACCCGTGCTACGCAGGTGCAAACGCATAGTGTAGCCCCATTGCACAGTGTAAGACAGGCCATGCACCAGCACAGGGTAAGCTGTATTACGCAGCCCATCTACACTGAGGGTTTGCACTGGTGTAGCTACACTGGTTCCAGTGTCATCAGTATAGAGAGGCCCTTAGGTGAGACAGCATCTAGGAAGCAGTGCTTATAGAAAAAGATTATGGTAATCTTAACAAAGCCTCTGATTCTTGTCTCACCTCCAGACCTGTACTGCACGTTGGAGGTGGATTCCTTTGGATATTTTGTGAACAAAGCTAAGACCAGAGTTTACAGGGACACTACGGAGCCCAATTGGAATGAGGTGGGTATGCTGGGCCTTGTTTATCCCCTTGGGGCAGAACATTTGCAAGTGAAGTGGCTGTTTGGTTTGCAGTCTGTACTGCATGAACTGGCCCAGGGGTAGGCAACCTATGGCACGCGTGCCAAAGGTGGCACGCGAGCTGATTTTCAGTGGCACTCACACTGCCCAGGTCCTGGCCATCGGTCCGGGGGACTCTGCATTTTAATCTAATTTTAAATGAAGCTTCTTAAACATTTTAAAAACATTATTTACTTTACATACAACAATAGTTTAGTTATATATTATAGAGTTATAGAAAGAGACCTTCTAAAAACATTAAAATGTATCACTGGCACGCGAAACCTTAAATCAGAGTGAATAAATGAAGACGCGGCACACCACTTCTGAAAGGTTGCTGACCCCTGAACTGGCCCCTTCTCACATGTGCAGCACATCTGAAAGCACAATCTGCAGGTTCCTGTCGTTTCCTCTGGGCTCTTACCATTTGTAGGAGATTTTAATCTTGGAGACTCACTGATGAAATGTGTCAGCAGCAGATGCCCTTTGCATGATCAGCCAGCTGATTGTACAGCCCGTGTGTGTGTGTGTGTGTGTATATATAAAAAAAATTATATACACACAAGTATCTGTGGCAATACACTGAATAAGGAAATATTTTTCGAAGGGGAGGGTACAGTTATAAACTTAGCTTTCAGCATCCTGCTTCTTTATAGCAGGCTTATTTTAAACCTAGTGTAATTAAACACAAGAAATATGGGACCATCTATTTCTTTCAGTGGTGCACCACTACAATATATTGAAACTTGACCAAGGGACCAAGCATCTTTCATACTCCCCTCCAAAGTGTCCCCGAAGTGGACTCAGTACTGTTCTGCTTGACCTCTCTTTAAGACCCACTCCATTAGACGAGAGATCTTCGTCAGTCCCTTGAGTGGTCCCTTCAGATTGGTTTCATTGAGGCTGTACAGAGTCAAATATCCAGAAGACTCTATCTCCTTGTTAACTAATTGCTGCTCTTCCCCTTCTCCTTCCCCTTGCTGCAGGAGTTTGAGATCGAGCTGGAGGGATCGCAGACCCTACGGATTCTGTGCTATGAAAAATGCTATAATAAAACCAAGCTCACCAAAGAAGATGGAGAGATCACTGATCGAATCATGGGGAAAGGCCAGATCCAGGTAGGGCTTGCCCTGATCCATTCCTAAGCCCCGCGCTAGGATAAACAATGGAGCTTTTGAATCCTGGAGCTCCCTTGTCTCTGCTGGAGAATGCGCCGAATTCTGGAAGTCAGGCAGCCAGGTTGGGGATTCTTTGAGACATAGCTGGGAGGTTAAATCTGACACTGGCCCTTTTTATACTCCTCTGGCCCCAATGTTGGTGGTGTTCTGCAGGGGGTTTATTGTTGGAGAGAATTGGGTGATTCATCTTCTGTCATGTCTCAAATCCTCCCTGGAGAATTCATGGTCACAGCTCAAAGTCACTGAGGCCTGTGTGCTCTATTTCCACAGGGAAAGAGAAAGTGAGGAGAGTGGCTTTGTATGCGAGACATGGGGTGGCCTCTATCAATCCCCTAATAAATCAGTCCAGAGAAAATGCTATCTGCCCTAAAGTACATGCCGTGAGTGTATTGATGTGATGGTAAAACCAAGCAGGACATACCTGTTGCTCTGACAACAGCCATGTTCAGAACTTTGTGTCCATAACAACAGGGTACATCTAAGATTTAAATGGGCTGTTTGACCTCTTCTTCATTGAGAAGCAGCATGTAGCATTTTTGTGTGTTTTGTAAGTACCAGAGGGTTGGAGAGATGATGGGTTGGCAGCAAAAGGGGCTGATGCTCCCAGAGAATTGAGTGGTGGTGGCCTAAAGTTCTGGGCATTAAGTTTCTGGCAAAGATCCCAGCTGTTGCAGGATGGGGGCAGGTTGAACATGTTGTATTATTCCCTCTCCTCCTCCAAATCTCTTCCCTTCTTCCCTGAAGCCCCAGTGACATGCTGGGACAGTTGTCCTGAGTACGGTATTTGTTTGAGTTAGACCATAAGCTGTTCAAGGCATGTACCCTGTCTGTGCATGTGTTCTGTAAAGCATCCTGCATGCTTATGGCACTCCATGAAATAACTACCAGTACTCGTCACCCATTTCTGTCCGTTTCCTCGCCACTCCCTCGGCACCGCTTTCTTGGACAGTTGAGTGGTAACCGCACAGGCCTTGTCCTCCTATTTCAAAGGGAGCTGAGTCTGGGCATGGTGTTGCAGTCCTTCATTCATGGGCCCTGTCAAGACTGGTGTCCAAAGGAGCTGCACGAGGCCTCCATGCAGCGCTCAGGGCTGCCATGTTGTCGTCAAGCAAAGCTTTGTCACCAGACCGAACCTCGGGGAGATATTTGAAAGAAAACAAATACTCAGATAGTAAAACTGGTAAACGGGGATATTAACAGGCCACTTCACCTTGAATGTGTGCTAACTTATGCTAAACTATCTGTTCAGTTGTGTATTTAGCTGTGACACTCTAAGGCCAGGTCTACACTACAGATCTGTATCTGTTATATCGGTATAACTGTGTCGCTTGGGGGCATGAAAAATCCACACACCCCCCCCCCCCAGTGATTTAGTTTTACTGACCCAACCCCCCCCCCCCCCCCGACCCCTACCCAGGTGTAGATAGCGTTATGTTGGTGGGAGGGCTTCTCCTGTTGACATAGCTACCACCTCTTGCAGAGCTGGATTAACTGTGCTGATGGGAGAAGCTCTCCCACTGGGGTAGGAGCGTCTTCACTTAAGCGCTACAGCTGCACCAGTGTAGCGTTTTAAATGTAGACCTGTCCTTAGTCCCTTTCCCAGACCTGAAGAAGAGCTCTGAGTAGCTCAAGAGCGTGTTTGTCTCACCAACAGAAGTTGATCCAATAAAAGATATGACCTCACGCACCTTGTCTCCCGCATAGCACCGTCAGGCTAACAGGGACTGGTCACTTCCCTTGGGGCTGTGCTGACTGATGCTCAAAGTTTCAGCCCTGAAGCTCTTAGTTGTGCTTTCATCAGTGCCCCCCCCCCCCCCCACTCATCAAACCCTGGATTTTCCAAAGGTTTCAGATAGAGCTGGTTTAAAAAAAAAAAAATCTTTAAAACTTTTTTGGACAAAAAATGGCTTTTCGGTGAAACAGACATTTTCACTTTCATTTTTTTGTTAAATGTTTCCATTTTTTCATAATTGAAAAAACAAAATTGTTTTTGGTTAAACTTCTCAGTTTTCAATCAGGAAAACAAAACAAAGAAAAATAAAAATAATTAAAATTGGTTTTGGGAATTTTTGTTTTCTGACAAAAACCTGAATGTTTTCAAGGAAATATTTCAATAAAATAATTTTTGACTGGCTCTAAAGTCAGGTTTCTACTGTAGCCCTAAATATAAACAATCTCCGACTTTTGCATGTTTTATCGGATTCCCCCCCCCCCCCCCCCCCCATTTTACAAAGAAACCCTCCCATCACATTTCTGAATAGGCTGAAATTAGGCCAGGTCAGGCTGTCCTTAATTCTCAGGAATTTCTGTCCCATCACAGTATTTATTTTTAGGACTATTGTGTAGTTTT
Organism: Terrapene triunguis; assembly: GCF_002925995.2. Classification (NCBI taxonomy): domain Eukaryota; kingdom Metazoa; phylum Chordata; order Testudines; family Emydidae; genus Terrapene; species Terrapene triunguis. Next base: position 1,313,436 of record NW_020665141.1, on the reverse strand, counting down.
AAAAAAAAAAAAAAGAAGAGGGGGGGAAAAAAGGGGTTCTAAAAATAACCACTCTGCTGGGATCTATGGTTGATAAGAATTGTTATGGGCCGATTTATTTATTATTATTTTTTTTTAACAGGCCACTGAACGCTCCTTTTTAAAATCAGGAAATACTTCTAATATAACAAAAAAAGTCCTGGGGATAAACTAGTGGGAATTAAGATTAGTGATGTCAGCATTTGCGCCTTTTGCTATTTTGAATATTTGTTTTCTTTCAAGACTTTTCCAGAGGCTTTTGGTTTGTGTCGTTTTTTTCACTTAATAGCTTTGTGTTGTCATTATCCAGGTCCAAGTCTGTCCTCGGTTAAGATGAACCCCATTCTATGGAAGCCAGTGGGAGTGGGGTGAGCTTTTTGACAGGCTCGTTGAGCCGAGCTTAGCCTAGCCTCCCAGAACAGTCAGAGTCACATCCACATCCCCCCACTGCAAAAAGGAGGGGAACATTTATTTTGGCTAAAACCTCCGTGTATTCTAAACCATTTATTCTAAACCATTTATTATTATTGTAAATCTGCGACTTCCCACTGCTGGTATTTGTGAATCACCAAACTCTGCGTTGCAGAGACAAAGACAATGAGTCTAGGAGACCAGGACTGTGTTTTCTGTGAAATTTGGATTAGTTCTGTCTGTTACATAATGGTAGAGGAGGAAGGAAGGCTGTAAATTGGTCCATGTGTGCAGAAAATCGTAGCGGCTTCCAGGAACCGGCAGCAGTTTAATGGCTCCCATTGCTCATATGTTCCTTTCCTATGAAATGTTTTACCTGCCGCTTTTACGTCCACATGTAAGAGCTTTATTATTGTTTGTAGACTCCAACTTTTCCCCAGTTTTTATGAGCCTCAGAACTTTACTGTGAGTGTGCTGCTTGTGAACCTAGCAGTAAAATCCCCCTCCTAGGGCCCCTTCTCTCTGTCCTAGGCAGGGCAGCAAGCTGAACAGCTCTTTAACACCCTGTGTATGCACGGACATGCCTACTTACCATGTCAGACGCACTGATAGATGAAGTGGTGACAGAAGATGTGCTGCTGCAGCATTTCTCAAATGCGGCCACTGTGGCTGCATGTGGCCACCAGTGGCTTTTCTTGCGGCCACAGCCTCCTGGGCAGTGATGGGGGAGGGGGGGGCAAAGCAGTGGTCCCTCCCACAGGGCCACCAGTAGGGGTTGGACCCTGACCCCCTCTGGAGAGACAAATGCAGGCAGCTAGTGGGTTTCCCACCTTCTTGGGGACGGTAGGGCCAGGCTCCAGCCCTAGGGGGGCAGGCAGCAGGCTCTGGCCATGGGCCTTCAATCCCCAGCTGTGGGGCTCACACCCCCGTTGCCCTGGCCCCCGCTGCCTCCGCCAGCCCATCATGTTTTCCCCCCCATCCCCCACTTGCCCCCTAATTTGTCCCCGGGCTTGCCAGGACTGAGTAAGTCTGCTGCTGTGAAAAGTGCTATTTGTATGTTTGTTAATAGCACTTTTCACAGTAGCGGACTTACTAGCTAGCAAGTCTTTTTAAAAAAGTAAGCAAAAAAACCAAAAGTAACAACAACAAACAAGACAAGAACCTGCAGAGCACCTTCTTTGTGTTTCTATTCTGTTTAGGGCCAGTAAAGACTAGAGACAACTACATTATTTTTATTATTGAGTCTGCAAAATGTTTCAATAAATTACAGTGATTTGGCTGTGTATATGAGCATGTTTATTTATTTTTCCTAAAGTTAATTAAGTATTTTAGGAAAAATTTGTCAGCGCAGCCACCAGCAAGAGTTGGTGGCCGCACTTTAAGGCCACCAAAAAATTTGTTGTGAGAACCCCTGTTCTAGGACACAGTGCAGGGATGGGGGATGGTGTCAGGATATTGTTTTGTCTTACCATAGCAGGGAACTCCTGGTTTAGTTACACGGAGACTGTCCGCTCCACTCATCTCTAGCTAAGATTTTTTTCCTCTCCACTGGGCCCTTTTGCCCTCTGGATTTTGCCCTTCTCCATCTGGCAGACTCATTTCCCTGTGTCTCTAGCTCTGCAGGAATTAACATGGATGCCTTTTGTTTACTCCTCTGACTCTGCATCCGGGTGAGTGAGGATGTCAGCGAAAATATGCCCAGCCCTGGGATAGGCTGCAAGAGTGAACTGACGCTGTGCACTGTGATCCAGCTCCTAAAGCCAGTACGGTTCTGAACAACAGTTATTTTCTCTGCATGAGCAGCTCAGACAAGCCCAACCCTCTTTCCCCCCAAAACTGTGCTGGAAGGTCGGGGTGGGGGTGGGGAGGAGGATGTGACCTTAGAGCACAAATATTCTGATGCCCTGATAGCGGTTTGCCAATATTCCTCTGTTGCCATGCAAGCCCATCACCCGTATCTGTTTCGTTATCTGGGCTGGCTTGTTGAATTGCACAGGGCTATCTCCCTTCCTCTCTCTGTTATTTAGACCTACAGATAAATGTTTTTCATGCAAAACTGACAGTCACAGGCTGCAGCCCCCAAGATCCACCTCCAAAACCATTTACACTCAAGTTAATTTCAGAAGCTTGGCCATGCGGAACAGCATCTCAGCAATGAAAAGAGGGTGGAAATGAAGAAAGCTATGGGTCATGCCTAAAGGGCAATGGGGGAGGGGTTAACATGTCAGTGGTGAGCTCTAGGAAGAATGGGTCGAGGCAGGACTGGGTGCTTCCCGAAGTAACGAGCCACAGACAATACAGTTTTCCATTGGTTATAATTAGAAACCGCTGGAGTGTGAAACTGGCATTGAAATTCAATAAAGGGAGGAAGTAATATGAATAAATAACATAAAATGCACTAACCTGAAAGGAGGCGTTCCTTGTTTCCTCCGCTTCCCTCTTCCGTCGATTCCTCTTTCTCTCAGTCCTTCTTCCTTCTTCCCTTTCTGTATCTTTCCTTTGCTCCTTTCTCTGAAAAGCCAATGCACTGTGTGATGGGTTACTGAGCCAGACCAGAGCCTTTTCTCCTGAGTCCCTGGCTTACCTTCTCCACCACCCCTTGTCCTGCTGTCTCTCTGCCACGTGCCTCTCCCCTACGTTCCTAATTTGGGTCTCTTCTCCTTTTGCCTGACCCATGAGGTACTAAGTGCCCTCAGCTCCCATTTCCACCACCTTCTCCTCCTCCTCTTCTTCCTTGTCGTCATTTTTACTTAAATGGGTGCCAAGGCTCCTCAGCTGCTTCTGGGCCGGGGTCCTTCCTGCGGAAATCCCTGTTGTGCTGAGCTGGTTTGTGCTCTTGTGATCTGTGCAGGCTGTAGAGAGGAATTTGCTTGGCTCATTTGCGTTTCACTTTATAGCTCACCACAAGGAACACCAAGGAACAGGCAGCTGTGAAACTCAACGGGGCAATAGAGCAGTTCTGTTCACAGGCAGCTGAAGATTTGCTAGCAACAGCAGAGTTTAAAGGTGGTCCTGGCCTGGTTTTCCTGAGCAATGAGGAGAACTATGCTAGCCAGACTCTGCTATAGACTGTCTTTCCTACCTCATAGGAGGGAGTCTGTAGCAGGTGTGTCCTTGTCCTCTTTGGTTGTGGAAACATGCCAGACACAAGTTTTGACTGATTCAGGAGATGTGTGGAGAGATCCCTGGGTATTAAACCAAGTTTAATGGAACTTGCACACAGTCTGAAATCATGGGAGAGGCAGCCTTCTCAAAGAGCCTGCCCCAGCCTTCGGTAACACGCTCGGACTGACAGCTTGTGTTGTGGCCTAGTTCACTCGGAGCAGTTGCCCTCGGGGGGGGGGCACATCATCTGCAGATTTTGTTCTCTTCCTGGATGTTCCATTTTCCAGGTCATTGATCAATAAATCAGACCTAAAGCCAGTCAATGTGACCCTCTGCTTGTCACCACCCTGCTCCGGGCTGAAGTGTCTCACTCACTAGCACCCTTTGTCTTCGTTCTCCAGGCCAGCACTCTGTCTGCTCCAGCTGCCCTTTCCCCACGCTGGAGGGCAGCTGTCTGCACACTCCAGTATTGCAAGCTTGCTCAAAGCTAGGTAGATTATGTTTTCTGCCTGCCCTTGGCCCTGTTATTTCCTCCTGTGGTGTTAGGCCTGATCTTCCTGTCTTGCTCAGCAGCACCAAGTGTTTTTTTCAGGTCTCATTCTTTTATTTGTTTATCCCAATAGCACTTTAAATAACAACGTGAAAAGCACTTTAACCTTGAATTTTTATGATTATATAATCTACAGGGATGGCACTTACCACCTAACCTTGAATTTCTCATGCACCTTCCTCCCAGCTTCCTCTCCATTGAGTACACACTGTTCTGTTTGGAGACGTTCCAGCCTGGGGGGAGTCGGAGTTCTTCCAATCCAGAGTTCAAGGGTGGGGGGAGCATGTGTTCAAGTGTGGGATGGAGGAAGGGACAGGCAGCAGAAGCTATTATATCAGCCTTCAGCAGGTACCACGGCTCACTCACAAAGGGCAGTCGTCCATCTGGCTGTTGCTTCCAAAGAGTACTTGCCTGAGGTCGCTGACGGTCCTAACCAGCCATATGCCGTGTGCCGTGGAGACAACAAACAAGAATGCAGTTGGCTTGTGCTTTGAAACATCTGTTGACTTGCATTCATCTTGCCAGACTGCTGTGAGTTAGTAATTGTGAGCCTCAACTCAACTGATAATGGAGGAAACTCTAACTGGGGCCTGCTGGTACCACCCCCTCGTATAGCTTCTCGTGTAAATATTCGGAACGCCCAGGCCCACTCTGAGTGCTAGCACCCAACTCTCTCTCGCTCCCTGCCCTCCCCAAACGTAGCCACTGCTTCTAGGTTATGAATACCCACCATTGTAAGGTGCAGGGCAAAAACCCAACCTGGTCAGAGAGCCTTGGCCTTATTAATCATGGGAGAGATCATCAGAAGGCCCATTTCAGCAGTTTCCTTAGTGAAAGGCCATTGCAGTTGGCTGGGCTCAGCTGTGCTGCATAGGAAACCTAACATTTCAGAACTGGTTTCCTCCTGAGCCTGGGAAGGGAATGTTTGTTGAAAGAAACCTCTCACGCTGCAAAATTCTTCCAGCTTGGAAATTCTTGCGGTGTGGGTGGGAACGACGTAGATTGTGGCTGCCTGGCAGTGACTTGGCCAGCCTGACAGGAAGGGGCGGGCCTTCCGGAAAAAGACTCCTCAAAAACCTCTTGGCTAAGTGTAGAGCCTGGGGCTGCTGAAGTAACAGCGACTCGGCACAACTAGCCTTGTTAACTTCAGACACAGTGCAGCCACGATGTGGGAACTGCTGGTTACCGACTACACTATGCAAGGGATCTTCAGATATTTCTACCAGAGCTGCACCTATCGGAGCCAGGCAGATTCAAGGGGGAAACACACACACGCCGGCAACACCACGCTGTGGACTCATGTCCGTAACAAAGTACGCAGAGAAAAGGTGGGCTTGACTCTCTCGCCTCCTCTTCTTATCTGGGGTCTCTGAAACATAGGAGAAGGAGAAGCTTTTCTCTCTAGGCTTTCACATGTGTAACTGACAGCAGCATCTTGCCCTGTGTGTTGATAGTTGGAAGTGGGGATTAGGGTTTAGGAAAAGGAGAGGCTGAACATACTCGGTAGAGTCAAGGATACTGTGGGTTGCATCACCCCTGCTTGTCGAGCATTCATCCTCCACTGTGCAGTGAGATGCCAGTGCTGTTATATTGGGGGGGAAGGGCAGGGCTGATGGGGTATCAGATTAGTGTTAGTTACTAAATTCCTTTTCATTTGTGCATGAAGGTGTATTTGAACCTGTGCGTCTCAAGGGGAAAGGTTAGTGCACTCGCCCGCCCTTTGCCTTGCATTTTTCAGGGAATAGACTTTGGTATTGCAAAGCCATGTCGGGAATCACAGATTCGTTTTGTCAGGTTCTAATTGCTGGCATAGCTCCATGTTCAAACTGTTGTTCCTTTTCTGTAAGTTCGGTCTGAGCCAGTTGTGGCTCTTTGGAGGTGAGTGTTTCACAGATATCACCGACCTTGCTGGGGGATGTTCCTATAGAACCCGACAAGCTATTTCCCAGCCTCAGAACTTCCCTGTTGAAAGAAATCAAGCTAGGTTAGAGATGGAGACCCAGGATTTCATTTCCGAGCATGGTTTTGATCAGTGGATTCTCGTAACAACAGGGGTCTCTCTTTCAGTTTCAGGTGCGTTTTCTCCCTTTGTGTTGGCGCTGAAGTGAAAAAGAATAGGGCGGACCAGAGTAAGACACTATATCTACCTCCTCCTGTGATCTCTGGGCTGCTTTCCCACTCAGCTCTTCTCTTGCTTCATTCCCAAATCAGAGCAGGATTTAAAAAAAGTGGGAATTTCTTTCTGAGCATTGTGTGTGCTTAATTGCTTTGGATTGCATGTATAAGTCCTCCTGGATCACCCCATGTTCCTCCTCCATTCTCTCACTGTCAGACCCAGCATTGGGCCATCATGTCTTTGGAGCCTAGGAGAACTGGATGTAGCTCCTTTTGGAAACTGTCCCAAAGCTCCAGTGCTGGGGAAGCTTGACCGCGATGCTGGCGAAGCGCTCTCTCAAGCCCCGCTCCTCACTTCATCCTGGGGCTGAGTATCATGGTTCCACGGTACTCCAGGCCGGCCTGTCTCTGGGAAATTGTGACCCAAATTCCCCTCTCGGCCAGATTGTAGCATTTGGCCTCCTGCTTGCATTTGAGGCAGTGTGGGAGCCATAGCGCCTGGGGGTAGCTCTTGGAGGGAATGTGCTTCAGGCAGCACGATCTTTGCCACATGTCCTCTGCATGTAGACTGCATCATCTGTTTGGACGGGGTAGCAGACTTCTCTCTCCACTCCCAGAAAGCTCTGTGGGCTGGTACAGAGGGGGAAACAGCAGAGTGCAAGAGCTGAAGACAATCTGACTGTAAGGTGGATGACCTTAGTAACCCCCAAAATCAGAGACTTATAAATAAATAAGAAGACCCTACAGCATGGGGGAAGGAGAGCGCTTGATACGGAGTACTTGTTTTCACTTTAATACACGTGTAAGGTACTCTGCAACTGTGGTGATGGGTGTGTTGTGAGACCCTTGATGGATCAGATAGAAAGATTCTAAGTGATAGAGGCAAGACGATTATTATTGAAGATGTAATAAGTTACTAATCATCAGCAATTTCTGATTGTTGGAGCAGATGTTTATGAATGTCTATTCAGCGTCCTTGGTAGCTGTTTCACTTGCAGGAGTTGAACAAAAGAGCTAGAAAAATTCGGATGTCCAGTTGGATGGAGGGGATGTAAAAGGCTGTAAATAGCTCAGTATTTAAACCTTATGTACCCTGGGCCTGTGAAACTGCACCCACAGAAAAGGTTTCCAAAGCTAAAATAAGAAGACAGACGCACACTCTCTCTCTCTCTCTCTCTCTGGAACAGGAAGGAATTAGGAATCAATTCCCTAATTCCTGTTCTTAATCTTGTTGTTCATGACCTTTGGAAATAAATGTTAAAATACTCTTGGAAGTGTATTATTATGGACCAAGCTGGTGCCAGCGTTTGGACTTGGGACCTGAGTTTGGGTTTGGGACCTGCAGCTTGCTCACCTGTTTTTTTCAGAGAGAAACAAGCCCTCGCTGTTTCAGATCTTAGCCCTTTCCTCTTAGAAAATCTACTCTCTCCCTTCCTGACTCCCAATTCTCTGGGGTGGGATGATCCTCTGCTGCCTATTAAATATGGCTGCTATGTTATGGCAGTGAAGGAAGCTTCCTTTTCTATCAAAGGAGAGATTATTGGCTTTAGAAGAGCATTTTAGCTCTCTGAGGTTTTTCTTGTTGTTAAGTGGATATTGCACATTTGACACTGGGGTTTCCATAGACGCATGTGTGATCCATATCCAGCCTTGCTTAGAGTGCAGAACTCTGTACGAGTGACCCGACATCTGAAACTCAGGGCTTTTCGGATTCCCCTGTGGAAATGGAAGTAAGTGGTGAAGGCACTGCCATGCAGACTTGTATAGATTTTTCAAACTGGCTGATTTAGTCTCTGAAACCAATTCTCAACTCACAAGCAACTTCCATGTTTTTCAGCTGGATCCTCAGGTGTTACAGGATAAAGACTGGCAACGCACAGTCATCTCAATGAATGGAGTAAGTAGAGTACAAACTGCTAGCACTGCTTCTTTGCCTGACCTTGTGTATCAGGTTTATTCTCTCTGTTCTTTGTCATAACATTTTGAAAAACAAAAGAAAACATTTATTGCTTGAAAAGTAACCACTAATGTCCTCCTTGCAGGTTGAAGTGAAGCTGTCAGTGAAATTTACCAGCCGGGAGTTTAGTCTGAAAAGAATGCCATCTCGTAAACAGACCGGGGTCTTTGGAGTCAAGATTGCCATTGTCACCAAGTAAGTTGTCAGGTCACACTTTTCTCCGTTGTTTTATTTTAAACACAGTAGGCCAGTGGAGCTGCACCTACTTAAGCCCTCAGTGAATGGAGGTATGCAGATACTTTCTTGCCCTTGTGTGGCTAACACATGGCAATTTCTGCAGGCAAGAGCTGTTTCACATTCTCCCAGCTTCATCCTGTGCATGGGAAAAACCCTCCAAAACACAGCAGCGCGCACAAACTCTTTCTTGGAAACCCAGTGTGTTTACTTTCAACATCTCTCACTCTGCTGTGTTCCGGAAACACCCTGGCCCTTTTCCTCTGTAGTTGGCTGACTTGGTCACGAATTTCCAAAGCTACTGAACGACAGTATTTCCTTTCCATACTCGGAAATGTTCAAGCTCTTTGGAGCCGTTTGTATTATTTTAACCCCTGATCTTTTGTCATGAATCGTTTGCCAGAAGAAACCTGTTTGTTCGTGTTAGGTAATTTAGGAGACCTGGTACTTCCTCCCCATGGAATTGCTATTAACTGGATAGCCGTATGACTGCTAGTTCTCCAAGGGCTGCATAGGAATCCTCTAATCACCTGCTAGCGTTGCAAGCTCACCATACTTACTTCTCTTCTACTTCACACATACAGAATGGGAAGAGACTGTCTAGGAAGGAGTGCGGCAGAAAGGGATCTAGGGGTTATAGTGGACCACAAGCTAAATATGAGTCAACAGTGTGATGCTGTTGCAAAAAAAGCAAACATGATTCTGGGATGTATTAACAGGTGTCTTGTGAGAAGTCATTCTTCCGCTTTACTCTGCGCTGGTTAGGCCTCAACTGGTGTATTGTGTCCAGTTCTGGGCACCGCATTTCAAGAAAGATGTGGAGAAATTGGAGAGGGTCCAGAGAAGAGCAACAAGAATGATTAAAGGTCTTGAGAACATGACCTATGAAGGAAGGCTGAAAGAATTGGGTTTGTTTAGTTTGGAAAAGAGAAGACTGAGGGGGACATGATAGCAGTTTTCAGGTATCTAAAAGGGTGTCATAAGGAGGAGGGAGAAAACTTGTTCACCTTAGCCTCTAAGGATAGAACAAGAAGCAATGGGCTTAAACTGCAGCAAGGGAGGTTTAGGTTGGACATTAGGAAAAAGTTCCTGTCAGGGTGGTTAAACACTGGAATAAATTGCCTAGGGAGGTTGTGGAATCTCCATCTCTGGAGATATTTAAGAGTAGGTTAGATAAATGTCTATCAGGGATGGTCTAGACAGTATTTGGTCCTGCCATGAGGGCAGGGGACTGGACTCAGTGACCTCTCGAGGTCCCTTCCAGTCCTAGAATCTATGAATCTATAAGGCTGCAGCTCCTCAATGGGAGAGGTTTCATGGGATTGAATGTGCAGAGATGAGCCAGTTCATAACCTCTCTACAAAAACAGAAATTAAATCAGCTCCTCAGGAAAAACAAACAAACAAGCTCTCTATGGACAGTTTTCATATGACCATGAGAATCCAGCTATTGTGTGATGTATATGAGTCTTGCTATTGCTGAAAGGGGGAATTAGCTGCTAAATTTTCCTAAACTAGGAACACAGAGTGAATTCACCCCCTGTGAAAAGGACCAGCTTAGGGTCTACACAATGTGGATAAAGTAGGACTTGTACAGTGCATGGGCCTTTTGCTGGCCCAGAGCATAGATGTGAGTGTTACTATTTGAGAGTAGTCTCGCTATAGAGGACACCAGCTCTGACTATTCTTGACTTTAAACCCTTGAGACTGGAATAATTTGCTCATAATAACCAGTATCCTCTGCCATTTTTATACCAGGCCAGAGCTCTCAAAATGGAGGGTTTTTTACAGAACTTCCTAAATGGATATTCTTCCTCTCTAACAGTGTTGGGCTATAGAAAGATGCTGGTTCAATGTCAGTATTTTCGTGAATCTATTTGCTGATTTGGTCAAGTAAACCCTCTAACATGGAGCAAGATTCTTCTTCGAGTGCCTGCTCTTGTCCATTCCGTATTAGGTGTGTGTGCTCTCCACATGTGCCGGTGCTGGAATTTTTTCCCTCAGCAGTATCCGTAGGGGACCAGCTCTGGTGCCCCCTGGAGTGGCACCCATATGGTGCAGTATAAGGGGCGCTGCCAGCTCCCCGCATCCTTAGTTCCTTCTTGCTGTCAGTGACTGTGCTGGAACTTCTGCTGCTTCGGCTAGCGTTGTTTTGTTCTCAGTCCTTGCGACTTTGAAAAGCTGTAATATAGTTGTATATAGTTAGTAGTTCCTTAGTTACCCTTAGTAGTAGTTCTCAACTCTTCGTTAGTCCCAACAATCTTGCTCGGACAGGTCGGCTTCGGGATGCAGCAACCAGCATGGGTTGGACAAGAGCCACTGCTCAGCCCGATCCTAGTGGCCTGGTACTGACCGCTCTGCTGGTAGCTCCGGCTTGGAGCGAGGTTCCCTGACTGCGGGATAAGCCCTGGTACCGGCGGTGCCGACTATATTATCAGTACCGAAACCTGCCCCATGGCCCCAAGCGCAGTGGCAGCATCCCTTATACTATGCCATGCGGGCACCACTCCAGGGGTTGCCAGAGCCAGTCCCCTACAGATACTGCTGAGGGGAAAACTTCCAGCACCGGTGCATGTGGTGAGCGCACACACCTAATACGGAATGGACATGAGCAACACATCTCGAAGAGCACCAGTTACGGAAAAGGTAACTGTCTTTTTCATCCTTACCGCTGTGCTAGTCTGCATCTCCTAAACACTTAAGTGACTAGTGATTTTGGGTGTCTCCATTTTTGGGTGCCCAATTTGAGACACTTTTAAAGGGGCGGATTTTCACAGGGTGAGTGCTCACTCAGTCCTTTGTGAAAATCGTGGCCTAGAGCTCCTTTCCCTCAAGCAGTCTCATCTTATCCAGTGCCTAATGTAACTCTGGTAACCGTATTTTCTCGGCCTATGCTGTACTGAACTCTTCTTCCTGTTTTTCTCAAGGAGAGAGAGATCAAAGGTGCCTTACATTGTGCGCCAGTGCGTGGAGGAGATAGAGCGACGTGGGATGGAGGAGGTGGGCATCTACCGTGTCTCTGGGGTTGCAACTGATATCCAAGCTTTGAAAGCTGCTTTTGATGTCAGTAAGTATTTGTTCCTGAGGTTTTCCTTTGCATTATCTCCTGAGTTATGATCGCCTTTCAGGTTACTGTGCTATTTTAATCTCATGTAGCCCAGGAAGCATGAAGAGGTGGAGACCCTGGTGTAAGGAGTATCCTCTTACCCGGGCTGTGTGTTTTATTAGTGTCCTCCAGTTGTAGATGTTAACCTGAGGTATTCAGTGGAATGGACCCTTGTATTGAGAAATGTGCTGATTATTCTTCCCAGCAGCCCTGAAATGGCGGTTTTGCATTCCTTGCCTGGCCTTGCCATGCCATGGTAAACGGCAGACACTTTCCTCAGGGGAAATAGGAGCAACCAGCAGTCTTCTTTTCCACAATGTCAATGAGAATTCTGGATTAACAGGAAGTCCCCGCGGTTGTTTGAGACTCTTGTTTAAAAGAGCACCGGCAACATCAAAATCATTTAAGAAATTTTTTTTAAAGGATTGGATAGAGAAGCAGAAAATTCTGGTTATTGGAATGTGACTGGGAGTCTGGTCTCCTGAGTTCTCTTCCCAATGCTTCCCATTAGTGCTTTGTGTGACCTCAGGCAAGCAAAGCTTTCTGTTTTTCAGTGTGCCCATCTGTAAAATGGGATGATAATGGTACTTGCTGAGCTCTGTAAAGCATTTTGAGACTCTTGGATGCAAAAGGGGCCCATGTTGTTGCTTCACTTTAAAGAATGTCCTCACCTGCGTTCTGGGTTTCCAACACCATGGGGGAGGAAGGATTGATATACATTTTAAAAAATGCTATTTTTGTGTAAATGCAAACACATTTTATATGAGGCTGTTTTTGGTGAGTGGAGGTGTTTAACAAAATTTACATTTCTGACCTAAATTGCTTGATTTTGTCTCTTGAACTCTGCTTAATTGGGAGAGGCTGAGGGGTGCTTCTGATTGTACTAGAGTTCCAGATGGGGAAGTGGCTGTTGTTAGTTATTATACAACATATTATTAGGAAACTGAAAAGCATGTAATTGACACTGGCTCAGCCTCATATGGGGCTTGATCTGGGTCTCATTGAAGACTTTTGGAAAGACTCCCATTGACTTCACTGTGTGTTGGATCCAGCCCATGACACTGGTACAGCAGAAGTCATTCTAGGTAAAGCTGAGTTTGTTTCCTTGCGCCCTTCTCCCATCCCCAGCAGATGTAAAGCTAGATGTCATCCTGGCTGTACTGGGGTCGAGCTGCAAAGTGGTCACATTATAGCTACTCTGATCTATTAAGCGGCACTGAGATAATATAAATGGAGAACTCAGCAACCAACCTGAGCAAAGTGACTACAGGTGATGAGCGTGAGCTATTTGGGTAGGGTGAGAAGATAAATAAAGGATAAACAGGGGGAACCAAGAAAGAGAACAAGAATAAGGAATGACTGAAGGACCACCCAGCTTCAGTACCTGTATGTCTCCCTGCTTTCTCTTACAGACAACAAAGATGTGTCCGTGATGATGAGCGAGATGGATGTTAATGCCATTGCAGGGACATTAAAATTATACTTCAGAGAACTGCCTGAACCCCTCTTCACAGACGAACTGTACCCCAACTTTGCTGAGGGCATTGGTGTGTAATAGAAGAAATCATTGATACCTATCGTGCTAAGTGTTACAATGCTCTTCTCTGAGGCTGCTCCTGAGGCCTTAGGAAGGGGTTTACTCATTATGAAAAATATTTATAATATTAGAAGGAAACCCTGTGACAGACTGTAGAGAAGGGAGGCCGGGGCTATTTCTTTGGCTCATGAGTTGCTCAGAAGAGAATTCGAATCCTGCCTTACTGTGCAGGTTTTAGTGTGGGCAGTGGCTTCACTTACCTGCAAGAATGGAAAAGTTCAAGTTCTAGGATAAACATTACCTACCTATTAAAAGAAGAGAAATCCTATTTGTTTAGGCCCTGAAATGGTATCTGTCCTATTCACTCTCCAAAGGAGATAAATCTGCTTTGGGATGGGCTCTCCTGTGTTGACCCAGAAGGGAGGCATCTTAGGCCATGTCTACACTTACCAACGTCCACGTTGCTGCGATCGATGCAGCGGGGTCAATTTAGCGGGTCTAGTGAAGACCCGCTAAATCGACCGCAGAGCACTCTCCGGTCGACTCCGGTACTCCACCGGAACAAGAAGAGTAAGGTAAATTGACAGGAGAGCATCTCCCGTCGACACAGTGTGGTGTAGACAACGCAGTAAGTTGATCTAAGCTATGTCGACTCCAGCTACGTTATTCACATAGCTGGAGTAGCGTAACTTAGGTCATCTTACCCTGGTAGTGTAGACAAGGCCTAAGTGTTCTGAGTCTGGAATGCACTTGTGGTCTCTTGCACAGAGGAAAGGATTCTCCATCACCTGTCTAATAGGGGAGAACTGAATTCAGAGGGGGCGTGAGGCTGTGCCTGGATTGAATTCTGAGCCTCGTGTCTCCATAATGCAATTGCAGCACATTAAGCGTCACCCATATTTTCTCATTTCTTACACCATCAGTAAAGCTCTCATTCCCTTTATTTTTTTTCTCTCCTCCCATAGCACTTTCAGACCCTGTTGCAAAGGAAAGCTGCATGCTGAACTTACTGCTCTCGCTTCCAGAACCCAGCCTCGTGACATTCCTTTTCCTTCTGGACCATTTAAAAAGGTAACACACAGACCCTTTAGACAGGTGCATTTTGTGTGTAAATCAATTCCAAGTGCTGTGGAGAGAGATGCCCCTTTCTTGGAGATGTGTTGTGTCACTCAAAGAGCACCTTCACTGATTTTCATTTTCATTTTCTCTGTATTGAGTAATGCAGGTAAAATAGGCCTGGTAAAGTGCTACGTCCTGTTTTCCATGCTCACTGTTACTGAAGCCATTACCAATTGTTCCCAAGAAAGGGATGAGAAAGATCTTTACAGTGAAAATGTGATCTGCAACACACACACACACACACACACACACACACACACACACACACACACA
>NW_020665141.1:1156223-1299002 GCF_002925995.2 Terrapene triunguis | reverse complement strand
ACACACACACACACACACACACACACACACACACACACACACACACACACACACACACACACACACACACTCTCTCTCTCTCTCTCTCTCCATAAAATGACACTTGCACGTGAACGAAGTAACCGAACACAGTAAATGGGATAAATCTTTAAATGTCTTGACTATGTTCAAGGGCTCTTCCTAGAGCCTGTCTTACCAGGTATTTGCACTTTAACACCACCCGTCTTTTAGGAATTGCAACAATACTTCTTGTGTTGGCAAGAGATTGTTCCTTGCTGTGTGGGGCCTGCCATATGCAATTCACTCTCCCTTCCTAGCTGTATCAGTCCTCCCAACTGTTTAACATCTATAAACCTTCCATTTTCAAAGGTGCTTATTACTGTCACCCCATAGTTAGATGTCTCTTCCTCTTTATCCTCCACCTTGCTTAAAGGTCTTTTTTGGTCTTATTTCTTTGCCATTTTTTCAGAGGGACTTTATTATATGGTGCTTTTTGTGTGTTTGTAATTACTACAAGATTATGGTACAGTGCTCGGAGCACCTTAGTATTCATTAAATGAGCTTGTTTATTACCTGCAGAGTGTTTTCATTTAAGAAAGTTATTTTTTTAATATTCATGTATTTGCTTTGTGTTCATGCTAAGGAACGTATCTGTAGAGAAGAAGGATGGTCTTGTGGTTAAGGCTCTGGTCTAGGAGATCTGGGTTTAGTACTCAGCTGAGGTGTAAATCTACCCCACACTAATGTGCCGTGCACTAAGTATCCGGGTGGACCCTGCTGCTGCACACTTTGAAATGGGGTTAGATTAAAGCACATGGCAGCAGGATCCACACAGATAGTGCACTTAGACAAGCCCCCGTGACTGTACAGCATCTAATCCAATCATCTAATCCAAAGTACAAATAATAAAAATGTGAGAAAGTCTAATGTCCTGTGGTACACATGATCACAATGGTCCCTTCTGGCCTTAGAATCTATGAATGAGACATAAGTAGTATAGTTGCTTATTGAATGTCTGTATCTAAAACCTCTTAAAAGTAGGTAAAAATAAAGCTGCTTAATAGGAATGTTTCTTTGAGCCACAGAATGTAGAAACACCCTCTTTCTCCGTTGTTTTTCCTCTTAGGGTTGCCGAGAGAGAGAGCATCAACAAGATGTCCCTGCACAACCTGGCAACTGTCTTTGGACCAACGCTGCTCAGACCCTCAGAGAAGGACAGTAAGATTCCTGCTAACCCAACCCAGCCTATAACAATGACTGATAGCTGGTCACTAGAAGTCATGTCCCAGGTAAAAAACTAAATATTTTAATTAATCTGATAGAGACAATATCTTAGCCTCTTTGTCCAGAACTGGGCTACCTGCAGTCATTCCAAGAGGCTTTGGCAGAACCATCCTTAATAGTTGTTTTCCAAGTTGTGTGATGTAATATCTTTTATTGGACGAACTTCTGTTAGTGAGAGAGAAGCTTTTGAGCTATACAGAGCTCTCCTTCCGGCTTTCCAGCACAGTTTACCTAGAACAGCATGTTCAGTGTGAATGAGGATTATTTTTAAAAAATCATGGTAGCAAAATCAGTGCTATAAACTACCCTGCTAACAAGCCATAGGGTTAATCTACAGAGCAACTTTCAACCATGGGAGGCTCAACACCATCTTTAAACCAAGTCTGGCAGTGTTTGCTCAGACAGTTCAGCATATATCTGTACCAACTTGGTTGTCAGCACTAACATTTTGGTGCACCCACATCAACTGTGCATCCCAGCTCTGTGTGTACTTAGGTGACAAGAATCCCCATAACACACATCTCACAGTGGCTTAGTAACTGGTTCTAGGGCTAATGGATTATTGCTACAACTGGATGACATTTTTCAGGTAAATAGTTTATCTCATGAAAAATGCTGTTTGAATTGACCTGAAACTGTTTGCAAATTTGAGACAGATATTTTCACCCAGTCATAAAATGGTGACAGAAAGAAAACAAGAAGGGGGAGGAAGTGCTGTGGCAACTCCTTCTAACCTTTAGCTCGGTGGTTAGGACACTCCCCTGGGATGTGGGAGACCCAGGTTTGAATCCCGGCTCTGGAACAGACCCAAAATGGACTTTTTTGATTCACCAGAAATTCCAAAATATTTGATTTGGTTCAAACCAACTCAGATTTTATTTTCAATTTTTCAAAACTGCCACCAAACCAAAAAATCAGTTATTCAATCAGCTCTAATTGTTGGTGTTTTCCACGATGCTTCTTTTTCTTCCACTCTACCATGTGTACCAACCTTCAGAGAGACTTTTTGCTGGTTCCAGAATTTTGTCCACAGATACCTGCCAAAAGGCAGTGTCGGCATTTCCAGTATGCATGCTAGTTAAGCAGGTTACACTGTTGGATTCTCTGGCTTTGGTAAAGGTGAGTTAGTAATCAGAAAGATTTCAAAACTGGGCTGATCTGAAATATTGACAGCTTCACCGTACCTCAGTTTAACATGTAGGATGAAGAGAGAGCCATTGAAACATTGAAGTTGACTAAATATTCATGATCACGCTGTGCACTGCAATATAAGACTGATTTACGATTTCATCTCCCTTCCTTTTTCCAGGTTCAAGTTCTTCTTTACTTCCTGCAGTTGGAGACTATCCCCACCCCAGACAGCAAAAGGCAAAGCATCCTCTTTTCCACAGAGGTATAGGAGTCTGGTCACAACAAGGGGGCTTGTAGAACTGTTCTTGGTGTGAACCTGCCACTCTGAGAACAGGAGGACTGTTTCTTCTTCAGACATTACTGGCCTGCTCCTGTCATGAGGAAGCATAGCCTTCAGTGCTTCTGCTGTTTGTCAAACAGAGCTAAGCTGAAGAGAAAGGAGAAACTCCCTCTAGTTTTGATCTGTAGAATAGGGAAGAATTGGACTGGACATGGAGCTGTGCTGAAAGGCTCCACTAGAAGGAACAACAGACACTTTAACAAATGCAACACAGAGTGCGGTTGTTGCTCTTGGGAAGGTGAGAAGGTATTCCTCATTTTTATGGATGAAATTGATCATCAAGAAGCTTCAAGCTTTCTACACGAACACTTGTCAGAATGCCCTTCTGGGGTGAGAGGAGAATTAAAGGCTATATCACAAGTGTGTCTTTAATAACTGCTGTTTTAAAGTACTGTTCTGGGCCACAGAGAATAGTATCATTCAGCAAGGGGATCTTTGATTCCTCCACTGAGAAATTCAAGTCTTGATTTGAACAGGGTTTTTAAAAAATAAACTAGAAGTTTTGTGTACAACTGGACCTGTTGTTTTTTTGTCTCTCTCCTACCCCTTCCCTTGTAAATGTTTGTACAAACTCTAGGAAAGGGGGTATCCTTTTCTTGCCTCTTTGTTGCACTTCTGACCTTTTCTTTTGGTGTCAAAGGAGCCAGACCCACTTGCATTATACAACAAATAAGTACAGTACATGAAAGAAAAGCAGGGAGAACTAGGCTGAGCACTTTAATTCTATTATCTGAAACAAACAAGCTCACTTAGTTGTTTATAAAGCAGAGGCAGTGTTGTCCAAAAATGGTTGCTAAATTCTTTGGGACCTTCAAAATTGAAGGGAAACTCCTAGCTCTCCACACAAACAGATGTTAATACCTGTGCTAAAATAAGCACTACAAACATGTACTGAAGTATCTTCAAGTGTCTGGGGACAAAAAATCAACAGCTGTCTTTCTTGCTGGCTGCTTAATCGAAACTTTTATCAAAATGACATTTTTGATACTTGAATTTTTTGAAGCTTTGTATGTTGCTTCTACAAGAGTCTTTTTCTGATAGATACAAATACTTTGATAAGATGTGTCAGAATGTACTGTATGGACAATCTGCTAACAGGTAGCATTTTGTATTCTTCAGAAATTCCGACCCTGTTTGAATTAAGAGCAGTGCAGAAATTTCTATAAAGCTACACATAGCAGTACAAAAGGTGGGACCTAATACCCACTCCACTTACACCTGTGCAGCCACACTGATGTCAGTAGAGTTACATGGGTGTAAGTGGGAGCAGTATTTGCCTTGGGAATTGTAAGCATAAGCTAACTGCATGGTCTCACAACCAGAGGAGGCTATTCAGGTCATGAAACAGATGTGCCAAGCATCTGGGGAGAGATTTCAGCTGCATCAGAGTCTCCCTTAGCCTGTACTACCCACCTCACTATGCAGTATCCACTTTAGTTGCAACCATCCATCAACACCCTGGCTTGAAGAAAAGGGCAGTCTGAAGACAAGAGAAAGAAGGGGGAGAAAAGCAAATTTTAAAATTAACGATCTGCGTAGTTGAATCATAAGCAGCATTTGGGGGGTGGGAATACTAAAGAGAAAAAACAAATCTTGTTATGCCGAATTTTCTGAAGGTCTCCAAACTCTCCGCTCAGAAAAATAAGAGGAATCTTCCAAACAAGAGGGAGGAAAAAAAACAAAAATAAAAAAAAACAAGGGAAACTATTTAGCAGTCAACATAATTGACTGCTGCATAATAGATGTTGTTGTACTGTGAAGTGGGAAATTCAAAAGAAAAATATAAATTATTTCGATTTTGTGAGTATCTCAGCATTTTGCATGCTATTGTAAGGATTCTTATAGGCATTTACTATTGTTAGCACCCCTCTTTTCTTAGGTCTGGGAGCAAATCTCTGCGTGTTGTAATGTACAACTAGAAAATCTCTCGACTGTATTTCCGCTACATTCCAGTTTCCAAACCCCCTTGCTATTCGAACCCCTGAGACAGAAAAGTGTGTGTATTAGGAGGTGCTTGCAGGGGGAGGGTGAAGGGAAACAATAACTTGGTTTAAAAATGGTTGGTTTGTTTTTTTAATTTTTGGCCTTTTGTAAAACTAAAGGTAAAAACTAGGCAATCCTGAAAGATAGTGTCTCAAGAAAAGGTTACAGACCAGTAACACACTCCATCGTTTTCTGCTTTTATGTACTTGTTTTGGTTTTTAAATAGCAGCTCTGTAACAATCCTCTTAGTCAGCTGCACAACCACCCACTCCTTTACAAAATGCAAATGTATGTTTGATATTTTTGAGGCGGCAGCACTGCAGGTTTTTCTAGTTCAAAAATTCGACTCCAGTCAGTGGTGATCATTTGCCCCTTTTGGTGTTTGTAATCTGTGGGTGCAGTTTGCAGTGTTTAAACTGGAAAGCAATACCATAATGACTGTGCCAATTTACTTTTGCCTGACTTTTTTATTTTTATTTATATAGGAAGTATAATTTTAATATTAAGTTACCAATTTATATTGTGTAACAATAAGAAAATTGCTTCTGCTTTGGTTACTGTTAC
This sequence comes from Terrapene triunguis, assembly GCF_002925995.2. NCBI lineage: Eukaryota > Metazoa > Chordata > Testudines > Emydidae > Terrapene > Terrapene triunguis. Next base: position 1,293,700 of record NW_020665141.1, on the reverse strand, counting down.
AGGTTGTTGCTTTTAGTTTTTCAGTACAATACAATGCTTGATTCTGCTGTAACCCTATCTAACATGCAGGCATGTGGATGAGAAGAATTTTTGTAGTTAATTTAACATAACACACAAATTATTTCGGTTGAGTATGAGTGTACGTTTTCCCCAAAGCTGGTAATTTTGGGCTGGAGAAATAGCACATCCTATGATGAGGGTGAGACCGTTGATTTATTTGAAATGTGAGAATGGAGTAGTTGAGCTTCCCCTAGAGTTGTAAGCTTTACAAATGGACGGTGCTTTCAGAAATTCAGAATTCACAAGAGGATTTTTATTTCCTCTGCCTAGTGATCCATTAAGATTCTTAAGCCACACTAAACAAAAAGTGATGGGCACAACCTAGCTTGGGCCAAAGTCCCTTCTGATTACCACAGCTTCATATTTCTGGCTGAACTTCTTGAGAAAACCAGGCTCTCCCATTTTACATTTAAGAAGATGCAACACAGATGGTGTGACCGAGAAAACTGGCAAGAATTTCCCCCTAAAGTTGATTGTGACACGTGTTGGGAACTAATACTTTTTTGGATATCAGCATATTTACCAGACCCTTCCAAGCCTGTAGCTTTCAGCTACTTTAATTTGAAACCTTAGAACATTCATGTAGGATTTTCCAGATGATTTGAGCATTGTCTGTATATCACCATTTGTTTAAAAAAAGCAACAGTCTCCTTTCATTCAGAAATAGCTTTGTTTTTGTTCCTTTCGATTTTATTTTATATGTTGAGTAGGCTTTTAAACCAGCAAAGTAAAGTAATATTGAGTAAAACGGGCAAATAAACCATGAAAAGTAGCTTTTGAGGATTGATAAAAATTACTTAGATCTGTTTCATCTTTGTGTTCGTGTGTCATTTTATATTGGGGAAAGTGTTTTAGTTGAAACCAAATTGAAACATATTCATTGAAATGCTGCTGGTGAATTTTACTCTTGCACAATTTAAAGAGGTGAGGTAGTGGTTAGGCTAAATCAGGCTGTACTTTTATATGCTGCTAACTTTCATGTATCAGCTAAGGGCAAAATACAGCAATGCTTGATTACCTTCACTGATGCTCGCTGCCTGCCTTCATTCTGAGCTTCAGTTGCTAAGTGAAGTACAGGGCAATCAATATGTAGCATGTGATGTGAAACTGCAACATTTCTGTAGGCCACTAGGTGGTGCAACCACGGAATCTGTTAATGGGAGATGCAGTATTTTTACACTACTTACTCATTTTAACTGTTCCCTAATCTGATCCACTGATATACTGTTATGTTCACTTTCTGTATAGGTTCATTTAAACAAATGTGATGTTCTGTAAAGTGTATAAAGGATCTCCTAACTTGCTCATTATCCACTGCAACACTTACAGGCATTATGGTATGTGTTCACTTCTCTCAACTGTGCCATTCCTTGAAAATGCATAAGTGTAAATTGATCACTATGGCCTTTGAAGGTGCTTAAAACCTGCATCTTAATAATGGGAAAATAACACCCTCCTATCCATCATTTATTTCAGTGCCTACTTATGTACTAAGGTGACATTATTTTGGGGGCAGCAGTCCTACTTTGGAAACTTTTTAAAAAAGAATTTGAAATGTTCAAATGAACTCTGCCCTTTCCTTTTTCCACTTGGAATTTCAAAGGAGGAAGAATTTTATTACAGGAAGACAGAAGCGTTCACACTGTGCTTATGTGCCTTGAAGAAATATGTCTTCTAAATCAGTTACTTAGCATTAAGACACTGATCCATACTAAGCTAGAATGAAAAGTGAGTGTTAAGGCTCAGTATATAAAAGTTCTCATTGAGTGTACCTAGGTTGACCTCAAAATCAAAGGGAATCTCCTTTAAAGGAAGCTCTTACAGCGGAATAATAATTAATATCCACCCTCACGCCCCACCGATTTTTGAGTAAGAAAAATAAAAATATGAAAGAAGCATGATTAGGAATCACACAAATCACATGGTCTGGCAAAAGAGAAAACAACCCCCTCTCCTTAAAAGTCATAGAAAAAGCCTATGCACCCAGATGTACGCTGAGCTAAGACTGTATTGTCAGTAAACTAAAACGTGATTGTATTCAGCACTTAGTCTGCCACTTATGATGTGCTGTAATCCTTTTTTCTCGCTACTGAAAGCTGTTACATTCCAATGATAGGTATTCTGTCAGGTCACTTGTCCTCAAATATGGTTTTCTTTTGTTGGGGGGGTGGAAGCTCTACACATTAGTGGTTGTAACAACAAAAAAGGAAGGGAGGAAAAAAGCTCATAAAACCCAGTCCAGAACTAGAAAATCCCCTGGAAGTTGATTTAAAAAAAAAAAAAAAGAGCCAACCTCAACACTGTGAGCATAAAATGTCACAATATAAAATAATTGTGAAGTGGTCACAGCAGTAGGACCAAAACAACCTTGATATGGAGGCTAACTGAAACATCCTGAGTCATCTTCTCTCCTGGGCACGTCTCTAGGAAGTCCAGTCTGCCTTTCTAGGGCACACAAACCATAGCAATGGAACTGCCAACAAGCAGAAAATATGGAAGTGACTCATGCTATTCCCCCCCATCCCTGTTGCTGAGTCTCTGTGCACTACTGTACTGTACTGAAATCTTAGGTGAGGCCATTGTAAAATAATGCCTATGCAGGTGATCTATGCCTATACTTTCCATGTCCTTGGCTTTCCTTCTACCCCGGAAGGAGAAAGAAGCATCTCTTTTCTAGCAGTAATCTGAGCGACTTAATGTCCATGTACAGTGTATAAACTGTCCTATTGGCAGACCCAGTTATAGTATGGCTGTTCCCGGATATGTCTGAGACAGTTTAGACTTTGAGTGTACACTGGACCAACTGTGCTACCGCTTTGGACTTGCAAGGCTGCACCATTGTTTAGAGACCTGATTAAAACAGTTTGGTTGCATTTACACCCTTAAGGATCCATGTTTTAAACATATCTGAAAATTACAGTACTTCAACAAAGTGCCCCAGCATAGGAGTAGTGTCTTAGGCCCTGTCTGCTCTACAGCTTGATATGTACTAACTACAGTTATGTTCAAATACTGTTGTCAAAAACATTCCACATGGATTTGCCAGTATGACGGCTGTTAGAACAGCTATAGCAGTTTCTCAGTCCAGTGGAGACAGGCTATTTTTTAAGTCATATTAGCCCAAGATGTGCTCCAGATTAACCATCTAGCTACTCCATAGCCCGGATTCTGAAAGCAGTTGTATCACAGGGCCTAGTCTTATCTCCTAATTTATGTGTGGAGGGGATCTTGTGTGTGTGGAACATACCTTCTTGCATGGAAGGGGAGTTGAGTTGTCTAAGTGGCAGGACCCCTCTGCTTATCCCAGATGCAATGGAAGATGCTCTGTGAGTCTGGGGTTCCTGCACGGATAATGGACAGGGCTTCCACGAATATTGATCGCCTATTGATTCCCCAGATCCCCACTGCTCCAAAGGGATGCATGGAGTTTAAGTGTGGGCCTCACCGCCTGTTCAGTAGAGGAGCAAATCCACCTCTTCCTCCACCCCCAGTGGAATCATCAAGCATCAATCTTTGCAAAGAGAACCTCACATTTCCTCCCTTTTAGGCCCATTGAGGAAGCAACTGGGCCTGCAGTAATGAATTTGGGTGCAGACATAAACTGTGTCAGTCATGGTAAACTAAAACCATATTTGAAAACGGTTTCAAATACTTAATGCAGAAAGAGCCATAACAAATCCTTCACCGCAGTACTTCCTAGCCTATCCCCTACCTGATCCCTTCTTAAGATACTCACAGCCTGATATCTTGGATTGGGCTTCTCATCAACTTTTAAATGCTTGGGGGCTTGTCTTCACTACCCGCCTGGATCGGCGGGTAGAAATCGATCTCTCGGGGATCGAATTATCGCGTCTCGTCGGGACGCGACAATCGATCCCCGAATCGACGCGCGTACTCCACCAGCCCAGGTAGGAGTAAGCGCCGTCGACAAGGGAGCCGCGGCGGTCAATTTGCCGCCGTCCTCACAGCGGGGTAAGTCGGATCGGATACGTCGAATTCAGCTACGCTATTTGCATAGCTGAATTTGCGTATCTTAAATCTATTTCCTCCCCCCCCCCCCCCCCCCCCAGTGTAGACCTAGACTGAGAATGCTGCACAACAACTGCAACTTGGGAGCATTGGGTAAAAACCAGAGTAGATGTTTCCAATTATGAGTATCCAAGCTAAGATCTTAATACTAAAAGTGACTATGAAATACTAAAACTGGAAAAGAAGGATGTTGGATAACTGAGGAAGTCCGAATGAAACAGTGAATTTAAAAAGAAAATCTCAGAATGGGACATTGTGAAATGTATGTCCTTTCTGTGTCTGTTTAGCAAAAAAATAAAATAAAAACCAAGCCTTCTCTTGCCTATGTAACTTGTGTAGTTTGTTCTTATCTCTACTGTTGCAAGTGTTTATAATCCATGCAGAGTTCAAAGGAAAGCAGATAATAAAACTATTTATTTAAATATAAATACAATTAAATTATATAATTAGTGCTAAAGTATGAGGTGTAGAAGAAACTTGTTCATTGTTGGTGGGTAATTTGAGTTTCACCGTAGAGCTAATATTGTCTGCATTGTTTAATACCACCATGTTTCATGTTAAAGACTCTGCTTTGACATTTTATACCGCTATTGTTAGTGCTTCAATACCCAATTAGTGCTCTGTTTTCAAAAATTGAATAAATGCCCTAATCCTAAAAGGTGGTGAGCACACGTAACTCCCATTGAAATTAATGAGACTTGCAGGGCTCAATAGCTCTCAGGATTAGGCCCAAAGAATGCAGCAGAGAAAAAGTTAAAAAATGGTCATGCTGGATTTTTTTAATTTTCTGAAGATAAATGGCATAAAAAAGGATCCAAAAACTGTATTTGGAAATAAAAATCTAAGGCTTTTTTAGCCGTTGTTTGTATACAAGGTTAAATAAAATCTCCTGTATCTGTGTTTGCCAGGTTCCATTGGTCTTATTCAAATACACACTGGGCCGTGGAGGCTGGACTGAATGCGTGAATGGCATTTGATAATGTGTGAATGGCATTTGTTAAAAGTTTATGACGTACAATTTAATCTTTGGATTTTTATCAAGTGCTATCTTGTGGACACTTCTTATCTGCAAGATGATAATAGGATGCTGGGTTAAATGAACTCCATGACCCAGGTTACAATTACTGCTGAGTTAAATGGAAGCTGCTGTGAGATGTACATGCAGACAGTGGCAGGTGCAGAAGAGTTTATTTTAGGGCGATGCCAATCTTGTTATAGATTGCCTCAAAACTAAACCAGCCATAAATTTCGTCATTTAACACTACTATGTAGAGCAGTTAGGTGCACGTGGTACTTTGCAGAGAGAATAAAGACGTGGTCCCTGACCTGAGGCTCTTGCACGTTACACTGAGACAGCCATGGTTTGTGGGCATACGGATGGCAATATTTAATCAAAGTGGAGGGATTTGCAGCTTGGCTGTACAGTGACTGAAGTACAATGAATCAGGAAGGGGAGCTCCCAACACACCAGTCAAGAAGGTGGGGAACTCTGGATGAGTACTGCTTGCTTACCTAAGCCAGGAAGAGGAGGGGAAACTCCCCTCTGCTTTTAATAAAGGAAGGGGATGTGCTCCCCCTTCCAGGTCTATCCTGTGTACAGGAATTGAAAGTACAGTTTTGACTGGGAATTCCTGTGCACTGACTGGCCCTGAGCCAATCAGAGAGCATCTCTTTGCAGTTCAGTAACCATAGAACAATGCTTCCCAAACTGTGCGCGATGGCTCCCTTGGGGAGCTATGAGTGTTTGGGGGGGGGGATTTAATCAATATGCCATTTCCCCCCCCCCATTTCTAGGCCTAAAAATCACCTATATCTTACCTGTAAGTCTGCATCTTATCCTGGTACTGGGGATGGGAGCATCTTGGTGCCCTCTGCTCCTGTAGGGGGCCTTCAACAAAGGAACTTCCTCTTGGGGGAAGCATTCAGCAGGAAGTCTCTCACCTGCAAGTCCTTGCTGGAGCAGAGGACAAAGAAAGGCTCCCAGTATTAGCAGCAGCACCAGGACTAGCAGATGGGGAGAGGGGGCTGAGGGAGAGACAGGTGCATCTTATCTTTATAATGGAAGAATTCTGACCAGGTGCTAAGCCTACATATAGCACAGATTCAGCGGAAGACGATACTGACTGGATTCTATACCCATTCTTGGTAACTGCTGCTGACTCCATTCCAAACTTAAGTATCTCAACACAAGAAAATCGCTTAGAATTGTCAAGTGATCACACACTAAAAACCACATTTCCAAATCTATCAAACCAGCCATTCTGTCTCTGTTAAAAGGAAGTGTAAAGAACTCAGAGATGAAGCTATGAAAATGCTGCTTTCATGTGCTTCCAGTTATTTCTGTGAGTCTGGGTTTTCAGAAATAATTTCTGTGAAAACTAAACACAGAAATAGTTAAACTTGGAAAACTATTTACATCTGGTGCTATTAGAAATTCAACCAAATACTGTACAACTATGGAGTCTGAAACAGGTCCATTCTTCTCACTAACATCTTAGGCTGTGAACACGCAAAAACATCCATATTTTCAAGTTACAGTTTTAAAAACCCAGCTTAGATCACATTATATAATTAAACAAACTGTATGCAGTTGAAAAGAAGTTGCAAAACCATTCAAACTCTAGTGTCCTGAATCAGTAAAAAACACAGAATTTGGTTGTGGGCTACCCCACAAATTTTAAAATATTCATAAGGGAGCAACAGTACTCAAAAGTTTGGGAATCACGGTCAAAGAGCATCCTCGTACTCTATGCCAGACCATTATATTTCAGTAGAATTTAAAATACACTAGTCAGCATTCTGGGACTAGTAAACCATCAAATATTCTTAGATTAGGTACAAACAATGTGGCATATGATGGGGTGTTTGGCATAACTGTGGAAAGATATGAAATACTTAATCTTAGATTTATAGTATATTTATATAAAAAAAGATTCTCAAGTACTTCCTTGTTTATCTCACAACTATGCCTCTAAATCCATTTCTGACGTGCTCTTTTGAAAAACTGGAGTTAACTTTTAACATCCTTTGCTGGTTTCTAACAGATTTCTAATGACTCTGGATATATTCTGCCTGCAAGACAACTGCAGGATTGAGCCCTGTTGTAACAATTGGACCTACGAATTTACCTGAATTGTGAGTTTAACTGTAAAAAGTATGTAAAAGTTCATAAGCTGTTACAATAACTTATAATAACCAATGTTAATGGGGAAAGTACAAAAGGGAGACAATAACTGAATTAGTCTAAACAAAAAAAGGCCATGTTAATATAATTAAAAGACTTAAAATTATGCTTGTTAAGAACAAAAAATGTAAAGCCAAAAGATATGTCAAATATTAAGCCTAATTAATAATTAAATAATGAGGGGACAGGCTATTCCACCTATCATTCCATTTGTGGATCCTTTAAAAGGAAAAGATTTTGTGGGGAAAGTATGAAAAAAAGAACAGACAAAGGCTACTAGAGCGAGCTTCACCATCACAGCTGTTACCCCCACTGTTTCCTGGGACTCCGGGCCTTCATCATCCTACTCTTGAGAAATGTCCTGACCAGACCGGGTGCGAGACAGGATGACAGATGGCATCGCCATCTCTACTGACTGCCGCTGAATCCCAAACACCACTTGGGATGCCAGTTATTACCATCTCTGATACCTCTAAGAAACTCAAACAAGGCCACTTTTCCATCTAAGATTGGACTTTAGCAGCAGCAGCAGCATCTCCTCCACCCCATCTCCACTAACTTCTTCTCCATTCCCAAAAAGGACAGTTATTGCCATAGTTGATACTGTTTTAAACTCTCCAGATAAAGGGAAAGGGCACAAGAAATGTTGTTAAAATGAAAGCCTGCGTTAAGAATTCACATTTCAAATGCTTTAACTGTTTTTTCCTTTTCGGTATCGTTAATAAAAAGTTTAAAAGATTTTTAAATAGTATCTTTGCCAAAATACTACGCAGGCCGAAGTCTCTGTATACCAAACCCCAGACCTCGTTTAATTAATACTGTTTAATTTAGGACAGTGACTGGGCTACATTAACACTTTTAGTTCATATACTCCATCTAAATTATTACAACAACCCTTTGTTAAGATTACCTCCAAGACCCTTTAATTCAACTGGAAAAGGATATGGCCTTGAGGGATTAGCTGAGTGGAAATAATAAAATTCCTATTGTTGTCAACAAAACAAGTATTTGGCTCTTAATGAATGCAAGCCTAGTCTTCTTAACTACTGATGCCTTTGATATTATTTACCTGTACCTTTTCCAGGCTTCTTCTATTATGGCACCAGAAATGGGCACACCTTTCCAGGTATGTTTAATAAATGCTCTGTACAAAGTAATTACAGGACATGATTCTCCACTGTCTTGCTCCTTGTATAGTAATTTATTCTTGTGCAAAGTGGGCGTAAAATATTGCTATTCTGGTTTGGTAACATTTTACACCCACTTCGCACAGATGTCTAGTTCTACACATGGGGCAAGGCCACCACACCACAATTTAATTAACTCAGTTGCCAGTTTGTTTTATAAGCATAAAAAAATTAAATGGCAAAAGGATATTAAACTCTAAGGAAATCCTATGAGCCAAGTTGAACAAACATTGGTTGAAAATCTAAATGACAGAAAATAAAATTCAAGTGTAAAACTCATTGTTACAAATGGATCAAAACTCAATGCCTAGATTATTGTATTGGTAAACAGAATTTAATAAGATTATATCTAAATATTTCAGATATATTGCTCTGAGATGTATGTGTTAGTGACATATTTTCCTTGCTTTGGGCATGATCTCTCTCTCTCTCTCTCTCTCTCTCATTGAAGGCAATGGAAAGACTCCCTTGATTTCAGCGAGAGTTTTGGATCAGGCCCTTTAGGAAGTTGTGATAAATAAAGTGGGGGGATAGCTCCCTTTGATGGACAGACAGACAGACAGCCAGTTAGCTTTAAAATTCCTCTTGGTAGCTGTTCTTTACTTGCTTTACCTGTAAAGGGTTAAAAAGTCCCCCAGGTAAAGGGGGGGAAAAAGTGGGCACCTGACCAAAAGAGCCAATGGGAAGGTAGAACTTTTTGAAATTGGGAAAGAAACTTTGCCTTTGTCTGTTATTCTCTGGGTTGGAGGGACAGAGCAGCCATGCTATAAACAGCTAAGTCAGGTATGATTATAAGTCATCAGATCATGCCTAGAACTACTTATCTGAACTCCAAATGTGTAAGTAGATCAGAATGTTTAGCTAGACGCGATTAGGGTTATTTCTTTTATTTCTTATTGGCTTGTGGACTCCTCTGTGCTAACGCCAGATGCTTTTGTTTGCTTGTAACCTTTAAGCTGAACCCCCAAGAAAGCTATTTTGGGGTGCTTGATTTTTGGAATTACTCTTTTAAAATCTAGCAAAATCCTAAGTTTCAGATGTATTTTCTTTCTTTTTGTTTTAAATAAAATTTACCTTTTTTAAGAACAGGATTGTCCACCTATACAGGGCCCCTTCACACGTGGGAGACAAAATCTGTGGGCTTTAATCCTGTCCATCCTACAATGGCCTAACCCCTCCCCCCCAAAAAAGAAGGATACAGCAGGACTCATAGATGGAACATCATCTCAGTATACTTGTCACTCTCCATGAGAATGTGCAAGTTGCGAGATGTGAGGCTAAAGCTCCATTTTCTGGCACAGTCCATGAAGGTTTCAGACCCTGGGGAGGCAAATTCCGGACTTCTACTAGCTTCATCCAGCATCCCACCTAGCAGACAAGCAACATTAAAGACCAGCACAAAATCCAGCACTGGCATCAAAGCCATCTTCAACATCATTGGCATCAAAGCTGGCACCAACACTTCTGGTATCAAAGAAGTATCTTCAAATACAGAGATTCCAGAGGGATCTCAGTTTCATCCCATAAGGACAGACGCCATAAAGCCTCCTGAGATAAATCCCACAATGACCCACATGGTGTCAAGGGTTGAGGAAAAGCAGCATACGATGTAGCAGACCACTCTAGCACCAACCCCAGCTACAATGACCCATTCACCGGAGTCAATGCTCACTTTGGAGGATGAGCCCAGAGAACCAAGACTGTCATCTGAGCTGAGACATTTATCGATTCTAATACCAAGAGTCCCATATACTTTGGCACAGCCCATGACAGTGGTCTACTCCTCACCATTACCAGGGCATACATTCTCCTCGTCTCCCAGTTAAGAACGCTCTCCTCTGAGGTCAGTTATTGACACTACGGATGTACCTCCCAGGTTACCCTACAGGGCTCAGCTGCCTCCAGTCTGTAAGGAATGGCAGTGGACTGGCCAATACCCAACAAGACAGCTGTATTCTTATGGCATGCCACAGTGTCCCTACTGGGGGTACAGGGGTCCACTATCTCAGGCACTGAGATGCCAGGCTCAACCACACTCAAGAGAAAGACGTCACTCCCCATTAGCATTCCTACACCAGACTACCAGGAAGAGCCAGATACAGGGACAGATCCAAAGCACCTTTTGTCTTTGTCACCTGATGAAGCAGTATCCCCAGCATTCAATACCAGCACCAGACATCATAACATTCCAGAAGTTCCTTGTGAGGATTGATTGGAGATAGAGATGTTAGTCATATCTGAGAAATCACACAAGCTATTTGTTGTCTTGTCAGCTTCTGATCCAGCCAGGATCATCTTCCCCATAAATGAGGGATTACTTGACCTCTCTAAGGCCCTATGGCATACACTGACCATGCTAACTTCCCCTGCAAAGTGAGTCAAGAAGAGGTACCAAGTACCTCCCTGGGGGTTTGACTACTTCTACATCCACCACAACCCAAGCTCCTTTTTCATATCAGCGATATACTAAAAGTTGAATATGAGTAAGGCAAGGGTCTGAGAAGGTTTGACCTTTTTGGATCATACTTCTCAGCTTCCCTACAACTGTGTGCGGCTAACTGCCTTCCTAACATAAGACAGAGTAACACGTACCTTGTGAAGATCCTGCAGCCAAGAGGAGCCTAAAGATATAAGGCTACATCTATGGCCACTGTGATAACAATGTGCCAGGCATCACAGCTACAGGCAGTGGGCATTCAGAGAAACATACAGGCCATGATTGAGAGTTTACTGCTTCAGGGCTCAGAGCTGCTCAGAAAGAGGACAGATGATACTCTGTACTCACCAAAGGACTCAAATACCACACTCCACTCTCTGGGTATTTCCTCATTTGAAAGAAGAAAGGAACCTACATCTGAGGAAACTAAACAAATACATATACTCTCTCAGATTCAGGATGGTAATACTTGCCTCCATCAGTCCATTTCTTCAAGCTCAAGGCTAGTTTGTAGCTCTTGACTTGCAGAATGCATACTTCCATGTAGCTATCCATCTGGCCCAGAGGAAATACCTGAGATTCACAGTGGGGCCCAACCATTACCAATACAGAGTTCTGCCTCTCATGCCATTGAGAGTATTCACTAAATGCCTGGCAGTGCATTTAAGGAAGCAGGGAATCTGTGTACCCACCTCACCTGGATGACTAGCTGATCAGAGGCAGGTCCCAATAAGAGACTGCAACAGCCTTAGAATAAGTCTTTTCCTTGTTCTCTCAACTAGTATTCACTGTGAACTATGAAAAATCATCACTCATGCCATCACAGACAATAGAGTTCATATGACTATGATTAACTCCCAATCAGCAAGGACCTACCACCTAGGAGACTGGTTCCAGTCTCTCCAGCATTGGCAAACAACCTAAGATTAAATCCCATATTCAGTCTTCATGAAGAAGAAAGAATGATTACTTGTCCTTCAGTAACTTTGATTCTTTGAGGTGTTGTAGAGTGTGCGTATCCCGTGACTTGCCCACTCTTCAGCCCTGTTTTTTGGAGTCCTCAGCAACACTGGCTTTGAATGGCAAGGGCACTGAGAAGCAGTCACAGATGATCCACCCTGTCTCCTTGTATGGTGCATAAGGAGCTACATGATGCACGCGCGGCCCAGCTAACAAAGCTTTCAAAAAAACTCTAATCTTGCATGCATGAGGTGCACGAGCATCTCAGTAGGATCCAGGCTGCCTATGACATCTTGAAGAACAATAGTTACTGTAGGATAAGTACCCATTCTTTTCTGACCAAGGATTATCACTTTACACTCATTGTTCCATATTATAATTCTGAGCTTCAGAATCAGCACCCATGATGGTGATTAATTTTTGTCATAAATGTAATGCTGAGTGGCATTTGAAGTGACCAAACTGAAGGATGCAAGAAAATGACAATAAATGTGAATGACAAATACTTTAGTAAAAGTGTGATGGCAACGATGTTCATCACATAGAAACAGATATACCTTTAGTAACAGAATGCTAAATTTCTGACTTTTGTATTGAAATTTTACACAGATTTTGCTTTGGTGACCTTTTTCATTTTTGAACTAGGACACTAGGCATTTGCATTGTCAGCTAGCAGCTTGCTCATTATTAATTTACTGAGCTGTACAATGTTGCTGTTGCTACAAACAGAAGGCACATTTCTCACCAGAACATTCCTCGACTAAAGTGAGAAATGTGTTATCTAAAATATTTTGCATTGCTATTAGATAACTTTAAAACAGTAACACAAATGCTGCTATTAGTTCATGTTGATGGAGCAGCAAATAGCTTGTTTTACTGAGATAATCATTGCCAGTTTTAAAAATCCATGTCCAAAATTAAAGCAAATTTATTTTCATTTTAATATAAAATTACCTTTTTGTAGAACATGATAGTGACTCAAAGTGGAGCTGGCAGAATACTACTAATAGTACTTTTACTAAGCTAACAATAAGGAATCTTGAGTGCAAGTATTGGATCTTACCAATACCAAACAGAGAACGTTTTTATGCTTGTATACAGACCTCTTGAGATTGCAAGTAGGGTACCATTTATGAGGGTGTTTCTTGTGATGTGGATACTTGGTATTGACACCTCATCAATTACTGGGAGTGGACTACATCCACTCTGATTGAATTGGCCCTGTCAACACTAGTTCTCCACTTGTAAGGTAACCCCTTCTCTTCATGTATAATAATGCCTGTATCTGTAATTTTCACTCCATGCCTCTGAAGAAATGGGTTATTTACCCACGGAAGCTTATGCCCAAATACATGAGTTAGTCTTTAAGATGCCACCGGACTCCTTGTTGTTTCTGTGGATACAGACTAACACAGCTACCCCGATACTGGACTCCATACAAACTCCCACTAATTTTTTTTTCCAATTCAAATGAAACATCCCTATGGATTACACCCTATAACCCTGCTCCTACTGAGCCCATCGCCAGGAGGGAAAGGACTGTAACCCAGCAAGGTTGTCAAGAACACATCAGCTTTTCCTTTCTCCTTCCCAGTAAGTGATGCTGTGGAGTTTGGCTGCTACTGGAGGTGGCACTGTAACCATTTCAAGGCGTCTCAGCGTGGGCTAGAGTGACCAGATAGGTACCAATTACCGCCTACTGCCTGACGTGATTTTTCACACTTGGGAGCTGGTCACCCCTGAATGAGCTGGCAGAGTAGGATGGGTCTCAGGACTACTCCCTCTCCTGTCTACCACTGGCTGACAAGCCCCCTTCAGTGCCTGCTGAGGGAGCTGGGGAGACGGGGGCGGAGGGTCATTTCCCGGTGCGATGGGATCAAGGACCCCGCTTGACCAGAGCAGCCGCCAAAACCGTTCTGCCATTTGCGGCAGTGGGTCCCCAGCGCAGCCGGGGCCCGAGCACGGCGGGGACCAGGCCAAACCGGTTCGAGGTCCTCGCTCGCCGGGCATCAGTAGGTGGGAGGAGCCAACACCATGGCGCCTTCTGTGGGCCTGGCTCCGCCCCTCACCGTGGACCAGAGAAACAGGCGGCGCGCGCTAACGTTCCAAGTGGTCCTCGCCGGACAGAGGGAGACGCCGCCGCCGCCGCCGCCGCGCATGCGCTTTTCCAACGCGCGTGCTGCGTAGTCTTGGCCTGGGCCCCGCCCCCATCCTAGCTCGGCGCTTGCGCAGTGTAGTGGCTCTGGTGAGGTGAGGGGAGGGCAGGGGAGGGGGAGTGACGACCGCCGTGACCACCCCTCCCTGCCCGGTCGCTGCTGTCGGGTCTCGGAGCGGCTTCCCCGGAGCCGGGCGTGTGACGAAGCGAGAGTGGAGGCGGCGCTGCCCGGTAAGGACCGAGCCCGGGAGCCACCCGCTTTCCCGGAGGGGGCTCCGCGCCGTGCCGGCCACAGGCCCTGCCAGGCCCCGGGCAACTGACCCCTTCTCTGTCCCGCCCGCCGCTGGGCTGGGGCCCCTCCGTGACCTCCCTCTTCTCTGCTCCCCGCCCCGCCGCCTCGCAGCCTGCGCCCCGCTCCGGGAGCCACCCGGCCGCCCCTCATCTTTGTCTCCTCGCTCTAGCATGTCCCCTCCCCCTCGGTCCGTGCCCAGCCCTCCCCCTAGGGCTGTCCTCCACCATGGCGCTGACAGGCGCCAGCCAGGGCTAAACCTGCCGCTGCCCGAGTTCCCTTCCTGCCGGCACCGGCCCCAGCACCCCCTGGCCCGCCCTAGCCTCACCGCCCCTGCCTGGCTGTCATCCTCACCTGGCCCGGCAGACACGCGGCGAGCTCCCGCTGCCCGGGACAGGCATTCTGCACCGGGTAGGGCGTAAATAAACCATGCACCGATTATTATAAACCATGCACCCATAAAGCCGGGTTCTCTACCTGTGGCAGTGCTTGTGTACACGGTCATGCCAGTCAAGGTAGTGAACTCTCCCCTTCCACTCTGTGCCCGACTTCCTCCCCCTAAACGCTCTCTGGCTGCCCTCGCTATTTCCTTACTCCTTCCACCCATCTCTTGTTTACTTTCTTCCCTCGAGATCTTTCCCTGTCCCCTTACTCCTTTTCCCTTATCTGTTTCTTCTCTGTCCTGTCCTTACTGCTCTTCCCTGTACCCCCCATGCCCGGGTATGACTCCTTTCCTTTCCATCTAGGGTGACCAGATGTCCCGATTTTATAGGGACAGTCCCGATTTTGGGGGCTTTTTCTTATATAGGCTCCCATTACCCCCCAACCCCGTCCTGATTTTTCACCCTTGCTATCTGGTCACCCTATTTCCATCTTCCCCTCGCCTCTTCTGTACAGCTATTCCCAGGGGACCTGCTGCCTAACAGCGTGTGGGCTCTAGAACACTTAACTCGCACATCACACTGTTTAAAAAAAAAAGGACATTAAATGAAAAAAGGTTCCTTAGTTATTAACTAAACAAAATTGACATACCCCATTGGCTACTTGTGACTTGATGGAAATAGTTATTACAGTTCTATTTAAATATTTTAATTAAGCAGCATTGTTTCCCCCAGGTATTGTTTTTCCCCCCAAAGAGGCAAAGTTAGCTGAATATGTTTCCAAGAAGAGCAGTATGTCCTAATTCTACCCTATTTGTAGTGGGATTACTGTGTAATGAAGTGAAATCATCACTACCAGGACTCTAATTTTGTGTGTGTGTGTGGCTGCCTTTGCATATTTTTGCAGATGGGGATTCCTAAACTTTTCATGCTGGCTGGGCAACAAATATAGAGAGCAGCCTTACACACACAAATGGCAAAGAACGTACACTCTAAAGCTCAGTCTCACTGTATTCTCTACTCCCGCCACATTATCAGAGAAGAAATCAAGATGGTGGGGATTCAGCACCTGCTAAGCACACTGCACTGAACTCCCTTCTCCTTACCAAAAAGCCTGGAACAGGTTGTGGATGAAGCATTCTGTCTGTGCTGGTGGTTGAAATGGTTGGCACCCTCAAAGAGAACCTTTCTGCTAGAATGGAACTAGTTATATTGTGAAGTGGTTTTACAGTGTGAATTTTGTTTGGACCGAACCCGGGAGCCACTCCCTTTCCCGGAAGGGGAAAAAGGCTAATGTAGTGCCCATCTCTTAAAAAAGGAAGGAGGAGGATCCAGGGAACTACAGGCCAGTCAGCCTCACCTCAGTCCCTGGAAAAATCATGGAGCAGGTCCTCAAGGAATCAATTATGAAGCACTTTGAGGAGAGGAAAGTGATCAGGAACAGTTAGCATGGATTCACCAAGGGCAAGTCATGCCTGACTAACCTAATTGCCTTCTATGATGAGATAACTGGCTCTGTGGATGAGGGGAAAGCAGTGGACGTGTTATTCCTTGATTTTAGCAAAGCTTTTGATGCGGTTTCCCACAGTATTCTTGCCAGCAACTTAAATAAGCATGGGCTGGAAGAACTGACTATAAGGTGGATAGAAAGCTGGCTAGATCATCGGGCTCAACGGGTAGTGATCAATGGCTCCATGTCTAGTTGGCAGCCGGTATCAAGCGGAGTGCCCCAAGGATCAGTCCTGGGGCTGGTTTTGTTCAATATCTTCATTAATGATCTGGAGGCAGGGCCTGCGCTTCCACTAGGCGACCCTAGGCGGTCGCCTAGGGCGGCAGGATTTGGGGGGCGGCATTTTGCCATCCTCGGCAGAAATTCGGCGGCGGGGGGTCCTTCCGCTCCGGGTCTTCGGCGGAAATTCGGCGATGGGTCCTTCACTCGCTCTGGGACCTGCCGCCGAAGTGCCCCAAAGACGCGGAGTAGAAGGACCCCCCGCCACCGAAGGCTCAGAGGAGTGCTGCTGCCTAGGGCGGCAAAAACCCTGGCGCCGCTCCTGTCTGGAGGATGGTGTGGATTGCACCCTCAGCAAGTTTGCAGATGACACTAAACTGAGAGGAGTGGTGGATAGGATACAGAGGGACCTAGACAAATTAGAGGATTGGGCCAAAAGAAATCTGATGAGGTTCAACAAGGACAAGTGCAGAGTCCTGCACTTAGGACGAAAGAATCCCTTGCACTGCTACAGACTAGGGACAGAGTGGCTAGGTAGCAGTTCTGCAGAAAAGGACCTAGGGGTTACAGTGGACAAGAAGCTAGATATGAGTCAACAGTGTGCCCTTGTTGCCAAGAAGGCTAACGGCATTTTGGGCTGTATAAGTAGAAGCATTGCCAGCAGATCGAGAGACGTGATCATTCGCCTCTATTCGACATTGGTGAGGCCTCATCTGGAGTACTGTGTCCAGTTTTGGGCCCCACAGTCAGGGCCAGCTCTAGGATTTTTGCCGCCCAAAGCAAAAACAATTTTGGCCGCCCCCCCTCCGTTTTTTAATTACCCCACCCCCGGCCCCGCCTCAACTCCTTCCCTTCCCCAAATCCCCAGCCCTGCCTCCTCCCCCCAGGCTCTCAAGCCTAGGAGGGAGGGAGGGGGAGAAGCGGCGCCCGCGCCGCGGCCACTCGGAGTCTCCCCCTCCCTCCCAGGATCTCAAGCCTGGGAGGGAGGGGGAGCAGCGGTGCGCGAATCGGCTGTTTCGCGCGCCGCGGCCGCTCGGGATCTCTCCCTCCCTCCCAGGTTTGAGAGCCTGGGAGGGAGGGCGAGTAGCGGCGCGCGAGCGGCAGCAGCAGCAGCGGAGGTGAGCTAGGGCGGCCGGGGCACATTTTTAGGGGCGGCATTCTGGCGCCGGCCATGCCGCCCCTAAAAATGTGCCGCCCCAAGCACCAGCTTGTTTTGCTGGTGCCTAGAGCCGGCCCTGCCCACAGTACAGGAAGGATGTGGAAAAATTGGAAAGAGTCTAGTGGAGGGCAACAAAAATGATTAGGGGGCTGGAGCACATGAGTTATGAGGAGAGGCTGAGGGAACTGGGATTATTTAGTCTGCAGAAGAGAAGAATGAGGGGGGATTTGATAGCTGCTTTCAACTATCTTAGAGGGAGTTCCAAAGAAGATGGATCTAGACTGTTCTCAGTGGTAGCAGATGACAGAACAAAGAGTAATGGTCTCAAGTTGCAGTGGGGGTGGTTTAGGTTGGATATTAGGGAAAAAAAATTCACTAGGAGGGTGGTGAATCACTGGAATGGGTTACCTAGGGAGGTGGTGGAATCTCCTTCCTTAGAGGTTTTTAAGGTCAGGCTTGACAAAGCCCTGGCTGGGATGATTTAATTGGTGTTGGTCCTGCTTTGAGCAGGGGGTTCGACTAGATGACCTCATGAGGTCCCTTCCAACCATGATATTCTATGATTAGGGCTCTTGAACATTTTTCTCTCCATGGTTGGTAACACCAGTTCTTCTTCACCAAAGTAAACAACTTTGGGAGACATAGTATAGACTGGCTATTGCTGGTGTTAACACCATGTTGATTATAAAATAGTCCTGAAAGTGGCTTCCCCACCCTTGCTTGTTTTTTTTTTTTTTTTTAACCTTAGCAACATAAGGAGTATCAAGTCTGGTCATCCTTGATTTTGTTGGAGGATCTTTGAGGTGTCTTGGGGATATTTGTGAATACCATAGGTGTTGTATCTCTAACAAAGTTTTCCTTTTTTCCAAAAAATTAATTATTGTAGATGTTAATAGAAAAACCCAAACCAGTTTTAAGTAGTTTGCCTAACAACCCCTCTCCTGCTCAGTTTTTACTCTCTTGGCTCTTGTAATGTCATCATTTCGTTATTTCTCCAGTCGCTTTAATCAGCAGCCTGGGATTTGAATTTCTGTGTAAAACAGAGTTGCATTGGGGTGCATTATATTTAAATTAATGGTTTTGGAATTATTATGAGACATGATTGCATGCAAATTTCCCAATTCTGGTTATGCAAAAACCCAGCCTTTTGAAGCAAATGCCCTGAGAAAAGGGTTTTTGCTGATTACCCGTTACCAAAAGCTAAGATCAAAGGCCCAAGCTGCATAAAGAAATGCCTGTTCTTCCCATCCTGTGTTCTGGATTTGAATCTGAGACAGTTATTAATTTATAACAATGGGAAAAACCCATTTGTGTGTTTTGAAGGACTGAAACCTACCAGAGCTAGGGGTTGCTGTTTGGGTGACCTCTGGTATGTATGTCTAAGGTTCTTTTATTGTTTTTAATGGTTCTCTGTAATGCATTAAGAATAAATGTGCTTGCTTATAAAGAGCTGTGTGATAACTTATATGTGAGGGTCACGATGCTGTTAGCCTTTGGAGAGAAAGTAAAGTGCAGATGCTGGCCTCTTTAGGCAGTCTGGCTTGCTGGGAACATCACAGTGTAGGCAGGGAACTGTGCAGACTGGAAATACCCAGGTCCGGAGGGAAAGAGACATGGGTCTCTAGCCAAGAGAGGTGATAGCTGGAGAGCCAGGAACCCAGAATGGGTGCCCTTGAGGGTCCATGGAGGGGGAATACAGGTTCAGTTACCGTGAACTGTGATGCCAGGATCTTTAATTTTTCATGGATTGCTTTTTGTGTTGTGCGGTGCTATTCACCTGCTCTGGAATTTATCCCCACCACTCCGGTGTGAAATAGCCCAAATTTTGTAATCTTCCAGGCACTTTGTAAAAGACATCTTTTTGATAGGGTTTGAGGAGAGGGCTGAAGGATGTGCTTCCCATAATGATGAAGGGTTGGAAATTAGTTTATGTATGTGCCTGGCAGGCCAAGTTCCTGTTGAAATGATTATTTTAGTTCTTCTGGAATTTCACTGTATTGTATAATGTGTTAGGGCACATAGAGCATTTTATAGGTCTCTGTTACCTTTTTAAGTTTAAATAAATAATAGTACTTGTAGGTGACCTGCTTTTTTGGCTGCTTTGTTTTCAAAAGAAGTTTTCAGGTTGCTTTTTACTTTTTAAAGCAAGGAATCCTTTACTATACTTCTGTTTAGAAATTCTGTTCTTTATTCGGCCTCTTGTTTGTACCTTTGGATTCTAACTAGCAAATATTGGCTCTAATCCTACAAATGCTTAAGCAAGTGTGTAACATTACTATTGTGAGTAAACCCATATGCTTCAATGGGAAAAAATCATGTGAATAATGTTAAGCATGTGCTTCAGTGTTTGTTTTTGATTACCCTAAAGATTTAATCTTTTTTAGTAATACACTTATAATGAAGAAAAAGATAATTGGCTGTAGAGATTGAATGAGTTTGAGGCTATGATTACGTGTATAGTCACAAGGAAAGTGTACTTATTTTGCTTTGATGGACTAATTTAAATTAAAATTACTTGAGAATTCACCATTGGGAGTACTTATTATTTAATACAACTTGCAGGTGGTGGTTGGCTGCTGCATCTGAGCAGACACTGCAAATAATGTGGTGTCTAAACTTTTTACACGCACACAATTACATTCCTCTTCATAAGTAAGAGGACAATTGTGTTAATCATATTTATTCTCCTATGTGGTAACAATAGTAACTTTGATTTTTATCTTTGTACCTAATGTCGGAATGCCTCAGAATTAATGTTGGTTATTTACAAGAAGTATGTTCCAAATAAACCACAGAGCAAACTACCCAGAAATTAAACAGGGAAAGAAATGTTGTATGGGTGTAAATTACAGGATCAGATCCTAGGTTTGCTCACTGCATAGAAAACAGGGAAGACTCTAGGATGAGGCACTTCTAACATCTTGTTAGGTGCTGTAAAGTAATCAGATCTTCTAGGAAGAATATTTAGGTGAAGCACACCCATGTTCCTTACATACTTCATCTTTTAAACTTGGCTTCATTGCTAAGACTTAGACAAAATTTACATCTGTTTTCATACTGAATATATGTCAATTTTGCAACTCTTCTTGCATCTTTTTGGAAAATTGCAGTCAAACTAGTGGACATCCTGGCACAAATTGGTGAGTGTGAGTGCATATAAATCAGCATGCACTCTTTTACTGTCCATTCCCTAGAGTTGAAATGCTAGATTGTCATATTTTGCTACATTCACATTTTTGATCATGTTAAAAAACCCTAGACATCTGAATAACTCTCAGAGGGGTAGCCGTGTTAGTCTGTATCCACAAAAACAACGAGGAGTCTGGTGTTAGTCATTAAGGTGTTACCGGACTTCTCGTTGTCTTTCTGAATAACTATGTATCTTGAAGCCAATTGAAATGGTTGTTGGTAATTTTGTAATTAGACATCAGTTATGTTAGTTTAATTTTCTTTGTGTTCCCTTTTTTAATCTAAAAGTTTACTTGACTTGGATCATTGCTTGAACCAATGTTCATTACAAATTAAGACATTCTGTAATCAATATAACATAGAGACTGATGGTTTCTTCATTAAACAATGAAAGGGAATTTATTTTTTCTTTCCTTTCTGCACTCTTGTACAGAGGAACTACTTTTTTGTCAGTGGAAAATAAACCTTGGCTGCTTGAAAACAGTCTTGAAAAGACTTTTGGCCAAGAGTTTGAAATTCTTAGAACTCTTTGTTTAAATGTATAGGAAAGTTTCATTCTTAATTAAAAGCAGACATTGGTGTTGACACATGGGGCATTCTTTAAAAACTGTGATATGGAATTTCCTCAGTATTTTGGGGGGGAATGGATGAGAGTCTTCAGCATATTTTCCTGTACAAAGGACAATGCTAAAACTTTGGCGATCTTAAAATTAACAAGCCTTAACTGAAATAGAAACGTCTGTAAAAATGATCCAGTAAAGTTTGACGTTTCTAGGGTTAGAGGTAACTGGTTTTACTTTTTCTTGCATTACTAAGTTCCAATGATCTTTTTTCAGCAAGCAGTCCCTGAAGTTTGACAGCAGTTACTTTAACTGTGTATCCATTGGGCAGGAGAATTCTCTTACCTTTTGTTCTTACCCTGTCAGCCGCACTCCCTTGCTCATTAGATATGGCTTTGCTTTTCCTAAACAAATATCCCTCTGTTTCTGTAATTCCCTACCTGTTGGACATCACAAAGTCATATGGTAAATATTGTCATCATATGGAGGGATTTGTTAGTGGAGTCCTTCAAGTTTTCTTTGGGAAAGCCCATGTGGTATGTTCTACTTTATGGGCATCATGGTCATGCTGTATTGCCACAAATTGATCAGAACAAGTTTGCTTGCTTGCTCTTCACTGTGATTTGAAGATGAAAAAAATAAGATGAGTTGACCTCTGTTTCTCCCTCTACCCCAAAAAAAAAGCAAATAGAATTTTACAAAGCAGCTTTATGTCTTGGCTTGATGAGAGTGGGTAAAGACTTAAATATGGGTCTTGAAGATGGTGTATTCGCTTTATTATGGATTCAGCTGTTGGAAGCTATACCATCAAATTCCCTTTGAACCATCTCATCTTAATGATGATGTAGCACTTAGACAAGATAAATATTAGATGGGGTGCACCTCTAGATTCTGTTATTCTTTTGCTCTTTTTGACAAAAATTAAGATATTACAATTGGCTTAATTCTCTTATGCACACCTTCCACTGCTGCCCCATTCTCTCCTGCTTATCTAGTACAGAATTAGCAGGGATGATTTTCTCAACTGTAAGGTCATCCTTTATTATTTCCTGTGAGAAGGATGAGCCTCCTTTTGGATTGAATAAAGTTTTAAAGGTGACCTTGCACTACTGCTGAAGAATGGAGGCATATATCATTATTCCACTTTACAAATGAAAACCAAAGCACAAAGAGATAGTGATTTGCCCAGGTTCTTAGAGAAACTCATAGCAGAGCTAGGAACAGAACCCTGTATTCTGCTGTAATAGTTTATATGTAACGATGGAATGCCTCATGTCTCATATGATAGTGCCTATGAGAAAAATTACTTCAATATATATGCTTAATTACACTAAATTTGGTCACTCAGGCCTACCCTCCTTTGTCCATTGCTTTGAATTTTACAGATGCGATAGTATAAAATATTAGGCCCATATTATAGAAAAGAGAATAGTCACTGAAAGGCTGACTGACTTGTCCTGTGGGATAGTGCATTTGGCCTCTGCCTATAAGCCAAAAGACATGTTCTACTCCTCAGTCTGGTGCTTACTTCCTGTATACTCTTGGGAACCTCTTACCCCATTTATAAAATGAAGATATTTTTATGAGCTGGATGAACCTTGTTAGTGGTTCTTAAAACCTTATTGAAGTTGATAAGTGTGAACTCGCCCTTCAATTAACTGTAAACATAAGCCCCACCTAGGACAAAAGGTGTGTGTGAACCTGCCTAGGAGCTTTTGGGCTGAGTATCATTTTGGGTAGGTGTGTTTGGGAATGTGAGAGAACACACAGATACTGAGGTCACAGACAAGAACAGAGAGAGAGGCATAGGAAAAAAGACAAGGAAAAGCCAAGCAGAAGTATGGAAGACACTAGGGAGAATGATTTTTGGGTCTGATGTTGGCTAAAGAGGCCTTGGGGGGCTGGTAATCTAAGAAACTGTTCTTCGTTGCTTCTGCATTCAGAGACTGAGGACTTTGAAATAGTCTTATATACAAGAACTGTACAAAGAAATACCTGGCTACCACCAATTTCTACACCTAACTGGAACATCCCCAGAGGCCCCAACTTTGACTAGCTGCTCAGGTCAAAATGGGTGTAACAATATTAATGCTTTACCAGGGTCTGAATATTAAATAGAAATATTTTATAGTTCTTAATAAATTCAGCAGTTACCTGCCCTCTACAGGTTGGAGGAGTACAGAACACCACATGGTATAGTACTGTACAAACATTCTTTAGCATGTCCTATGTCTGTTTCCTTCCACACAATCTGGAGGAGGTGGGAGATGTTTATGATACATAAATGAGAATAGATTAGGTTGCAGGAAGAGAGTGATTTTTTTTTTTTTTTAAGAAAATGAGAAGCTATCCATAGAAAAGGAGTGTTCAGGCCTTGTTGGAGGAGATTGTGTAGTGGTCTGAACATAAAGCTTGCAAAGCTACGGGGTTCCAAAGAGGATGGATCTAGACTGTTCTCGGTGGTAGCAGATGACAACAAGGAGTAATGGTCTCAAGTTGCAGTGGGGGTGGTTTAGGTTGGATATTAGGAAAAACTTTTTCACTAGGAGGGTGGTGAAGCACTGGAATGGGTTACCTAGGGAGGTGGTGGAATCTCCTTCCTTAGAGGTTTTTAAGGTCAGGCTTGACAAAGCCCTGGCTGGGATGCTTTAGTTGGGGATTGATCCTGCTTTGAGCAGAGGGTTGGACTAGGTGACCTCCTGAGGTCCCTTCAAACCCTGATATTCTACGATTCTAAATATTTACTCTCAATGAACCAGTCAATAAAGATATGATTTATGGGGATGCAAACTAAGCCCAGGAAGGGTTTACTTGCATTCTCAAGTTAGACACAGCAAGTTCCAGGCTGTTTACTATGTACATTTTTCAGATCAGGCTTTAAAATATGAAAGTCTGTTTGCTGTTTGTGAAGCATTCTGCAAGAATGGGGGGTTTGCTTTTGTCATTTCATGAAACTTTTTTCCTCTCCAACTGTTGTGTAGTATTCTGTGTGTCAGTTGCTGCTACTCCTAGAGTTTCATTGTACTGTATGTACACCTCTACCCCGATATAATGCGACCCGATATAACACGAATTCGAATAGAACGTGGTAAAGCAGTGCTCGGAGGGGGAGGGGCTGCGCACTCCAGCGGATCAAAGCAAGTTCGATATAACGCGGTTTCACCTATAACATGGTAAGATTTTTTGGCTCCCGAGGACAGCGTTCTATTGGGGTAGAGGTGTATATAACTTGTAAAGTGTTTTAGGAAGAAAGGTTCTATATATGTTTAAAATACACTTGCAGTATACTCCAGAAGAACAGAATACGTTAGGCAGCTGTTACAGCTTCTCCCCTCTCTCTCCAAGGAAACTCTTAGGCTAACGATAGTGATTAGTAATTACTAATTCTAAATTGGGGCAGTACTGGCATGAATGTAGCTAAAACAAAGCAAGTTACTGGTGAGTAACCAGACAAGGCCTGTGTCATGGGCAACTAGATTCCAGTGGCCTCGGTTAAGGATCATGTTCTTATGGAATCAGTAAAATAGTTCTAGAATATGGAATTCGCATACACTGTTGTCAGTTCTTTGCCAGCCAGAAATTCCAAAGTTCTGGAGACTGTGGCCTCTTCTTTTTTTTTTTTTTTTTTTTTTTTTAATGGAATTTCCTTTCACTTCCTTCTGCAGGGCAAGTTAGAGAGATGCTGGAGGAGGAGCTCAGTGGGTTTCTGTCAGCTCTGTAAGCAGCAGCAGGAGGGAGCAGGGAGCTCAGAGCTGGGTTCAGTAACCAATCTTGAGCCCCCCTACAGTGTTCACCCTCCCTTCTTTGCCATCTTTTTTTTTTTTTTTTGGGTGGTGGGTGTTTCTCCCCTATTCCCCAGTCTACACAAAAAATATACCTGCATGTCTGCATAGTGGTGGTGGTGATTTACAAATGCACCTTGCTAGACCTATTTCTCTCCCTTTCCCAATTCTGGGATGGGAGGAGATCATAGAATCATAGACTTTAAGGTCAGAAGGGACCATTATGATCATCTAGTCTGATCTCCTTCACAAAGCAAGCCACAGAATCTCACCCACCCACTCACTCCTGTAACAAACCCCTAACCTATGTCTGAGTTATTGAAGTCCTCAAATCGTGATTTAAAGACCTGAAGGTGCAGAGAATCCTCCAGCAAGTGACCCGTGCCCCACGCTTCCCATTCCCTCCAGACTGCTCCAGGTTTTGGGATTGGGGATGGCACAGGTTGTCCGTTTACCTGATAACTCTGTCACCTCTCCCTTGTCGCCCCTCTACAACCTGCATCAGATTATTTTTTTGGCACAGGTGCTCCTTTTACGTTGGCCTTAGGGCTGCAAAAGCCTGTTTAGGCAGCAATTGCTGCTCATGCTGGCTTTGCCCCTGCTGCTGATATAGGAGTCTGCCTGGATGGGGCTTCAGACTGGAGAAAGGAGAGATTCAGGTATGGGGCCCTTAAATACAGAAATAAAATTTCTTAAAAGTTAAACACTGGCCACTTACTCTGACCATTACTTTTGTGAGGAGTTATGTCAGTGAGTGAAAATCACACTGTAAAGGACATTGTCAGCTTGAAGTCTAGTCATTTAAAAAAACGAATTAAAGTTTTAGTTTTAAGTCCAGCACCTGCCCTTGAGTTATCCTGCCAGTTTTTGTGGTCTTACAATTGCATATTTTTATCTTTTAAAAAATGCTTCTCTTTCAGTTTTGCTGTGTAAAACACTCATACCTGCAGGGGGAACTGACAGCTGGTAAGTGGGGACATGACTATACACAAAGTGCAGTAAGCAATCAAATGAGCAAAAGTGGGGTGGGAGGGGGAGTACTTTTCTCTCTCCTGGTTACCTGATGCTCATCATCACTCATCTTAGGTGTTACTTGTAACAATAGAAAGAAAAAACATTTTCAGAGTGTAATTTTTAGGTTGACCAGGTCCTTTTATTAAATTAACAACTTTTGTAGCTAAAGCAGGCCAGTCAGTCATTGGTCAGATGTGTGTTAACATGCTAGAACTGGAACTCTTTTCTGCCCACCAGTGCTATTAACCCAGAAAACCCAGTCTTCAGAGTAATCATTGATTAATTTTCCATGAAAATACAGCCTAAGGCTCTTGCTGAGGACTACATTTTTTGTTGTCTGTGTAATACTTTTATGACCTGAAATGGAGCTGTAACTGATATTCTGAAACTGTGTGTATTATTTCAACTGCTGGCCCATGTTTGCTAGTTTGAATATAACTTAAATCTACCAATGGGATATGGAAAACAATAACATTAAACAGAGCCTTGTTTTGCTTGTTTAAGGTATGACAGAAACCTTAAAGGAGAAACATGCCGCACTTTACATTTCTTTCTTCTTGTTACTGTGGGTTTTTGACCGTTAAACTTTATTGTTTCAGTTTGCATTATAGTGGGCTTATATATGCATTCAAATACACCTACAAATCTGTATACTAGTATTGTACTGTGGACTGTATTCTAAGTCACTGGTGTAGCACTTTTGAGTAATAATTATTCCTTAGTTCCATTAACTTACTTGGAATTTTTTCCTCATCTCTAGTTTTAATTCCTGCAAGAAATGGATTTGTTAGTGTTCCCTATCAAATTTTCTTGGAAAATCCATTCAGAAACAAAAGGAAGCCTTCTGTAATAGTTTCTACTGGTGCACTTCCTATCTACAAAGGTGTTATAGGGATACAATCATCTTAAATTTGTTTTAAAATAATATACATTTGGAATCCTTGTGTGAGCATTCTGTATTTTGAAATTCAGTTTCCAGAAAAATTGGCTGAACTTTTTAATGGCAGTATTTGAGTTAACTAGAAGCAGTCACCGTTTTTTCTCCACAGTGTCTTGAAATACCTGCTAGTTAAATTATAATACCATCTTAAAAACAAGAATGAATTATTTTGTTTTATTAAAAGATAGAACACAGCTCATCATAAGCTAAGCAGTCCTTTTGTGAATGTTTCTATCACTTGTCTGGAATGCTAAGTATTAGCAGCCGTTAAACATTGCTCACAGCGACATGGGGCTTAAATTTTCTCCAAACAAGGAGTAGGGAAATCAGGATGCATAGCGTCTAGTTTTTGCGCAGTGATTATTCCACAATTTATAGAGAAATGTACTTTTTAGTTTGTGCCCCCAAAATAAGTAGGAATTCAGACACTTCATCCTTAATTTGTATTTTCTGAAGTCCTGGTTCCCTGTACAAACCCATTAAAAAGAAACTACATGAACTTCTAGGGAGCTCAGAAATGAGAGTTTCTTCCTTCCCTGTCTCTCTACCTAGAGGCAAGGTTCAAAGTACTTGTGGAGCTCATGGGCTGAAAATATAAGCTACATCTGCAACAGCACTAAAAGCTGGAATTCATTGCATCTGTGTGTAGTACATGCAGTCCTTGACTTTACTACATTCGATTTATGATGAACGGCACTTATGTTTCTGAATTGACCCCCTGATTCAACTTACAGCAATTGGTTTAGACCTTACAATGCTCGGTCCCAGATTGGAGTGTGTTGCAGTTCCAAGTTACAATGTTTCAACTTAAAACACAATTTTCAGGAACCAATTGTGTCATAAGTCCGAGGACTGCCTGTATATCAATTCACTGGGTAGCCCATAGTTTGCCCAGAAATTCCTGTCTATGCTCCTGCATGGGGAGTTTCAGCAGAATGTGGCTCTCTATTGTGAAGGGGGCTGCAAAACCTCCTGTGCCTAGACTTTCCTTCCCCCACCTCAGTGGCCTGCTGTGACTGCTCAGTTGGCCACAGTTTGTCCTTAATTGTTTATTTTGAAATTTTACACTGCTAGAGGTGAATGGCTTTTGGGGCAGGGAATGTGTGGATGTGCATATGAAATGACAATTACTCCTGGGGGAGTTCTGCGCCAGTGCACATATGCAGAATTCCTGTCCACTGCAGATTTCTTTGCTTCCCCGCAGAAAAATTACTTTCTGACGAGGAAACAAAGGGAAGCCGTAAGAGCGGTCACATGCCCCTCCCCAGCAGCGTGGGCAAGTCGTTTCAGGCACCTGAAGCAGCTGGCAGATAGGTAAATCACTGCTGGGCGGGCGGGGCTTGGGATGGCCCAGCCAGGGCTGAGTCAGACCCACTGGGAGCCAGGGCCAGGTCAGATCAATCCCTTTTCCCTCCTTGCCAACTTCCACCCCTTCATCGAGATCACCCCCTGCATCCGGACCTCCCCCTGCCGATTCCCACTGCCGCACCCAGGCCACCCTTGCTTAGCCTTCCGCACTCAAACTCCCACCCCGACGAGCCCTACCCCCTATGCATCTGGACCACCCCGATGAGCACCCTACTGAGCCCCAACCAGCTGCACCTGGACCCCCATCCCACCAAGCCCCACTCCCACAGCACCCAGACCCACCCCCGCTGAGTGAGTTCCCCCACACCCAGACCCCGCCCCCCATACTCAACCCTAACCACCTTCACCTGGACCCCCTGCAGATTCCCATTGCCCCTGTGCATCCAAATCGTCCCGGACTCCCCACTGAGCCACCTGCACCCAGATTGCCCCACATAGAACCCTCTCACCCCACACCTGGATCCTCCCCACACTTGGATCCTGCTGGGCTGAACCTGCCTGCCCACACCTGGTGTGCCTGGTGCAGAGAGCCAGGGCCCTGGGGTGTTTCTGGGGCAGGCCTGGCTCTTGCACTGTCAGGTGCAGCCTCACTGCTGAGTCTGTTTCGGGGGAGAGCAGGGAGCTGCAGGGTGATCTCCCACCTCCATGCAGCCAGTGGCCTGTGCTCCCCACTGCCATGCTGGAGCCTCCACATTTATTTATTGACAAAATTTGCAGAATTTTTATTTTTTTGGCGCAGATTTTTTTTGGCACAGAATTCCCTCAAGAGTCAACAGTATAGTGGGGCCAGCACCCTTAATGCCTTGGGAAGCTCTGTGACCCTTTGTATTTGGAGGTGTTTTATAATCTGTTTCTTCTTGGACTTTTCATAAGACACTGTTAATATAGTCACTGGAATTTGGGTGGTCTCTTTTTTTTTCTGCTGTGATTCATGGAATTCTCATGAAAAGGCCATTCTGCCCTTGTCTTAATGGTTCTTATGTAGCTAGAACTATTGTTCAATAACTTATTTCATTTCATACATAGAAGATGTGATATTTTGTTCACTAGGCAAAGGAATATCTCAGGCACTTTTTTCCAAGGTTCTCCTATAATGGCATGATTGACATGAGTAATCTTGTATAATAGAATGGATGAGATGTAGATTACGGCAGCAAAACCAAGAACTATTGAAATAAACCACTTGTTAAGCTATAAATAACATACTTTTAGTATTCATAGGGAAAGATGCCCCTCCCCTACTCATTTACAGATTTCTGGAATGGAACATTTTAATTGATGTCCAAACAGTAACTCTGAAAGAATCTCATGCTGTTGGGCAGCCTTACCATATCAGTTTGTAGTACAGAGTCGTGCCTTCTTATTGGGCAAAGCATTTTAAAAATGTTTCTGGAGTTTTATTTGCAGCTGATATAAAAGTGTAGAACTAACTGTTCTAGTGGAGACAGATGCAGAGAGAACACACTATTGGTTTTAGTTTTCTGCGGTATGTGTTCTGTTGAAAGAGAAAAGTCTGGCAAAGGGTACAGGTTAGAATGAATGTTCACATTCTGCTTATTGTGACTTGTTCTTTCCCTCTCTTGCTAACACTAACTTATTTGATGTGATTATTTTTGGCTTGTTTTAGTCCTCCTTTTTGTTGTGATTTATGCTCTAGTTCATAATTCATGCTTGGTGTTGACACTCTCTTAGTGCAACATTAACGAACAAACAAAAATCTCATCCTATAATGTCACTTTGGATTTAGCTATATACCTCTTGCCTCTCTCTCTCTCAGAGCATTTTTCATTCATTGCTAAATCCACACTAGATTCTCATTTACATCTAAAAGAATAAAAAATGGGTAAGTAGACATTTTTATTTTCAGTTCCCTTCATGAGAAGGGGATGTTACAAGTTTTGATCCTTAAAATATTGGCTATCTCTCTTACTTAATTCAAATCTAAAGCGAGTAAAAATAATTTCAGGTGCTTGTTTTAAGTATTTTTCTTTTTTTATGTTGAAAAAGGAATCTGTGCTTATCCAATGACATTTTTAATCTACATGCGATTTTTATCTACATAAAATGTTTTGAAACAGTTTTCATTAATACTCAGTGTTATAATAATAACCAGTGGTCCCAACTAGGACTGGGGCACCATTGTGCCATACACTGTATGATTATAGAAGCAGGCATGATCCCTGATCTGAAGGGTGTAATTTTTTGAGTCCTATCTGAAGGTATTTATTTTTTTGGGTGTAAAGTTCTCTTTCCAAATACTGTAGAAATATTTAGTTGCATTACCTTGGTCATGTGGTTGCTATTCTTGGAGCATATACTAGTAATTTTTTAATGAAAATTACAGCAATATGTTTTCTCTGAACTTCACTATGAATAAGGACCATCTGACGTTGAACAGATACTTTATTTTGTTATATTTGCTCTCATAGGGCTAGATCCTACGCCTATTGAAGTCAGTGACAAAGCTCCCATTTACTTTAGGGCAGGATTAAGCCATAATTCAAATTCAGAAAGTCTAAACTGCATCTTTCTGTGAAAATGTTTTGACAGCCTATATGCGTATCTTTTTTTAGTCTAGTCTGGTAACTTTATTTGCTATGTAATTATATACAAATAGTAAAATCCAGAAAGCTGTAAATCTGAAAGGGGCATTGGCTACAGAAAGACACACACAGTTTGGGATGGGAATACTAACACATTTTGAATAGGTATTCAAACTTTACATTTATTTTAATTTCAAAAGAGACTTCAGATTAACCAGGGTTTTTTTTAATAGATTAGCAGTCCCTTAAGGCTCATCCTGTCAGTTTCCTTGTTTTTAAATTGTTCACTTCTTCCTAACCATTCTTAGGAAAGGCTAATAACATGAAATTATATCTTTCACATGCTCTTTTGTTACCACCACAGAGGGTACTCTAGATTTCATTAGAGCAATGAGATATTGGCTGTATAAGGCGCTTGTCTTAAATCAAGATATAACTTGAATTTTGCCTGCAACCTGTTTTACAGGTACACAGGCGAAGCTTGTATGCTTCAGAACAGTAAACAAAATTATAAGAAGAGATCCCATACTTCATCATAATGCAAAAGCTTGCTCAAGAAATAATTATCCTCACACCTTGATTTTTGCCTGTGCCATATATTTTCCACAATTTAATAAAGCACAATCTTTTGTCATAAATGAAAGGATAAGAATATTTCTCATCTTGAATGTGTATATGTAGTTAATATTCGTCATATTTTAAATAGTTGCAAATTATTACTTGATAAATGACAAGTGTAGGTGTAATAACTTGATCTTAGCTCTGAGTATTTAAAGGGTAGGGTTTAATGCAGTCTGAGGAATTGGCAAGGTCCAAATGTCTTGGTTAACTTTGACTGTTGATTCAGATTAGTTTCAGTCTCCACCTACAGATCAAACAAGGCGCTTGTAGCAATTATAAATCACTGGTAAAAAATGTAAAGTTGAGAAGGCCGTAGTATCTGTAGGTTTTACCCTGAAATTGTAATTTTTAAAAAATATTTATGTCCCTTGAATTCTTCTATCTTGTGCATATTCATTCTGAAATGTCTTTCATTGATTACATAATGCTGTCTGTAAAACAGAGCAGAATTTGTGCACAAATGTGGTGGTAGTTGAAAGCTTTTTTGGCTTTCTGATCATTCAAAAATGGCCAAACTAAAATGTTCAAATTCAGGGATGGGAGAAGAATCTTGCTGTAATCAGCCATACCAAATAGTTGACCAGGAGGAAGCTTTAGTTTATAAACAACCATTTAGTTGCAAATTCCTCTTACTTTCTATTTGCTGATCACATGTAATTGCTATGGGAATAGAAGTACACTTCAGTCAGAATGGTCAGTTGTAGTAAATTTCAGTAGTTTAAAAATGAAAAGTGCTGCTGCTAACAGTATCTACAGATTTGAATGCATCCAAATAATATGTAAAGGTTTTTAAGTTGTAAGAAATTAAATTTAAAAAGTTGTTTGTGTGCATGTTGAGAGAGGGGAGTAGTGTAATGTTTTTAAACGTTGTTAGTAGTCCTGATCACTGTATTTATATGCAGCATTTCTCCACACTCTGAATCCCATCTAACCATTCATGTCTTTCAAATGCCCTTTTTTGTAGCAGGGGAGAAAGATGTTCTTGTTCCATATTTCCTGTAAGCACTAGATAATGAGACTCTGATAAATCTGAACACCTACTTCCCTTATTCCCTTGACTTTATGGCTGCCTGACGGGAGTGGAAGCTTTCTTTTCCTTCTCTTCTTCCATTCCAGAGTCTCTTGACTGGGAGAAATGAGTGGTAATAGCTATTTTTATCACTAATTGGCTCTTGAAAGAGTAAGAATGTTCCCTCCTTTTCTAATCCTCACCCAGCTCCCTGGCTGCTGAGAGTGGTGGATCTCCATTATTCTGCCTTTCCCTCTAGTCTCTATTTTGAGTTGTCAGCCCTTGTGAACAGCAGTAGTGCTCACCACCCCTGCTACTCATAGGTTTGTCATGCCCCAGAGGGTGAAATTGGAATTCTCATATGCTCTCAACGTATTGGGAATTGCAGTAGTGAAACTGATAGCTTTCACAAGCAACAAAAGACTATGAGCAGCGACAGAAGCATTGAAGTGGCCTATCTGTAAACTCAGGAAGACAGTAGTGCACTGTTTTATGTTTAGCTCCCATTCAGAAGGAATTCTTCCTAATCATAAGAGCTAGGAACATAATTTCTTCTAAATTCTACATGACTGGACCTCCACGCAAGCCAGAGACAACTTTCTCTTCACAACTGTTTAGAGGGAGAGTGGATTTTCAAGCACTGAATTTTATATATTAACACGTCTTTCCTCTCTAACTGCCAGAATTTTTGCAGCACTTTCCTTTCAGCTTGGCAGATAGAAAATTCTCTTTCCCTAAGGCCAGTGTTGGTAATCATTTATCAGGTGGTTGGTAGAGAGTACTCCTATTGTATTTTTCTTCCCTTCAGTCAGAGATCAAAAACATCACTATCCTGATGAGCCTTGTTTTTGCTGGTAAGGAGGCAGGATTATGTGGGTCATTTATAAAATGCCATCTGTTCAATGCTATTTGTGGGAAGAGACTTTGAAGATATTTTTTATATATAACCTGGGAGTCCAGTTGCTTTGAACACTTAATTTTTTGCAAAAATCTCTCTACTCTTCCTCAATCATGTGCATACCATTTGGCTCTGGCTTATGCTTGTTGTTATCATTGGGGTACTGATTTTAAACAAATCATTCAAAGAACTATATTACATCTTCCTTGTCTTGTATTTAACACTTCTCTAACTTGTTTTTGTGTTCACAGATTTGTTTGTAAATGCATCACAAAGAGGCAGCCCAGAATGAAGAAAGCAAGCAGGTCTGTTGGCTCAGTGCCCAAAGTGCCCGGGATAAATAAAACAATAGAAAAAATCAAACCAGAAAACGGCTCCTCAGTGTCTGCAGTAACAAAACTCTCAAAAACTGGAACATCAACATCCCTGCTGAAGGTAAGCTCTAATAGCCTTGATTTTTTTTGGACAGTAAAGGATTTGGAAGGATAGAATTTTAGAATAAGTATATTGATGCAGTGGAAAACTGGGATTCATAATCTCTCAGTGACTGAAGAGAATTTCAGTAGTTACACAATGCAGGACAGAATGAGAGATTACTAATGCTGTGGTCATTAAATATTGCTGCTTTTGATGTGTTTATATGTACCATGGTGGAAGGCAATGCACTTTGTGAAACTTAACTTTCCTGACTTCTCTGTAAAAAGGGCAGAGTGGGAACTGAGCTGCCTTCCACTGGGCGTCATTAATTGCTCTCTCAGACAGGGAGTGTCATGTGTTGCTCTTGAATGACTTTCTTTGACTGTGGTGGTAGGATGTGATAAGCTCTGTGTCAAGATTAAAAATTCCATCTGAAATTTCTCAAGAGGGATACTTCAGTGGGGAATTGAGACGACTATATTACTTTTAAGAGACTGCCTGATTGGCATACTTAACGTTGGTGACTGGTGTCCGATCCATGCAGCCACACGGTTCCTGTAGTTTTCCATGCTTTCTCCATTTTGTGTCTGGAGTGGAGCTTCAGCCCAACTGGTGTGTGCTGCTCCTACCTTCCATCTTCTTATTTGTCTTGTAGGTTTCTCCTTACTCTCAGCATAACAAGGCACCAGGCTTTGGAGCATATGTGCCCATCACATTGCACCTTTTACGTCCCCTGGGCCCTTTAAAATTGAATGGTGTAGTCTCAGGGAACATCACTGGGAGCAAGCATGTGACTTACAGGAAGCCAGGTATAATATTTCCTGCCTCTTAGATGGGTGGCAGACAGACGAGACCCATGATCAGGGAGATCCATGTCCAAGGGTCTCCAATTAACCAGACAGGATTACCAAAATCAAAGTGTGTTCCTCTCCCCTACCAGCTGATAGAAATTAGAAAAGTCTTGGATAGATACTACCCGGAATTTTGTGGTGTTTGTTTTGGGACGTTGTTTTGACAATAAAATGACCCTTGAATACAGGGACGTGTGAAGTGCCTTGTACTTGGGACTTTATTTTCTCTCCCCAGCTGGTGAATCTGCACATTATCTTATGTTTAGAAATAGATTCCTGACAAAACATTGTTTGTATCTTGCATCCTGTTTAATACAAAACCATCATGCCATACGCAACCATTCTGAGTAGTGTCCAGTGTCATCGACAACTGTCCTTTTAAGAGCTGACTGGCATGTACTTCTGACTGTGGTGTGTAGCTTACTCATCAAGAGTTTCCAGCTGTCATACCTCTAATGAAAACAAAGAAGAGAATGATCTATCTATCTCTGAAAGGATTTGGCCTACTGTGTGTTTACAGTTTTCTCTTTTTATCAGTAGCACTTCAGGCAACTCAAGTGTACAATTTTAAAAAGTATTATGTCAATTACACGCATCTTAGGCACAGCAAGAAATTCCCTTCTTAACTAGTAACTGAGAGTTGTCGCACCTTAAGGGTTTTAGCTAGCTTTTAGTGACATAGTTGAGTGACTCATTCTTGTGCGGTTGTCATCATGCCAGCTGTGTGAAATAAAACTACGTACATCTTTCAAGTGTTCCCATATGTAGGAGAAGTTGGAAGGGTGTAGTTTGTAGACTTAGGCACGCTGGCAATTTATATGTCTGAGGGAGTTAAAATATCAGTAAGCAACTGCCATTTTAAAAGGAACGTATCTATGTAATTTTATCATTTATGGTGTTGTCTATGAAGCCTCTGGCATGCTGTCGTCTTCACGTAGAAAATGTCATCTAACCTTTACATTTATTGGAGTCTGCTGTATTTTTTTGTGAATGTTAATACAGATTCCCAGACAAAAGTTGTTTAGCTGGACTTAAGATTGAGAACGTATCAGTAATTTAAGTTAAAGTTAGGGCTGTCAAGCAATTAAAAAAATTAATCATGTGATTAAAAAAATTAATTGCAATTAATTGCACAGTTAAACAATAATAGAATACCATAGTTAAATATTTTTGGATGTTTTCTACATTTTCAAATATATTGATTTCAGTTACAACACAGAATACAAAGTGTACAGTGGTCACTTTATATTTATTTTTGATTACAAGTATTTGCACTGTAAAAACACAAAAGAAATAGAATTTTTCAGTTCACCTAATACAAGTACTGTAGTGCAATCTCTTTATCATGAAAGTTGAACTTACAAATGTAGAATTAAGTAAAAATAAAAACTGCATTCAAAAATTAAATTTACATTAAAAAACTGCATTGAAAAATTGCTCAGACAAACAAGTTTGTTTACATTTGCAAGAGATAATGCTGCCCGCTTCTTGTTTACAATGTCACCAGAAAGTGAGAACAGGCGTTCTCATGGCACTGTTGTAGCCGGTGTCGCAAGATATTTACGTACCAGATGCGCTAAAGAGTCATATGTCCCTTCATGCTTCAACCACCATTCCAGGGGACGTGCGTCCATGCTGATGACAGGTTCTGCTTGATAATAATCCAGAGCAGTTCGGGCGACGCATGTTCATTTTCATCATCTGAGTCAGATGCCACCAGCAGAAGGTTGATTTTCTTTTTTGATAGTTCGGGTTCTGTAGTTTCCGCATCGAAGTGTTGCTCTTTTATGACTTCTGAAAGCATGCTCCACACCTCGTCCCTCTCAGATTTTGGAAGGCACTTCAGATTCTTATCTCTTGGGCCGGGTGCTGTAGCTATCTTTGTGTTTTGTCAAATCTGCAGTGAAAGTGTTCTTAAAATGAGCATGTGCTGAGTCATCAACTGAGATTGCTATAACATAAAATATATGGCAGAATGCAGGTAAAACAGAGCAGGAGACATACAATTCTCCCCCCAAGGAGTTCAGTCATAAATGTGATTAACACATTGTTTTTTTAATGAGCGTCATCAGCATGGAATCATGTCCTCTAGAATGGTGGCCGGAGCACGAAGGGGATACGAATGTTTAGCATATCTGACGCATAAATTCCTTGCAATGCCAGCTACAAAAGTGCCATGTTCTCACTTTCTGGTGACATTGTAAATAAGAAGAGGGCAGCATTATCTCCTGTAAATGTAAACAAACTTGTTTGTCTTAGCGATTGGCTGAACAAGAAGTAGGACTGAGTGGACTTGTAGGCTCTGACGTTTTACATTGTTTTGTTTTTGAGTGCAGTTACGTAACAAAAAAAAAAATCTACATTTGTAAGTTTCACTTTCACAACAAAGATTACACTACAGTACTTGTATTTTTCAATTCACCTCATACTATTTCTTTTATCATTTTTACAATGCAAATATTTATAATAAAAATAATATACACTTTGATTTCAATTACAACACAGAATACAATATATATGAAAATGTAGAAAAACATCTGAAATATTTAATAAATTTGCATTGATATTTGATTGCTTAATTATGTGATTAAAACTGCGCTTAATCGCGATTAATTTTTTGAGTTAATTGCATGAATTAACTGCGATTAATCGACAGCTCTAGTTAAAATACCTAAATAGAGGTGATTTAATTTATTATACATCATTATATAAACCCAGAACACTCAGTTAAAGTTAAACTTAAAGAAATCCAAACATATTAAGGTTTGGAAATGCACAGTTAGGGCACTAAAACACCAACCTGTAGTGACACCATGTAATTAATCATACAATTATTATGGTTCATAATTTTTTTGGTTCCAGATCAGACTGAACTCGTTAAGCTGATATTTAATGACACACCTCACCCACCTTGTGTCTCAAATAGTGGATTGACTAATAGTGCATGTTATCTAAGCAACAATGTATTGAATGTGTTTTTAGATCTTAAAATATATTTTGTTTAAAAATATTCACTTGTAATAACAGCAGCTTTGATTAGTTAACATTTCCGGTCCTGCACTTCATATCCAGTCATGTTAATATTCTTTTCCCTTTTCAGACAAAAAGTAATGATGACCTTTTAGCGGGAATGGCTGGTGGTGGGGTGACTATGACCAATGGTGTGAAGGCAAAGAAGAGCACCTGCACATCCACAGTATCTTCAGCTTCAGGGACCACCATGAACAACCTGGAGAATAAGCCCAAGACTATTACAGGTACAAGGAGATATTAGTCTCAAAGGGTTGTTTCCTTGGCTTTTTTTTGTTCTGTTAGGAAACCATTGCAACTCTTCCATAGGCAGGGTCCAAAGCACCTAACGAAGAGCTCAGCAAAGGCCAGGCCAAATAGAGCACTCTGCCAATGACCCGTCTCACACAGTTTGTATTGATAATCCTTCTATTGCAAATCCTTACATATACTATTTTTTATATTGGTCATTTAGCTTTTTCTGTAGTGGTATTCTCTGGGACCAACAGCTAGTGTAGACTTATGCTGCTAAAATAATCCCTACTTTGGGCATTAAAGGTTTTAGGTACGGGATGAATATCTTCAATACTGGGTGTTGTGTTAAAATAGTAATCTCTACTGATGTACGTAATTAAGGAGAGAGAATTTTGTAAAGCCTTCAGGCAGGTGTGACATTCCGTAGTGTTTATCACAACACAATTAGTAGAAATGTGTTTGTTATCCAATTGCTAGTTTTGGGACTTAGTAAAGTTAATAAAATTGTAAGTCACCTTGCAGTAAAGAAGTGATGATCCTGCTCTCTGCTTCAGCATTTCTGAGTGAGAATGGTGAGAAATTGAATTTGATGGTGAGAATATTTAAATACTCTGATTTCATTCTTGGATCAGAATATACATGTTTATAAAAAGTACTCAAATGGGAACTGTGTTCCCACACCTAAAAGTGAAGATGTATCTATGATCTGTGAACTTAGAGAGAATATCAAGTATCTTACATATAGTTACTCTTCATTTTTTATACAATTTATTAGAAACTTTGGGGGAGAATCTCTTTTCCTCTTGCAAACAGTAGGTTTTTTAATCCTTATTTTGAGGAGGGGACGGGGGGGGGGAGCTTAACACATCTTTAGACACTATAAAGAATGTTTAAACCTTATTTGAGACTCTCATAAATAGACTGTACATATTTCATTTTCAAAAGAGTGGTTTAGAATGGCAGCCATTTTATAATCATAGCAAAATATATAGTCTTATGTATGTAATTTCATACATGTACTCACTTTGCTGATTCTTTTAAATGAATTAAAATTAAATTTTTAAAAACATACAGGTACGAGCTCCACAGCCAAGCGTAGCACTTCATCTGGAAATAAAGAATCTAGCTCTTCTAGGGAAAGAATACGCGATCGTTCCCGTCTGAACCAAAGCAAAAAACTGCCTTTGACAGGACAGGGGACTAATGATACCATTCTGGCAAAACGCTCCCGTAGTCGTACTAATCCAGAGTCTGATGTTCGGATGAGTAAATCCAAATCGGACAATCAAATCAGTGACAAAGCTGCTTTGGAAGCTAAAGTGAAAGATCTTCTGACTTTAGCAAAAACTAAAGATGTGGAGATTTTACACTTGAGGAATGAACTCAGAGATATGCGTGCTCAGCTGGGCCTTAATGAAGATCAGCATGAGGGTGATGAGAAGTCTGAGGAAAAAGAGGCCATTATTGTTCACCAGCCAACTGATGTAGAGTCTACATTATTAGTGTTACAAGAGCAAAACACTGCCATCCGAGAAGAGCTCAACCAATTGAAGAATGAGAATCGAATGTTGAAGGACAGATTAAATGCATTGGGCTTTTCTTTGGAACAAAGGCTAGACAACTCTGAGAAACTCTTTGGCTACCAATCTTTGAGCCCAGAGATCACAACTGGTAACCACAGTGATGGTGGTGGCACTCTTACATCTTCAGTGGAAGGTTCTGCTCCTGGTTCAATGGAAGATTTGTTGAGTCAGGACGAAAACACCTTAATGGACAATCAGCATAGTAACTCCATGGATAATTTAGACAGTGAGTGCAGTGAAGTTTATCAGCCACTTACATCAAGTGATGATGCCTTAGATGCTCCATCGTCTTCAGAGTCTGAAGGAGTACCAAGCATAGAAAGATCTAGGAAAGGAAGCAGTGGCAATGCAAGTGAAGTTTCTGTAGCTTGTCTGACAGAACGGATACACCAGATGGAAGAGAACCAGCATAGTACAGCTGAGGAGCTTCAAGCAACACTTCAGGAACTTGCAGACTTACAACAAATAACTCAAGAGCTGAACAGTGAGAATGAAAGACTTGGAGAAGAAAAAGTAATTCTTATGGAATCCTTGTGCCAGCAGAGTGACAAGTTAGAACACTTCAGCCGACAGATTGAATATTTTCGCTCCCTTTTAGATGAACATCACATCTCATATGTTATTGATGAAGATATGAAAAGTGGGAGGTATATGGAGTTAGAGCAACGTTATATGGACCTTGCTGAGAATGCTCGTTTTGAACGAGAGCAACTGCTGGGTGTCCAGCAGCATCTGAGCAACACTTTGAAGATGGCAGAGCAAGATAACAAGGAGGCCCAAGAAATTATAGGGGCACTGAAAGAACGGAACCACCACATGGAACGAATTATTGAGTCAGAGCAGAAAAGTAAGGCAGCATTAGCAGCCACCTTAGAGGAGTACAAAGCCACAGTAGCCAGTGACCAGATTGAGATGAACAGGCTAAAGGCTCAGCTGGAGCATGAAAAGCAAAAAGTGGCTGAACTGTACTCTATACACAACTCTGGAGATAAATCAGATATACAAGATTTGCTGGAGAGTGTCAGGCTGGACAAGGAAAAAGCAGAGACTTTGGCCAGCAGTCTGCAGGAAGAGCTGGCTCTCACTCGCAATGATGCCAATCGATTGCAGGATGCCATTGCTAAGGTAGTGTTCAAACAATTATCATTCTGTATCTTATACGTATAAGCCTCCAAGCCTCCCTCTACTTGTTCATTACAGTTTTTCAATTTGTTCCTTGGAGGTATGTGACCAGTTATGAGCTTTGCCAGAATGTGCCTGTATTCAAGATTTTTCTATTGGAACTCATGTTCAAAAAAAGTGTATCCTTTTATGAAGCTTTTTACACCTAAACTCAGTTGTACCGGTTTACTCGTATAAATGACATGTTTTTAAGGGGAAAAAACCTTAGTTGGAATTAAGCAAATCATTGGTTTTTAAATATTGCTATTGTGGGACATCCTTAAGCAGGTGTAAATAATTTATAGCTGATTTACCGAGGCGGTGCCTCATGTATTGTACTATAATATTCTTTCTCAATAATTGGCATAAAATGATGAAAAGATTAGCTCAGGGCTTAAACCTTGTTCTTGCAATCACGTTTGTGTGTCGGGGGGGGGGTTGGGGAATATTACTCTTTTTTGGCTGCTTCTCATTTCAGCTTGTGATTCAGTATTATTCTGTTACTGCTTCACTTGTCATGTGGTGGGATGCTTGGTAGATTCTGAAATAAATTCAGCTCAGAAATAAGAGCTTAACTGTGAAAGTGGTCCAACTTGATAGTTGCAGTGCAGCCAAAAGTTACATATCACACCTTGGTCCAGATATAGCAACTTCTAATAAATTCACATAGAGCTGCTCAATTCACATAACACTTCTTGATATTAAATTTAGTTCTTATGAGATTTTAAAAAATATTTTAAGGATGATGGCTGTGGCAGTGAAATGCAACCAATTTTTATTTTGAGTTCATCTTTGTCCTGAATTCATTATGGTCATGTAATGATTTTTCTTCAGGTTGAAGATGAATACAGAGTCTTCCAAGAAGAAGCCAAGAAGCAAATTGAGGATCTCAATTTGACTCTAGAAAAGCTTCGGGCAGAGCTGGAAGAAAAAGAGACTGAAAGAAGTGACATGAAAGAAACCATCTTCGAGTTGGAAGATGAAGTAGAGCAGCATCGAGCTGTGAAACTTCATGACAACCTCATCATATCTGACTTAGAGAGTAAGTGATATGAGTTCCTCTTGATGCATCATATTTTAACTTGAAAACAGCTGAAACAGGATAGTAAAAGTATTTTAATTGTGGTTTGCACATGTGTGATTTGAAATCAGAATAAACTTTCAGAAAGAAAGAATGAATCTTAGAAAGAATGCACTCAGCTTGACTTTGGGCTTGCAGGACTAGTAGTTGGGGATGGGGCCGGACACACATAAATTAAGAAAATATGAACTGGCAATCTTGAGAATAAATACGAAGCCTCAATGCCATTTTGAGTCAATTTTCAAGCAGAACTGCATGTAGTTATAGATTCAGATTATGGCATATTACCTGTGATACACCTCTACCCTGATATAACGCTGTCCTCGGGAGCCAAAAAATCTTACCGCGTTATAGGTGAAACCGTGTTATATCGAACTTGCTTTGATCCGCCGGAGCGCGCAGCCCTGCCCCCCCTCCCCCGGAGCGCTGCTTTACCGCGTTATATCCAAATTCGTGTTATATCGGTTCGCGTTATATCGGAGTAGAGGTGTATTTGATTTAATTCTGTCTGGGAGAACCCAAGTTGTCTTATCTCTCCAGTACAGCAAAGCTATATAAACTTCCAAAAGTTAAATATATCTACATCTGTGGATAATTTGGTTGTTCCTAGACCAAGAAAAGTCTCCCTGTTGAAGAAAATGTATTTTCAATGGAGAAATTGGACAGGGACCCTAAATAATTTTGCATATACTGTTGTCTTCGTGGTCACCATCCATGTGTACTTGCTCAAACTGTGAAACTGAAAATGAATTTGGCAGCTCTGGTTGGGGAATTTGGCAGCTCTGGTTGGGAAAACTCAAGCAGGTTGGGAAAACTTTCTATCCTGCTGTCTCTTAGCGTCCATTTCCTGAATAGCGTGGCTCAAGACTCACTTGAAGCATCCAGCAAAAATCATGCCTGCCAGTCTTGCCTAGTAGTTCAGTGGGCAGTGTGTCTGTCTGAAAATCAGAATATAGACTGTCATGGTTACAGAGCTGCACCTCTGTCCCTCTTCTGGTCTTCCACAGTGCATTGCCGCAAGTGTCAGGCTTCATGCCTTTTACATATCTTGGTATGGAAGTCAGCATTTGCCCCACTCTGAGTCCAAGCCCTGGGCTACAGTACCTTGTGGATTAACCATGCTTACCTAGCACATCTGACTGAGTTCAGAGACCTGCAATTCTTCCCTTTGGGAGCCTGTGACCAGTAGTATACAGTGACAAAACATCCTTCTTAGCATCAAAATATATTTTGCTTCAACAGTAGGGACAAAGCACTTAAAGAATAAGGATTTTAAAATCAACATTCTATATGCATGTCTGTCTTACCTAAAGACTTAGTCTTGCGAGTGTAACATCAGCAGGCATAACATCTTTAGATGCCCCGGCAGGTATCTTCATATCAGTCTACTTTCCCTGAACTGCCATAGTTTTTTATTCTTCTGTGTTCTTGGTCTTTGGTCTTTCTGGATTAAATCAGTCCAGTAGGCTTAGCAGAAGATCATGCCAGAGTTCTCGCAGCCAATGGCTCGGCTGTTGTCACTTAACGTCCCTGAAATATTTCCTTAGTGGTAGCTTATCTTGAGCCATTCTTTATTTTCCTTCTTGTTTTGTCTTTACAGTCCCGCATTAAGCAAAATCGTATGGTAAACACTCCAATAATCAGGTTAATATACAGTATCCATATAATATTACCAAGCAGTTCCAATTTTGTCACACAGACCTGTCTCAAAAGGGCTGTGTGCAGTCATGAGGCTGCATACCTCAATTCAGTAAGTTAGCAGACCTATATCTTACTAGGCTCAAAGCTCCATGAGAAATTCCATATCTTCTTTGATCTGTCGTCTAGATACTAATCTGTTGTAGTTGAATTTTATGGATAGTAATCTGATGTAATAGCTTCAGGAAGCAACATGTATTGTAAGTATAGGCAGGAAGGAGAGTGACACCTTGAGGTAGCTGTAAAGTGTGGTAACCAAATAATAGTATAATTAAAACTTGCCTTTTTGTTAATATTCTTCTCATAAATCAGTACCTTTAAAAACTCTCAACTCTTCATGGCTTCAAAACTAAAATTCTTACAGTAGTTCTTTGGTGTCACTGCTTCCCATAGAAAAAAAAGAGCAACACCTTGAAGAGGAGGAACAAATCTCTTTAGGACTTGTGCTCAGAGCACGGATCTAGAACCTAAAAAATTTAACAGAGATGGTATTAAAGTGATAGAAAAATGCATCACAACAGCAAATTCTCTAATACTGATAGATTAAGCAATTCCTTTGGCCTTGAATTAGTCTGAGATGCATGGCCAGATACATGGTGTCCATGTTAATGGTTTTTAAATGTAGAGAATTCTCCATTACATGTTTCTGTATATAGCACCATTCAGAAAAAGCATGGTTCTCCACATTAAAACAACTAAACCATAGTAAAGAGTAATAAGAAAGAAAAGTCTTTGGTTTAGAATTAAAAAATAGGATAGAGTGACTGCTGTAGCTCTTTCAGGAGAGAATGTGCTGAGTGTCGAGCTAACTGTAAATGAAGGGGATGATGTGAGAAGCAATAAATAGTGGCAGAATATTAATGAACAATTGGAGAATTCACAGAAACAAGTCCATAAAAGTAGGAGGGTGTACTTCATAACTGAAATTAGTAGTAAGACCTTGAAATGAATTCAGTTTAATGAGTAGCCAGAATAAATAATGGAGTGACATATGAGGAAGCTCAAATGCAGGAAGTTAGGTGTCATTGCTTTGAATAGCTTCTAGAGACTAGAAAGACGAAACTGGGAATATAGCAAGAAGTGTATTACAACAGTCTGGGCATGAAATTCAAGCTTAGTTGCATGAGGAATTTAA
Source organism: Terrapene triunguis (assembly GCF_002925995.2). Lineage (NCBI taxonomy): Eukaryota > Metazoa > Chordata > Testudines > Emydidae > Terrapene > Terrapene triunguis. The sequence continues at coordinate 1,249,017 of NW_020665141.1, read as the reverse complement.
TTGTAGATAATGTTCAATAGCTTGCGAAACTAAATGATCTAATCAATATGAGCAGTAAAATTCAAATCGCTGTTGAAAAGGATTCTTACTATCCGTTCTTGTTTGAGAGGACCAAAGTTAGCACTAGGAGAAAGTGAGGACAAGGAAAAAGTCCCATGCCATCCTGTCTTTAAAAAACAAACTGTGTTTAATCATTGTGACATGACTTTTCCCTTCAACTTAAAAAAAAAAAAAAAAAAAAAAATCCTATTGTATAAATTACTTCAAAAGAATGTTAAGGTTCCCAGGTCACGCACTAAAACGTTAATAAATTTCAGAATAAAGATTGCATGTGTGTTTTTTTACACCAGTGCAGCACGTTTATACTAGGTGCAAAAATTCCCAGTATAGCTAAGCCTGTATTTTTAAGAAACATTACACTAGGTGGCGTTTTTGCTCTGGTTTTGGATGCTGGCTTTGAAAAATCAACTGAACTGAACTGAAAGACTTTTGGTAAAATAAGTATGCTAAATTGTCTAGTAGCCATTTGTTTTTAATGTAAAAAACAACCCCCCTATCTCTCTAAAACCCAGCCAATAAATGTTGAATGAACACTTGAAACACACGCTCTTGGTGAATTTTGTCTTTGTAACAGAGATTAACTATTTAAATTAGCACGTCAGTTGTCAGATTTTCTTCTTAAAATCAAGATGTTTGTATATACATTTAATGCAAGATATTTTGAAACACAGATGATGATGATCTCTAAAATCTCAGTGGAATTCAGTCTTCTTAACCCTTGCTGATGTTGGGTTATTTATACCACCTTTATTGTATGGCACACAAAATGATTCAATTCATTCAGCGCAAGTGAGTTTTACTAATAGTCACCTGTGTTAAAATCTCAAATTTTACTTTCTACTAAAATTTGACACTGAAAGTGTTAATCTCTGCCCAGTAAGACTGATCACATGGATTTAACACCTTTGTGTGACAATAACAGAAACTCAGACACAAAATGGATAAACAAAAAGCCTGTGCTTTGATGTATTTGTGATCCAACCCGTTTTCCTACTCTGGAAAGCTGTATTATTTAAACCATTATTTTATTATTATTTGTATTAATTTAGCACGTAGGAGTCCTGGTCTTGGATCTAGAAACCCATTGGGCTAGGCGCTGTTCAAACACAGAACAAAAGATTGACACACTTTGGACAGGCACTATCTTAGAATAAGACAAAAGACAGCAGATGGATACAGGCAGAGTACAAGGAAACAATAAGACCGTTTTGGTGAGCATAATAGACAAGTGGTCTTTGAACAACAGTGTTACAACTATTGTCAGGTTCACCAATATACCAACATAATTATACTGGTATAACTCTGCTAGTGTGATTGCAGTTATACTGGTATAAAGATACTCTATTTTAAGGGAAATAGCTATCCCAGTAAAAGGCTCCTTTATACTAGTATAATGCATGCACACTAGGCTTGTAGCAGTGTAAATATATTGGTAAAAAATCATATAACAGGCAGTTTCACCAGTACAACTTTCAAATATAGACCAAGCCTACACTGAACATCCACAATTCAAGAAAGCTGAAAAGCTTCAACCATGCTGTACTCCTCTGTCAGGGTTTGTGTTGACTGTATATCTTCTCTTGAAACACTTAGGCCTTGTCTACACTACAGGAGGGAGATTGATCTAAGTTGCCCAACTTCAGCTACATGAATAATGTAGCTGAAGTCGTTGTACTTAGATCTACTTACTGCGGGTTCCAAACTACGCTATGTCAACTGGAGATGCTCTCCTGTCGACTCGCCTTGCACTTCTCATTCAGGTGGAGTACAGGAGTCGACGGGAGAGCGATCGGCGGTCAATTTAGTGAGTCTTCAGTAGACCCACTAAATCGACCACCGATGCATCGATCACCTCACGTCAACCCCCCGGTAAGTGTAGATAAGCCCTAAATCTAGAAGACTACAGTCAGGTCTACAGTACAGACTTCTGCTGGTATAGCTATATCACTCAGGAGCTTGAAGAGGTATGGTCCCTGATTGACATAGCTGTGCCAGCAGAAGGCCCTAGTAGAGATGCAGTTATACTGGCAAATCTGCACTTTTGTTTCCTGTGTGGAGGGTGTATTTGCTATGTTGGTACTTGGCTGGTATAATCTGCTTCCACACTAGGAGCACTGTTCTAGTGTAATATTCTGGTGCTTCTATTGTAGGCATAGCATATGTGTCTTCAGAAACTGAGTGCCTGTGTGTGACTATAGAGGTGTGGTTTAAGTTTAACAGCAAGCCTACACTAGAACCTCATGAATTGAGGTTGTTTGTAACTCAGAAATGTTCATAACTTCGAACAAAACATTATGGTTATTCTTTCAAAAGTTTAGAACTGAACATTAACTTAATACAGCTTTGAAACTTTACTATGCAGAAGAAAAATGCTGCTTTCTCTTTATTTTTTTAATAGTTTACATTTAACACAGTACAGTATTTGCTTTTTTTGTTTGTTTGGTCTGTGTTGCTGCCTGATTGTGTACTTCTGGTTCCAAGTGAGGTGTGTGGTTGACTGGTCACTTCATAACTCTGAGGTTCTACTGTATTGTGTTACAGTAGCTACTGAGGGAAGTAATGTTTACTTGTGGGACAAGCATTTATCTTCAGTTGTTCATATTCATCTGTTCTACAATTGCTAGTGTTTCTCAAAGAGTGAGAGGAAGTAAATGCCATGTAATTTATTTTGTGATAAACAATGCAGCCAATATGGCTAAGATTAGGAAAGTTTTGCAAGAAAATACGTGACACATAACTGCACATATTTTAAAATTATTGTCAAAAGACTTGAAAAGAGCGAATATCATGACCCAAGAAGAAAGATGGAATGCTTTTGCAGATTGCCTATAAGATTTTGTTTTAGATTGGCCCAAGGGAATAAGAATAATTGACGCATACACAAGATATAGATGTGACCAGTTCCCCCCTCCTTGCCCCCTCAGGGTGCCACCTGATGTACTGACGTACCACTGAGCCCGCCTGTTCCACCAGCCTGGGCTCCCTTACACTGTCCTGCCGAGCCAGGCCCTCAAGGCTCCTCCAGCACACACACAGGTAGGGACACACCCAGCTGCAGAAAGACACAGACACTGAAATCAGCTCTGCCTGGGTAGGCTTCAGCTAGGGAATTGCCAGCACTCCAGTGTACACCCCCTCTGGAGTGTAAACCCAAAATTGTATTGTCTGGCGCTGCACAGAGAACTGTACAGTGTACGCTCGTGACATTCACCTCCTCCCCGAATGTGGAGGAAGATATGCACAGCTTTTGCCCCCCCAGTTATGAATTACACAAACTGGCTTTAGAGAAAACAAAAACAAGCTTATTAACTATAAAAGATAGATTTTAAGTGATTAAAAGGTTAGCAAACAGATCAAAGCAGATTACCTACAGGGCCGATTCCCCCAATTCCCCCGAATCGGGCCCCGCGCCCTAATTTTCTTTCTAATTTTTTTACTCACCTGGCAGCGGTCCGGGACTTCGGCGACGGATCCTTCACTCGCTCCGGGTCTTCGGCGGCATTTCGGCGGCGGGTCCTTCAGTGCCGCGGAAGACCCGGAGCGAGTGAAGGATCCGCCGCCGAAGTGCCGCCAAAGACCCGAACCGCCGCCGGGTATTCGAATCAGGCCTCACACTTCCTAAAGCCAGCCCTGTATCAAATGAAACAAACACGCAAACTAAGCTTAAGATACTAAAGAAACTGGTTACAAGTAGTAATTTCTCACCCTAAATGTTGTTTTAGGCAAATTGCACTGGTTCTTGAAGGCAAGCTGCTCTTGTTTGCAGATTAAAACTCCAGGTATTTTTCACAGGCCAGACACCTTTCCAGCCTGGGCTCAGCTCTTCTCCTCTCCTCTCCCCTCCCCTCCCCCTCCACCCCCCTTTGTTTCTTAGATGTTTCCAGCAGTCATCCTGGGCGGGGATTCAGTGAAGAATGAACGCTCTTTGTCACTCCCCTGCCTTAAATAGGTTTGGCATATGGCGGGAATCCTTTGTTTTCCGGTATCGGAGGGGTAGCCCTGTTAGTCTGTATCCACAAAAACAACAAGGAGTCCGGTGGCACCTTAAAGACTAACCGATTTATTTGGGCATAAGCTTTCGTGGGTAAAAACCCCCACTTCTTCAGATGCATGGAGTGAAAATTACAGATATTTATGCCTGCAATTGTAATTTTCACTCCATGCATCTGAAGAAATGGGAGTTTTTACCCACGAAAGCTTATGGCCAAATAAATTTATTAGTCTTTAAGGTGCCACCAGACTCCTCTTAGTTTTTGTTTTCCAGTGTGGTTCTTTCCCCCTCCCCCCTCCTCCCCCAGTGTAAAAATACTGGTATTCTGTTATGGAGTCCAGTACAGGCGACTTGATCACATGATCCTGCAGTGTCAAAGCATCCCTGGAAAGCTTCTCAGGAAGGTGGGAGCATCTTCAAAGACCTATTGTTCTCCCTAATGGTCCATTCATTGACTTGTTCACAGCTAGCTAGCCAGATAGACTGATTGCATTCTGTCTGGTGGGCAAATATATCAATTTCAATTACAACATAGAATACAAAGTGTACAGTGCTCACTTTATATTTGATTACAAATATATGCACTGTAAAAAACAAAATAAATAGTATTTTTCAATTCACATCATAAAAGTACTGTAGTGCAATCTCTTTATCATGAAAGTGCAACTTACAAATGTTGATTATTTTTGATATATAACTGCACTCCAAAACAAAACAGTGTAAAACTTTAGAACCTACAAGTCCACTCAGTCCTGCTTCTTGTTCAGCCAGTCACTAAGAGAAACAAGTTTGTTTACATTTACGGGAAATAATGCTGCCCACTTCTTAATTACAATGTCATCTGAAAGTAAGAACAGGTGTTCGCATGGCACTATTGTAGCTGGCATTGCAAGATACTTACATGCCAGATGTGCTAAAGATTCATATGCCTCTTCATGCTTCAGCCATCATTCCAGAGGACATGTTTCCATGCTGATACCACTCGTTAAAAAAATAATGCATTAATTAAATTTGTGACTGAACTCCTTGGGGGTGAACTGTATGTCTCCTGCTCTGTTTTACCTGCATTCTGCCATATATTTCATGTTATAGCAGTCTCGGATGATGACCCAGCACATGTTGTTTGTTTTAAGATTACTTTCACTGCAAATTTGACAACATGCAAAGAAGATACCAATGTGAAATTTCTAAAGATAACTAGTGTACTCGACCCAAGATATAAGAATCTGAAGTGCCTTCCAAAATCTGAGAGGGATGAGGTGTGGCGCCTGCTTTCAGAAGCCTTAAAAGAGCAACACTCTGATGCGGAAACTACAGAACCCAAACAACCAAAAAAGAAAATCAACCTTCTGCTGGTGGCATCTGACTCAGATGATGAAAATGAACATGCGTCGGTCTGCACTTCTTTGGATCATTATCAAGCAGAACACACCATCAGAATGGACACACCTTCTGGAATGATGGTTGAAGCATTAAGGGACATATGAATCTTTAGCGCATCTGGCATATAAATATCTTGCGACACCAGCTACAATAGTGCCATGCAAACACCTGTTCTCACTTTCAGGTGACATTGTGAACAAGAAGCGGGCAGCATTATCTCCTGCAAATGTAAACACTTGTTTGTCTGAGCGATTGTCTGAACAAGAAATAGGACTGAATGGACTTGTAGGCTCTAAAGTTTTACAGTGTTTTGTTTTGGAGTGCATTTTTTTGTACATGAATTCTACATTTGTAAGTTCGACTTTCATGATAAAGAGATTGCGCTACAGAACTTGTATTACGTGAATTGAAAAATGCTACAGGTGTATTTGTTTTTTACAGTGCAAATATTTGTAATAAAAATAAATATAAAGTGAGCACTGTACACTTTGTATTCTGTTATAATTGAAATCAATATATTTGAAAATGTAGAAAACATCCAAAAATATTTAAATAAATAGTATTCTATTATTGTTTAACAGTGCGATTAATTGCGATTAATTTTTTTAATCACTTGACAGCCCTAATTATGACACAATCATATCCTAATATTACTATAAAAATATGGGAAGCAGTGTCAATAGACTCCATGGTTTGTTAGAAGATGACAAATTGGTTTGAAGAAGCTTATTGAGTAATTGCTCCATATATCAAAGCCAGTAAAATAACCTTTGATTCTGAATTCATGTTGAAGCTGGTGAGGACTTAAAAAAAACAAATAAAAAAAACAACAACCCTGATTTGAAATTGCAGTTAAATGATGGCAAAATTGATGTTGAGAAAGCATTAGCTGGACATTATACCATGTCATTTTCCAGCATGTGATCAGTCATCACATGCTAGTTTCCAGTCACAACAGAGGAATCCGTACTTATTCTTCAATATGCAGAAGTTTATGTTGAAAGGGGGTTCTGCCATCAGTAATTCATCTGCAAGCCTTGTTTCCATTATTTCAAAGTCTTGTTTTCCAATGAAACACTGAAAAATGTAACCACTATTTAGTAGTGGAAATCTCAAGTAAACGTCCTGGGAGAAAACAAGGTTATGATCGTGACAATAGCTGGTGTAGAATTACTGTTTTCATCATGTGGCTTGGGGCATTCAAAACCTAGAAACCTGTATGCAAACAGATAAAACTTCAGAATTAGTTTCTTCAGCATCTTAATTTAGAAAGTCTTGAAAGTATCCTCGGTGGATCTGAATAGTTGGATTCGGTGGTAACTGAATTGTGATTGTTGTTCACAGATTGTAATTTGTTTAAAATGATGTATTATGAAATAATATGGATGTCTTAACACTGTAATATTTTTAACAAATTTGAAATGTATTAATGTATTGAAATTAATCAGATTGGGTGTTAACATTAAAAAACTTTGTTTATAGTGACAGTTTTTGTGCCAATTTGGATTTATAAAAGATTATAGATAAAAATACAGTTACGTATTTTTCAGTATTTTGTTCTTTACCTTCCACAGTTTTGTAAAATTCAAGTGAAATACTCTTAACACTGAAATAAGTCAATTCAAAACCCAGCATCTATAACCTAGTTCGTTAGAAATTGTAATCTAAAATTGCAATAGCACTTAATTTCCAGTTACATCATATCCTTGTACAACTGACTTACATATTTATTTATTAAAGCAAGTAATTAAAAATAGAAATAACCATCTCACATAGCGAAAAACGCAGGCAGCTCAGGAAGTTTGAGTGATCCAACTCCGGTTTCCCTTTTCTACCTCTAGAAGCTATAGCCGCTGCCTGCGTTATCACGAGGTCCCTATACTGCAGTAGTCCCTTTTTTGAGCTTGGCGGCAGCAGCAGCCTCACTCTCTCAAACCCTGGAGATTGTTGGGGGTCAGGGTGGGCTCTGGATAGTGCCTGGGGACAGAAGGGGGTTAGCCCAGAGTAGGTACACAGGGAAGTTGGTGCCTGTATATTTTATGTATTTAAATGATGCGCACGCATTTGGGATAGCTAAGGGGAGTACAAAAACCATGATTTTCTTTTCTTAAATTGCATGGTGTTTTAGAGTGCTCACTCCTGATTTTTGAATTTTGGGTGTTGGCAATTCTATGTTCTTCTCCCATCCCTTGATAGAATTTAGAAAAAACTGTTTATAGTAGCTGGAGAATATTCAGGCCATTGTTTTGAACTTCAAAGCACAAATGTACTAACATTTAATGGTGTGTCTCATATCTCACAAACAGCTCAAAACAATGGCATTACCCAACCTTTAACTCTAGGACGCATTTAGGTTTTCTGGTTTGTTGTGATTATTTTTCTATTTTTTGTTTATTTTTAGACAAATTATGACTCATTTTTAGGAGTAAAAAAACAATTGTTTTTAAAAATGAAACCCATTTCCCTTGAGTTGTCTAAAAAAATAAATGGCCCCCCACTGGAGTTCCACGCTCCTGGAATGTGCTGCAAACAAGTGTGGGGAGCTTGGTAGGGCTTGCTGGCTCCCTCAGTAGGCAACTTTCAATATTGAAGAAATTGTACATTTTAAGTAATCTTGAAAATTCTGTTCTCAAATTCTTCAGTTGTACTTTGTCACTTTTAACCTAAAACAGGCAACCTTGCATGTTAGCTTCAGCCTAATAAAAGAGTATCAATGCTAATTCCTCCTTTTGTACTAAGACTAGCAAAGGTTTCCATTTTTTTGTAGCTTAAGTAACATGGTACCATGTGATTTGAGTCACCCTCACTGTTAATTAGCTTACCACATCCAATGTTAAAAGGTCAGCTAGATGTGAATCTTAGAATATGTAGTCCTGTGAGATAACTATAGATGTAGAAAAATGTCTGGTTTGAAGTGTTTGAACTTTTCCAAGCCTGAAATATTGTTTTTCAAGCCACTTAGGGGCTTATGTCATTCTTACAAAGAAATTAGCTGTGGCATTAAAAGGGTCTGTAGTTAGGACTATTGGCATAACAAAGCTGATGAATCCAAAGTTGTCAGCCTCCAGAAGAACTATAGATCAATCTGTCTTTGCTCAAATAGTGTCTCCAAATTAGTATCCAGTTTAAATGATGTGAAATGGAATATCCTCATGTGAATAAGTGTGTGGTTTTGCTTGGCATTTTGATTTAGTCTACCGTACGCTATTTTAAAAATATCTCGTAATGTTAGAAAACAGCTCTCCGCCAAGAAATCAAGGGGATTGTTCTGGGTACCAAAATATAGCGTTCAATTTTAAAAATGGGGGGGAAGCAGGCAAGAGCATTGTTAGAATTTAAGGTTCTAAAAAGAATCCCGTGTTGCATAATTATCCCTGAAACTAATTGTAACTTATAACCAAATAAACACATTAGAAAGTTCAGTTTTACAACAGAACAAGAACCACACAATTTTACCTTCTGTCAATTTAGTTGTTTAAATTAATGTACATTAAGTGTTTGAATAATCAGAAAGCATGTGCCTACTACTCTGTAGTTTATGCCAAGGTTTTGGATTTTAAGCAGCTTAATACATTGGGTACCTGCAGCCTTCATGTGAGAAAAGTGCTGCCAATATACACAGAAGATATTTGCTTCACAACTGCTCCTAGTATAATGAACCTGAACTAAAAAACATAATTTATCACAGTTGGCCCTACAAATCAAGAGACCCTGAATCTTTACAGTTTACATATGCATACAGTACCATAGAAGTAGAATGCACCTAAGAGCCAAGGATCAGTGATGTGGTACTGAATGAGAAATGTATTCCATGTGCGTCTTCATCAGTTACTCAGTTATAGGAATGGAATAATCAATCATGCTGTTCTCTTGTGCATTGAATAATAATCACAGGAGTCAGTCTGTCAGGCGCCAGATTAGGAGTTGGTAGTGGTCAAGCTGCTGACCTATTTAAATGAACATCTTACTTCCATATTATGATCTCATTGAATATACTGTAATGTTTGCCCCTCATGCTTTAAATACGGCTTATCTCAAACAGTGCTGTGATACACAAGAATCGGAGCTTTTTCAGGGCTAGAATAGGAATCTTATTCCTGTTGAAATAACAAAGAAGGGAATCATTCCTGATGGCAGCTATCTTGGAGCAGGGAAGTGAAGTGTGAATCCGTAGGTGTGGTAACACAGCTTTTATTTTTATTTTTAAATGGGAAAATCCATTTAAACGCTGATGGCATCAAAACTTGTATTCAGCATCCTCTGATGTCACTGTGCTTACCTTGCAGGTAACATTTTAGTGACTAAGGTTTTTTTTGTTTTTTAATGTTGTGCATGGTAAGGCAGAGACTGGAATCCTAATACCCATCAAGTTAGTTTACACTAATTTCCCACTTTCAGGAGTGTGTGCTTTGTTAAATAACTTCATGCTTAGACATTCATTTAATAATTATATAATAAGTATAATTTGAAAAATATAAGTGGTGGTTTCAGGAAGTCTTAAAATTGCACAAGTGGCTTCAGTTGCTCTTTCGTAGACAAATCACTGAGTAAGATGTTATCTTAAAGTGGATTTGACTTATCTTTCCAGATACAGTTAAAAAACTTCAGGACCAAAAGCATGACATGGAAAGAGAAATAAAGACTCTTCACAGGAGGCTACGGGTAGGTTAACACCTACAACCCAGTGTGCAACTAAGCACTAAAAGAGGTGGGGGACACACCGTAAGAGTGGTACATGAGACATCACCCAGCAATAAAAATATATAGTACAGTCTGCCTGTCTTTCCCTGCACACTGCTCTAAAAATATTCCAGAAATGTTTCAAGGCTGTATAAGAGTGTTGGGATTTCAATATGTAGAGGTAGAAACTGGTCTTACTGGGCATTATTGGTGGTGTTAGATACCAAAGACAAAGCACATGGCAGACTTACTAATGGGCGGGAAAGTGAATATTACTGTGTTTAAAAGCGTTAGAATAATTCTGGGGAGAGGGGCATCAGCTCAAGGATGAAGTTAAATGCTTCATCTTGGGATAAATTTACTAAACCATTAAAGAATTAACTATATCTTTTCTTTTTTTAGAGAAAAGGAAATTTTAGGACCTCCCCAATGCTCCTGCTCCAAAACCCCAAAGCTGATTACTGATGAAATTATCTTCATATTTAAGATTTGTAACTTTAGTGTTTTACTTTTGGACTGTCAAATATGAGTACTTTTACCACCCACTTAAATCTTCCACTCTGAGAGTTCAGTGGAACTTTGCATCAGGATAATTCTTTGATTTCAAACTCCTTGTTGCTGCTGTTTACAGTTTTGGTTATTTATAGGAGGAGTCCGCAGAATGGCGTCAGTTCCAAGCTGATCTACAGACTGCCGTGGTCATAGCAAATGATATCAAATCTGAGGCCCAGGAGGAGATAGGGGACCTAAAGCGTAGACTGCATGAGTCTCAGGAGAAAAATGAAAAGCTCACTAAAGAGCTGGAAGAAATAAAGTCACGCAAGTATGTTAATGAAAACGGAGTTATGTATTTTTGTTGCTTTTACACAATTTGAGACGTTAATTTCTTAACTGTCACTGTTGAGACTCATGGAAAGTCACAGAGCGAGACTGTCATTTTGAGGCAAGATCATTTCAGCCTAAGATCTCTCTGCATACTTCTAGGAACAATTCTGAAAGAATGGGCAAACCTATAAGAGAGGGGTTTTTTTCATAGCTGGCTTTTTAATTTTCTGCAATGGAGGAAATGTACCTGTTTTGGCACTTTCGCACAGACACAAAAAGGAAAGTCATTTGTCTGTTTTTAGTCCCAAATAAGAGTCCATGACTTGGGCTTAGCTTCCCTGAGTATAGCATGGAAAGCAAGCAATGAATGTCTCTCTTCTGTGCTGTTGCAAGTATATTTTGCTTAGCTGCCAGGCTCTTTAGAGGGGAGCAAAACACAAGCTTATCTTACTATGGAGAAGAGAGGGTTTGTTTCTTGACAACTAGGCTACTCAGATAAAAGATGTTAGATTCTCACTTGTGACCTGTTATAGCTTGAATTGAGACAGAAGTCCCTACTTAAACCGGGGCATTCTTGCAACTGGTATTTGATTTCTACTTATGGCCTTGATTTTTTTGAGGCTAGAGTTTACAAATGACTATGATCAGTCAGTTTCAAAGGAAAGGAGTTTGTCCCAGTCAGATACGTCCCAGTCAGATACGTAGTGCTTAGTTTCTTTGGAGCAGGGGATAGTCTTTTTGCTGACTTTATACAGTGACTAGCACAGTGGTGCCTGTAGTTGCTACTGCAATACTTAATTACTGCAGTAATTAATTTTTTTTCCAAAAATACCATCAGAAAATAATCTTAGTATTACTGCATAGCTCATTCCATGAACTTCCAGCAGTGTGCTATTTAATATAATGAGAAACCAATCACTAAAAGCCTCACCTATAAAAGGGACTTTCCTATATATTGAACAGAAGCCGAAACAGTATGCTTCTTATCTAAAATTAAATTATGCTTACGGCACTTTGGAAAACAGGCAACTAGGATTTTCTGCAGTTGCTGTCAGCTTTCTTCAATAATAAGCCTTTGCCTCATAATCAACTGGTTGTGGAGGTTTTTCTGTAGTAGTGATTTTTCAGTGATCCCAATTACATCAGTCGGGCATCTTCCAAAAAAACACAAAATTCAGTCTTCAATGAATCCCTAGCACATACAGCATACAGCTCAGACACAATCCATGTTTTTCCCAGTCCTGCCAATCTACCTGAATCCTGACGACTAGTTCTCTCTAGGAGTTGAAGAGTTGTTTGGTCTCCATGGCTATTTGGTCCTTTTGATTCAGACTGGAGACTCAGCAGTTACAATTACGATGTTTGTGATGTGTATACATGTTCCCATTATTAAAACCTTCGATAAAGTGCCAAGTAAATTAACACTGATAAACACTTCGTAAATACAGATATAAATCTTTGAGGCAGGGAACACCTGAACACCAGAGTGGGCTGAGAGAAATTATTTTTGCAGTGGAATTTTGCACAGGCTGCATATGTGAGATGTAGAGAGCAGACTGGAGGAGGATATAATTGAAAATAAGAGATGACCTGGATGGTGAGGGTAAAGCAGATTAATCTGAAGTGAAGCTACCAATTTGAATAGGCTGTCAGGTAGTAAAACTCCTGATTACTATTGGCCTAGGAGATACTCATACCAGGAGTTTAGAGAGATTAATGCCTTAAGTCAAAATGTCGTAGCACCCACATTTGATAGGAATGTCTAACCTAATCTGTGAATTTTCAAAATAAGAAGTTTGCAATTTATGCTTTGCATTACAGGGATCCGGCATCTCTAGAAAATCTGTTCATTAAGTTGAAATGAATCAGACTAATTGTGAGGTGTTTGAATCCCCTTGTTGAAGCTAAGGCTTGACTTTGCAATATCAATTCACTACCCTGGTGGGTAAAATATATTGGAATAATAAATGTACTGGCTGCAAATCAGCTAGAATCGATTTTTCCTTGGAATCAGTGTTAACAATGTAACAGAATCATCTACCAAATGTCAACTTGAAAACAAGTCTTTTATGCAGTAGTCACGCTTTCGGATGTCGGAAGCCTATTGCTTGGTTTGTTCTGATACTGATTCCAGAAGGGCTTTCTAAATCCATGTAACTTGCAGATAAATAGGTAAAGGAGGTAAAATAATCTACCGGTAATTGATTTCCTAAGAACAAAGAACTCAAAGGTAACTGAAAATGATTCTTTAAAAACTTGTTGTAAGATTCCAAAAGAAGAGAGACGGTATAGCTGCTGTTGAAAAATGTAGTTAGCATGGTATTTGATCTGAAACTGAGGCAATGAATAACCCCTCAGATCCGCGGAGGGGGGAAAAGGGGGAAGGCAGCTTTCTCCAGACAGAAGGATGGTTCCTCCATCAGAGTGACAGTGAATGTCATAACCAACATAAACTTAGGTTGAAAGGGCCCTTCCATTCTAAAACCTGTGTCCTTTGGGTTGCAACTAGAGTTTAGTCTCAATTCAAAGCTGAACTTTAAAAATATATTCCTCCCCCGCCTCCCCAAAAAAGGCATAAAAAAGTTTGTCCCTTTCAAAAATAATTGTAAAGGTGTTTCTTATTTTGATGATTTCAGTGGATTAGTTTTTAATCTATGGCAAATTTGAAGTTTAACTCACTAGAAAACACAAGACCCTAAACTTGACTCTTGATAGGTAAAAAGCCTTTCAGTTCACTTAGGGTCTCTTGTTGACAGATACTAAAGAAGTTGACTGGTATTTAAGGCTGTTAATCTAAACCTAAATTACAACAAATAGCAAAATAGGTTAATATAATGAGTAGAGTTATGAGCTCAATTCCTGTGTTTACATTTAAGCCTTTTGACATAAAGAAAATATTTTTCTGATGTGGCTAAGATGGCCTAGCTTTTGTTTACAGGCAGGAAGAGGAACGTGGCCGGGTATACAATTACATGAATGCTGTAGAGAGGGATTTGGCAGCTCTGAGACAAGGAATGGGGCTGAGTCGCAGGTCATCCACTTCCTCGGAGCCAACTCCCACCGTAAAAACACTAATCAAATCCTTCGACAGTGCTTCACAAGGTAATTACTTCTAGCCAGTGTAGTAGCTATACAAAGTTAGAGGTTTGTGTATGTTAACATGTATGCTTCTGATGTTCTGGCTGATTCAAAATTCAGCTGGATGACACTACAATAGCAAGATCTGAAACAAACCCACGTACACTAAATTACATTACTTGGGTACATTACTGTTAAGTAATTATCCTTTCTCTTCCTCTTTTCTCCTCAACCCCAGGGGTTGAATGTTCTCTATCCCTCACTGTCACTTACCTAGTGATTTGGACACTAGAGGCTTTGTGATTCAGCACTGTCACTCAACAGGAATATAATACCAATTGTACACTCAGCTGTGTCCCCAGCTTAAGAATATATTCAGTACTCCCATTAAGACACTGACATTAATACATGCCCCCAAATGAGCGTCCTAGAAGCTATATAATGACTAGCACCAAGTTTTTAAAAAAAAAGCCTGAGCTCCTAAAATCCATATTTTAGTGCCTGTCAGAGAACTGTCGACCCTACTTCTCCCATTTACCTCAGTGGGAACTATTGGGCACTCAGCACTTTAGGAAATGAGACGTGTAGATTTAGAGCCTGACTTTAAGGTCCTGTTTGTGAAGTTCTTATACAAATTTAGGGCTTATCTACATGGTGAAATGCATTTTCTGGGCTTGTGATTTCCAAATCACACTAATGCATTGCGCATTAATTAGTCTGTGTAGCTCCTGCTGGTATGTACTACCTAGTGCACTATACCAGTGCTTGAAACAGTATTACATTAAATTGTACTAGGGAACCTTCAGTATGCACCAGTAGGGTCTACACAGACCAATTAACGTACAACGCATTAGTGTGCTTTAGAAATCACATCCCCTGTAGAGAACATTACCCCAATGTGTAGACAAGCCCTTAGTCTCATTTACATTAAGACAGCTTTACGTTGCTCTGGTAGTATAAAGGGGCCTTAATGTGGGTGTAAATTACATTTTAAATTACATTTACATGCACTTTAAGGTCCCTTAGCGGTACCAGAGTGATATAAGCAGCCGTAATGTAAATGGCAACCCACTTTTATGCTCACCGCCTGAAGACCTGTCATATGATTCAGTATAATCTATAAATTGTATGGAGATTCTGTAGATTGTCATATTTCTACATTTGTGTTCTCCCTGTTAGTGTTTGTCTTTGTCGCTTTCAACCTCCTCAGTTCTAATTTGAGGGCTGTTCATGTTTTTGTTCATAATAATTGTGCAAAAAATTCTAGTAAAAGGAGGAAGTAACATGAGTGAATCAGCAGAAAACTTGCTGATCTGTGGCTTTGGATAAGGATCCGATTGCTCAGACAAATAAAAACTATCCTTCTGGTAAGAAATTTACATCATTTGCTAGTCATGCAATTAGGGAATCAGCTGACTGGCTTGGCAAAATGAGGTTTATACACAAGTTGATGGCACTTCTATCTGAAATTTGGAAAATTTGGAGGGGGGAGATGAAGGGGACTCTCAGTTCCTTGCATCTGGTTAGCAGACCCAGCAACTACAACTACCTCTGTGATAGTTTGTAGATGAAATAACTGGTTGGTGGCAGCCGTTAACATCTTCCAGCAGAACAGTATCCCTTATCTTAGCTCTAGCCTTTTTCCCAATATAGTGTGAAAATGCTAACTCCCTGAATGCTTCTCCAGAACAGAAAGAAAGGAAATTAGAATGGTGGAGTGGTAATAGGTGGCATGGTGGGTGCAATGGAGGTGTTCACAGAGCTCCTACCATGTAGGGAGAGGAAATAGGGTTCCCTGGTGGTGGAAAATGGGAGACCCTGATATGGGGGTTAGTAGGGAATGAGGGGGGCACACAGCCCTTGGCATGGGTGGTGAAATGGGGGTGATGGTATGTGGGGAGGATGACATGGGGGATAATCCAACCCCCTGAAATGCGGCAGAGAGGTTAATGAGTGGGGAATGGAGGACCCTAGCATGGGTGAATGTGAGTTAGAGGCTCTGGCATGAAGGCTGGTTGCAGGGAGTATCTGAAATAAAGATGGATGGGTGGGTGTCACACAGACAATTTGTGGGGGAAAGGGAGGAAAGTATGGAGCCCCGATATGTGCAATGTACACTGCCTAGAGATGCAACGAATAATGTAACCCGCTAAATTAGAAAACCAAAGCCACTTTTGGTATGTAAAACTTCCAGTTAAGTGTGTGGGGGGGGGGGGGATTTTTTTTGTGAACAGCTAGATACTGTAAATAGTTTTATATGGTTTCTATTTTTGATATAGTGCAGGCTCATGTTAGGAGGTGACCAACATAGTACTCGAGCATTTTTGAAACTTTCAAAGTTGCTTTCCAAAAAATGAGCACTGCACAATGTAAGCAAACAAAACACTTGTCAGGTTCTCCCCTTAAACAGTTGTCTTGACATGTGGCTATATGGCCACTTCTCCATTTGACTGAAAACCATGGTGCATTTGGGATAGCTTCCTTTTTATTTTTCCATTAGTTCCAAGCCCTGCCACAGCCACAATTCCTCGCACTCCTCTCAGTCCAAGCCCGATGAAAACACCCCCAGCAGCTGCAGTGTCTCCTATGCAGGTAAGTGCATGTGATGGTATTTAATCCTTTGTTTGTCAAAGAAATCATGCAAAAGGTGATGATGGTATTATACAGACACTGATTGACTTTGTTGGCAACTGTAGTAAAATATTGCCTCAGGTAAATAGTTTCTGAAATGTAGAGTTGGACAAAGGGACTGATACAGCCTAAGGGCATTTTTAAAAAAATTATTGCCCTTAAAGCCCAATTCTGTTAGGGTGAAACAACTTCTCCCCCATATCTTACTGTTGATACAGAGGCAGTCTGTCTCTCCTCCCTCCCCATTTCCAAGGATGTTGTCAGGGCCAACTTTGCTTCCCATGTCGACAAATCACTTCTGACTGCCCCTTTAAGTAATAAGGTATTTTCTTTGGGGGTATATTATAATGAAGGAACATCTTATTGCACGCACTGTTTGGTTATGTGCCATCTTTAACCAACTGGAGTACTAAAAAAATTATCAAAGGTTTGTTTAATGCATGTGTAACTTGTAGAGGTTTTTTTGGGGGGGGATGGTGAGGGTGGGTCATTGAGTAAGAAACACTGAAAAACAAAATTCTATAGTCGGATACTAAGTATTCCTGTGCTACTGTGAATTGATATTCTTGTAACATGGAAGGCTAACTTCAATGTTCCTGAACCCATCTGTCAGTTTTCAGTCCTTTGTCTCCTTTGGGCGATAGTCATGCATCTGTGTGGGATTGGTCATCAGCCTTTGATACAAATTTATCAGTGTTGCGGGCCTCACTATAGGACCTGTATTAGAGGGATGAAGTCATAAGTTGGCTATTTTTATTCATTATATAGGGATACAGAGAGTTATGTTCAACGTGTTGATGTACCCTAGATTCTCTGTCCCCTTTCCAGCCTCCCACCCCTTCGTTCATCTGCAGGGGAGAACATCAAGTATCACAGGATTGCATAGTTATCAGTATACTGAGCATGTTGCTCGGTCTTGCTTTCTATGAACCTGGACACCATTGTTTTGTTTTCTCAGTATCAGGATGAGGTGTGGACGTGGACGAAAGCCAACAGGGTTAGGCTCAGAACAGATAAGAGTAAAGGTAGCAGTTGCTGGCAGGATGAAGCATTTTGAGGAACTGGCAGTGCTCATTTCCTTCAGTGACAGTGTATGCTCACTTATCAGTACTTCTTCTATTAGATTCAGAGTATCGCAGGCCAGAAATGCTACCAATTTATTGTAATATGTGGTGGCACAATTTTACAATTGTTGACGTGAGAGGAAGCACCTTTTTGAACCCTGGCTTGTGGCAGTGAAAGAATAATGTTTGAAACCTGTTGTCCAAACATGGCAGCATTTTATAGTGCAGATATTGATAAGTCATATCCCTTCACACTGAGACTCAAATAGCTTCACAACAAAAGGGGAGAAATTAGATGTTTTAATCAGAAAATTTGTTGTTTTCTGTGGTGAAGTCAGCAGTGAGAGTGTTTTCAGAAGACAGCTGGATCTGACTAGCTTTGTGTCAGCTGGGGGTTCAGTCGGCATTGATCT
Source organism: Terrapene triunguis (assembly GCF_002925995.2). Classification (NCBI taxonomy): domain Eukaryota; kingdom Metazoa; phylum Chordata; order Testudines; family Emydidae; genus Terrapene; species Terrapene triunguis. The sequence goes on along the minus strand of NW_020665141.1, from coordinate 1,230,892 downwards.
GCCTTTATATTTTTTTTCTTTGTTCATGAAATGAGCACTCTTAATCTCACATTCTGAAAGGCTAGACTCGAGGTTTGGCAACACCAAAGTCTTTTCACAGTAGCCTGAGGCTTATTTGCTTTATTTATTCATAAATTAACCATGAACCTCAGTTCTTTGTAACCAAAATAACATCTTAAACTAGTGGGGAGCTAGCGCATGCTGCTTGCTACTCTTCATTTGAGGTTCTTTGTCTGCCATAATTTGAATCTTGAATTGCACTTCTGGTGCACAAGCAGAATGTCAGAAGTGGGATGTTCTCTGGAGTGGAAGTAACTCCCTGAAAAAGGGACGTAATAGTGTAACAGAGCAACTTTGCCTCTAATTTCTTTTGAAAATATGTGGTTTTACTGAATGTGTGTAACTATGCAAAGAGAATTTTCTGTGTTGACCTTATTTATGTTGCATTATATCTAAACAGCCAATTATAGTGAAGGAATGGTGTAATGAGGTTCAGAGAATTTCCGTCATGTTACCACATTGATTTCTACTGTCTTCCCCTTCAAGGCACTAAATAATTCAGTTCAGCCTACTTCTTAGAATTTGTCTTCTATCAAGTCTCCCCTACCAGTGATGTCAGCCTTCATATTCTGTTCATTATTCCTTCTTTAGTTACAGTGGAAAAGCAAGATTTAAGAGTGTGACTGCCTGGGACAGTTCCAAGGTTGTCATCGTGGCCGTGAGATCTGAGTTAAGCTAGAAGAGTTGTCCACTGCCCGAGTACTGAAATCCTTTAGAACAAGTAACCTTGAGCTAGCACGCTAAAGATATTGGTGTGGCTGCAGTGGCACAAGCAGTAGCTTGGGCTAGCTGCCTCAGCACAATCACGCCTGACCCCCTGGTTCATACTTGGGTACCTCGCCTGAGTCACTGCCCATGCTGCTGCAGCCGCGCTGCTATTTTTAGTGACCTAGCTTGAGCAGAGCTACCACATATCTACGTGCTGTGGAAAGCATGTTCTGTGTGGCAGGGTAGACATCCATACCCTTGTGGACTCGGTTTCTTTGTGGTAACTGATCAAGCGGAGACTCTGGGTCAGTGTGACAATCTGTATGCCAACACAAATCCCATTTATACCCATCCTGGTATTCCGGTAAGATGGACAGACTGTCGAAACCAGGTTTTGGAGTGAGACCCATCTGCATTTATGACCAGATGCAAACATAGGCATACCTCCCTTAACCTCCCTTGATGATCCAAGTCAGTATCATTGTGTGATAGAACATCACAGCCCAATCATAGCATGTTGCTGTTTAATATTTTCAATGCAATATCTTACTGCACTCTTCCAGATCAGAAAAGGAAAGCGTTAAAGTGTCTCTCTTGTTCTTACTCGTATTCTCTCTTCAGTCCAGTCTTGGCTGTTGGGAGAGGTATTTCTCCTCTTTTCCTTCTTCTGCTGAGCTCCTCATTTCCCTAGACTACTGGTGTCTGTGATTTGATCCATTTTATCAGCACTCAAACTATCTTACATGTGTCAGGCATCCCTGGCAAATCTAATGTGTGAATATTAAACATTTTGTATAATTTAACATTTTTAATCTTACTTTATGCACCTATAAGGATTACAAAGCATAGTAATAACTGCAGCATATCTAGGAATCGTTATGACCTCCACTAAAATGCAGTCTACATGGTGGTGGAGTAGAGCAGCTGTTTAGCAGTGCATACCTAAGTTGCAAAACACTTTAGGAAAAGAGGCATCTATCTATACTTCAGTGTCACTTCAGTAGGAGGATGTCACCAACGTTGGGCTTAAATGCCAGTGTCATATTTAACTTTGCTGAGCAAACTGGGGTTATGTTTAATCTAGTATTTTAAATTACTTTTGACTCAACGGCAACATTCAAGTCTTACATGCATTTTCCTGCTCTGTGCTGATAAGTGACATCGGCAAGTGCAGCGCAGCCTGGTGTTTCATCCCTCCATTTTCACCTCAGCCGAAAGCACATAGGCAGAACGATAAGATTTAGTCAAAGTGGAGTATTTCTGTGATTGTCACTGTTTCTCCTTAAACTGTGATAACAAAAATTCCTCAGTTTCTAACTTTTCCCTCGCTCTACTGGTGTTTGCGACAATGGGAGCCCTAGAGTTGACTTGCTACTTATATTGTAATCATTGCCATCTAGCTCAAAGCAGGTCTAGTTGACAGCTGGCAGCCCTGTTACACTAAGGCTCCTACCATTGATTTATCTGAACTGGTGTTGACAATAATGGGGAATTTTTGCAAAATTTCCCATGTATAGATGAGGGTTCATCTGAATGTCTGAGTGAGGCACTCAATGTAAAAGTACAAAAGATATCTCCTTCAATGGGGAATTAAGTGTAGTATATTTCCCTCCCAGTAGCTAGAAAACTGATTAAACAGGGTTAAGAGAAAAAGTGAATACATAGTTTTTTCTTTTTTTCTTCCTGGAAAGCGCTATTTTTAAAAATGTATATTTAATTCTCGTGAACCTGGACTAATAGCATTAGGGTCTTAGAGTGTAAGTTCTTCATTGCAGGGACCATGTCTGCCTCTGTTTGTACAGCATCTAGCAAAATGGGACCCAGTCCTGATTAGGCCCTCTGTAATTAGGCTTTACTGTAATATAAATATATAATAACTTACAGATAAGCAGACAGAGATTGGTAATGTGTGCTGGCTTCCCCACACACTTTTTACAGCTAACCTCAGGTACTCAGGATTATGGTTTAGCGATGTTTACCAGTGTCCACCAGGGACTTAAAATACGATTTTTGGAGGTTAATGGTCTAACTCAGTCCATCACCATTCTGCCTCTCAAATTGAAAAAACTTTGTACATGCAGATTACTTTCCTTTTTTAAAAGGATCGGGTATGTTTCTATTTCTCTTTATGAATTGATTAGTAACTCCCATTGTTCTAGCCTGGGTGATTTCCAGGAAGCCTAACTTAATCAAATTGTTTTCTGCATGATGGATTTCTGTATTAACCTAAGAAAGTACCAACACCATAACATTTAAAATTAGATTTTTGATGTCTGAAACTGTTAACTTAATTATTTATGCTAACAGATAATAAGCAGGAGATCCTTACTATCTAGCAGAACTTTTGCCTTCAGCTTGGAAATGGCAGTGAGAAAAAAGTAACTGACACTAAATGTTCTTATTGTTAGTGAGATTGTGCACTTGCTGTTCCTCTCTTAGCATAGTAAATCTTATTTGTAATTCTGAGACCACTTTTTTGTTGTTAAACATATTAGGCCAGATTCATCCTTACTCCAGGGGTAAATTAATCTGTACTTATATTTGAAAGTAAATATCAATAATACTTTCCCCCCCACTGTTAGTGTTTCTAGGTATTTTTAGTTTTGTTTTTAGCTCTCCACTGTGGTTTAGAATAAGCCTGCACCCTCGCTGGCAAACAGCAATGTACATTTTTCTGACTCCCATATAGTATCTGGTATATTTATATCAAACTTATTTTTTATATAAAGAGCAAGTATAATTTTACTTCTTATAAATTACCTTTACTTTTTGGGAACAGCACTGAATGGAAAGTCCAGTTTATTTAAGACCGTGGACATCTTTCATTATACAGTTCATTCAAATGAGCCTGACTTTAATGCCCCCACCCCTTTCCTCCTGCCAGTTCTTAATGTGGTTTGAAAAGTGACCAATAGGAGCTACAGAATACAGATTGCGAATAGTCTTTAATATCAATATTTAACATTATGGCTCACATCTGTGCGCCCTTCATTGTCTATATTGAAGACGTGTGTATCCCTTTTGTCCTTTTGATAACATTTTGTTTTCGGTATTGTGGGCTTTGACTATTGACGTGTCCAGTTCCTCAGAACTGGCTTGTAGGAGACAGTTAACGTTACACTTAAAGCGCAGTTCTTGTGACAAATCTAGTCCCAACAGTGACTGGTGGGTTTTCTTTCGTTTTTTTTAAAGTCGGGTTCCGTACTGGTGTCTGATTCTATATCAAACAAGTGTAATTTACAAGTGTGTAACACCATCCCTTATGCTCATCATAGTCTCAGTCAAGCAAAATTGTTTCTTGCACCTCATCATGTGTAATTAAGGTTCTGCAGGGCAGATTATTCCCTTTGTGACACCTATGCTGCATAGAATCATAGATAGAATCATAGAATATCAGGGTTGGAAGGGACCTCAGGAGGTCATCTAGTCCAACCCCCTGCTCAAAGCAGGACCAAACCCCAGACAGATTAATTTTACCCCAGTTCCCTAAATGGCCCCCTCAAGGATTGAACTCACAACCCTGGGTTTAGCAGGCCAATGCTCAAACCACTGAGCTATCCCTCCCCCCAGGCATGTCACTGTCTTAGTAGGCTAGTACAGATGTTGCTGGTTGGAACTCAGTAAATAATTCAGTTGATCCATTTCCCCCTAAAATTTCCCAGAATATCTGTGGCCTGTCTCCATTAGTGCAAACACTGGTGGGATGAATGATTGAAAATTCTAGGGGAAATTGGCTAGAGTAGACATGGCTGGATATAATGGTATTGGCTCTGAAGTACCAACAGAAGTAAAAAGCAGAAAACCTAACAAACCTGTTTTATGACCAGTAGAAATGACAAACATACCGAAAGTTACCAGCTGAGTAAGACAGTCACTTTTCTGACCCTATCTCAAAGAATGTTTGTTTTTAAAGTACTGTACGTAGGAGAACATGGGGGTTGGGGAAGTAGTACTGAAACATGGGTAGGTGGAGGTGTGGAGCTGTGTTCCCTTGCTTCCAGGCTAGGAGTACTGTGGAGGCTCCATGTTTATATAGGCTTTAGCAGGAGCTTTCTCCTGGAGGTGGGGGAGGTGTCCACTAATGTGGAGTCTTTAAGAATGGTAGAATTGGAAAGGGAGGTCTTCCTTCATCCTCTATGCCAGTGGTTTTCAAACTTTTTAGGCTGCGTACCCCTTTCCAAATAATATAGTCTAATACGTTCCCTCATCTGAAATAGGGTCATAATATGCCTATGCTTAGATTGCCAAGTCTTACTAAATAAAATGTATTATCCACCATGACAGGATTTTTCTCACATACCCCCTGACAAGAGCTCGCATAACCCAGTTTGAAAACCACTGCTGTATGCTAAGAGGGCTGGAGTGCTCACAGGGCTAGCCCAAAGATAGGCAATGCAGCAGGTGATTGCCTGATGATCCTTGGTAGAGGAAAGTGTTTAAAAACAAGCCCTAAGAGGGTTTTTTTTTCTTTCTTTTTGTTTGTTGTTTTTTTTAAAGACGGTGAGGGGTGGCAGATCGTAGAGAAATAAGGGACAGGTTTAGGTTTAAATCTTACAACCCTTACTGCTGTACCGCCAAGAGTTTTGGCTTCTCAATTTTGGCAGGCCAGATACAATTATGTTTAATATTTGGGAGGGGCATAGCCCCCAGGACATCAGTGGGAAGCCTTGATTGAGTTGAGACTGTGTGTGATCTGAGTACACAGTGCCTAGCCAAATTAAAATGTATTTATTCCTCTTTGAATTTTATCCTTTTCTTTCAGTTATAGCTGTTATTTCCTTTGTAAAATAGGGAAATTCACTCTGACGTGGTGGTTAAAGTTTCTGAATAAGTGGAGAACATTAGCTTTTAAAATGAGCCATCAGAAGCAATTTCATGCATGGATTAGAACTAGCTCTCCCAGGGCTTACTTGATCTGCAGTTGACAGCATGTTTAAACGAAGAAATATCCATCTTTATAGCATTTAGGATCCCATAGATAATCTGATAATGAAGTGATGAAATACAATTCCTCTTGCTGTATTATGGGGGTTAGACTCCTGGACACTGGCAGTTTTCTCATTTTCTTGCCAATGCAAAAAGGTTGTTATATATGAGAGCCACGCTAGAGTCAATAGCCTGGTAATCCTGTGTATGCAAGCACATGTTGCGAACTCTATACTTAAGGTTTAATTTTTTTTATCATATCTTTGAGTTTAGCTTGTCTATATGACTTGGCATGAGAAGCACCTGAGCCTTTAATCTCCTGAAGATAAGGGGGCCGGCTCATTTAGCCATCTTATCTTAGCATGGGCCAGATGGGAAACTGACAGGATGTTCATTCAAGCACAGTCTCCTGGATACCATCTTTGAGGAACTACAGCAACTACTTTCCTAGTATTTTTCTTTGTAAACATTTACATATTTTTAGCTGTAATGAATCTTTACTCTCTGAAAAGAAGGAAAGCCAGCATTGTGTGATCCGATAGTGTTCCACCGATCGCATGCAAATCATGTGTGGACTATTGTTTTGGAACCAATAGGCTATATTGTGGAAATACATATTTATTCTGAAATCTGGATTTTGCATGCAGCATGTTGTCATTCCGCCACTACAGGTCTGAATCTGCCTTGTTTACAGAAGTGTCAATCTGCAGTATTTTCCAATGAAGTCATACACACCCACTGGATGCACACACTATTCTTTCAGTAGTTGAACAGTTTGATAATCATTCTCTACATTCACTGAGACCAGCTGGTAGTCTTTCCTGATTCTCTCTGTAAATTATTTGCATTATTTCCTGGAAAATTATATTTGGTTTCAAAATATCTAATGCAAGTTATAGTATACCTTCATTATTTACTTACTTTGTCCCTCTTACATTTAACTATCTGATCAGCCCACTAAAGAGTTTAAAATGAACATCCTGTCAGTTGAAACCTAACTCATTCTGAATAAAAATCACTCTTTCATTCAGGTTTCAATTCCTTGGTACCTGGAATGTCAAACCTACTATCGTTTGGTAAATAAGACTTAGGGCTTGTCTACACATAGAAGTTGCACCGGTTTAACTAAAGTTGCAATATTAAACCCGTGCAGCTTTGCGTGGACTCTTTTCACGTTTTATACACACAGCTGCATGGGTTTAATATTGTGACTTTAGTTAAACTGGTGCAATGTCTGTGTGTAGATCAGGTCTCAGGTAAAAAGTAACATTCAGGCCTTCTTTATATATCTCACAGAAGCAAAAATGAGCATGAATTCTCTTTGCATGTTGCCTTATACCAACCTGAACATATTTATGCCACATTCTGACACTACAATAAGGCCTGGTCTACACTGGGGGGGGATCGATCTAAGATACGCAACTTCAGCTATGAGAATAGCGTAGCTGAAGTCAACGTATCTTAGATCGACTTAGATTGACTTACTTCGCGTCCTCGCAGCGCAGGATCGACGGCCGCCGCTCCCCCGTCAACTCCGCTTCCGCCTCTCGCAGCGGTGGAGTTCTGGAGTCGACGGGGAGTGCGTTCAGGGATCGGTTTATCGTGTCTAGACGAGACGCGATAAATCGATCCCCAATAGATCGATCACTACCCGCCGATCCGGGTAGATCTAGAGGTTACTTGCTTTACAGTCCATTTTGATGGTTCCTCTTTATCTTCAAATTAAATATGTTGTTATATGATATCTTGCTATTTCAGAGGCATTCTATAAGTGGACCAATATCCTCCTCCAAACCCCTTACACCTTTGTCAGACAAAAGACCAAGCTATGCAGAAATCCCTGTTCAAGGTATGTATTCTACTTCATTAGCTTTACTTCTTGTAAAACTTATGCTACTATTGGCTTGTAATTGGTATCTTTAATATAAAGAGTAAAGTGGGTAGTAGTGCTTTCACCTTTTTTTTTTTATTGAGAAAAAATACAAATACCGAGCATGACTTGGACCCACAAAAACTAGGAATTTCAAGAGGCTGAAACACAAAACCTTGGTTCATTTCAGTATATATGTTTGTTATCAAAAAGATGCATGTATGATGAGGAGAGAGGCTAATTCTCATGAAATGTACATTTTTCCACTGGAGTTCAAGAATTGCTATCCCGAAGCAAATAATTCCTGGTACTTTTCTGAATATAGTAGCTATTTGCACAGTTAATCTGTCTTTAAAAAATTGCTGCCAAAGTTTATTAAACATATTCCATAGATAAGCCCAGTTCAAAAGGTTGAGGGTATCCTGAGCATCTGTATATTTTTCTTTACTTTCCCTTATAAAGACCCTTGAAAGGATTCAGTTTTTGTTTGTATGGATTTCAATAGCTACCTGTTTTGTTTCAGAGTGTTTTTAATTAAATTGAAATTATATTAATTATTCAGAACAGATTCATAAACGAAATCCTAATAGTCATATTTCATCATGACTTTTTATTGTTAATTTGACATTAAAAGAATTGTTAGCTTTTTCTACAAGTGCAACATGTAATTAACAGCAAATTGATTTGTGTGGAATGAACATTTACTGACCTTGGCCAGTTTTACATGCAACTCTTCCAGATCTAACTCGTGACAGTCGATGGCCTTTTTTATGAGCCACCTCGTTTCTGTCTCCTGAATGTGCAGCAATCCGCATTTAGAAACTCTTCACTTATGCAGCTTGCGCCTGCTATTAAATTGTGATCATTCCTTTCATTTTCATTCTAACAACTTTAGCTTGTAATATATCAGAATTCTAATGTTTCACTATCAACAGCCTTGTCAATTACTGTAAGTACAATTCATTTTTATAGACTAGTACCACACACAGGCTAGTACAGTGCGATTGGTTACCTCAACCATTCCCAGCAGTGCATTCTTCACCATAAACACTGGCTTCCTCCCATCAAATATTTGACACACTATATAATTAATATTTAAACGAAATTTCCAGGTGTGTATCTTCACTCATTAATTGTCTCATGGGTTATATAGTTCAGGCTAAGATTTTGTCATGGTTATTTTTAGTAAAAGTCACGGACATGTCATGGGCAATAAACAAAAATGCATGGAAGCTGTGACCTGTCTGTGACTTTTGCTGCTGCGGCTCCATGGTTTTCAGTGGCAGTGAGCTGTGGGGTTCCCCCTCTGCCTGTGGCAGCTGGAAGCTGCATGGGGGCCTCCCTCCACCCAAGGCAGCTGGGAGCTGAAGAGAGAAAACCGGACACTCCCAGCCAGTCTCCCGAACTTTTGATCTCTGTTAGTGGAACACAGAGCTCCAATGTTCCCATGTGTCTCTTTGGTAAATTGCTAAAAAAAAATATTTTAACAGGTTGTGTCTCCCATGTATGAATTCTGTAGAGTTGATGCTCATCTGGATTTTTGACAGAGCCATCCCATGTCCTGCTATCAGGATATGCATGCCTTTAAAGTGCCAAAATGTATTGAAGTCAAATGCAAAGCCAGACCAACATGGCACTCATGACATGAAGTCATGCTACTTTGTCCCAGAGGACTATCCAAAGTCTTAAAAAGAGGACGTTTATATGTACTTATTCTATTATTGTCCATGGTTTCAAGATTAAAAATACAGGGTACGCCATCACATGCAAATGAATTACATTTTCTTTGCTATGTTATCAGTATTCAAGAAATGCTGCTTTGACAGCAAGACAGAAAACTGAATTAAGTTAACAAGTGTTGATATCTCTATTTCCTAATAGTTCCCTGTTCTGGTAACTCTGTTTTGTCTGTCAAACTCTGTTCACAATGTGCCCTTCCTGTAAGAATGAATTGTTTTCGTATGCTGGGTGTAGCTGTCTGATTTATGCCTGTTTGGGAGCTTTTTTGTAGATGTTTTCTCAAGATAATCCCCATATGACTCCAAGCAGTATATTTCCTCTTTAACGATGTTTATATGCCAGACTTCTTTCTGTACTTTTGTTGAATGCATATTGGGGTTATTTGCTCAGTAAAGTGGGGGGGTTCATTTTAGAATACTTTGATTTTTTTTTTTTTTTTAAGTAAAATTGAAATGCCTTACCAAGTAAATGATTTAGCATCTTAAATTGTTGTAACAGAATACATGGGTAGAGATAAGCATTAGAAATATATACATTCTCAAAGTAATCCGAAAGGCTTGTTTCACTGCCAGGACCTGTGTTCAGAGTTCTTTGTTTCTCCTGTAAGAGTTAATAACCTTAATATATTAAGTGCTCATAAAGACAGCTGCATTCTTTACATTGTTTTATGCGTATAATATAATCAGCTTGTACCAGAGAGAGACAAAATTCTGAACACTAGGCATGGTAGGTAAGAAATCTGTTTACTTTTTAAATGTATATATTTGTATTTTTTACATCTGTCTATGTTGCTCATATACCAATTTCTGTTAATGAATTAGGTTCATTGATATTTTTTAAGCATTTCTGTTCATTTTTCTTCAAAAAAATTACTGCCTCTTTGGATTTTATGTACTTATTAACTAGATATTGCTGTATAACTCTTTAAGCAGGTGTCTTTTGTATACTCATTATTTTAAAGAATTTGATTTAAAAATTATTTTTTAATCTAAAAATTAGATCAAAATAGGTCTTATGTTTATACAAAATCCCATTTTATTGCTAGATTTATCTTAAGAAATTAATTTTTCATTGACTTCCAGTGTGCAGAAGTAATCTTTCATCATTTTAACATTTAAAGCAGTTTCTTGCTATTATGCATGGAATGATAAAAGACTGTTACAACAACAATGGATTTGAACTCCATAGATAGGGCCCTACCAAATTCACAGTCCATTTTAGTCAATTTCGTGGTAAGAAGATTTTAAAAATCGCAAATTTCATTATTTCAGATATTTAAATCTGAAATTTCAGTGTTGTAATTGTAGGGGTCCTGACCCAAAAAGGAATTGGGGGGGGGGGGGTCACAAGGTTACTGTAGGGGGGTTGTGATACTGCTACCCTTACTTCTGCACTGCTGTTGGTGGGCGCTGCTTTCAGAGCTGGGCGCCTGGCCAACAGCGACAACCCTCTGGTTGCCCAGCTCTGAAGGCAGCTCAGAAGTAAGGGTGGCAATACAGTGACCCCCCCCCCCCCAATAACCCTGCAAACCCTCCCTTCCCCCCACGCAATCCCTTTTTGGGTCAGGACCCCCAGTTTGAGAAATGCTGGTCTCCCCCATGAAATCTGTGTAGGGCAGGGTAAAAGCACACAAAAGACCAGATTTCATGGTCCGTGACGTGTTTTTCATGCCCGTGAATTTGGTAGGGCCCTATCCATAGAGGATGACAACAATCTACTTTAGTAGCACCTCCAACTTCCTGACTTATGGAGTAGTTTTGGCGTGTACTAAGACGGAGTTTCTTGCCCAGCCTTGTGTTTACAAGCTTCATTATAACAAATCATGGCAGCAGTCTACTAAGGGGTGTTGTGGGGGGATGGGTAGGATGGCTCCATGGTGAACTCTATAGTAACGGACAACCTTCGGCCTCCTTCTAGGCAGACATATCAATTATCTGTCACGGTAAGCTAGATGAACCGACTCTATCATTCATAAATGACGATCACAGTCTCCGCACTAATCACATCCCTACAACTGAAATCTGCATTAGTGTCGCATCTGTTTTTTTTCTCCTGAGCAGAACATTTGTTGAGAACTTCCTCTACCAGCAGACCAGCCTCATTGCCAAGAGTACCTGCCATGGAAAGTGCCAAATCTATTTCAGGTAATAACATGTATCTAGTTGCCTGATAAAAGCAGGAACCCTCAGTTTTCAGTGCTGTAGTTACATGCCCAATCTACTATTTTTAAAGAGAATTTCTGTCTTCTGACTGATAGATTCTACAACCACTTATCAATTGATGTATGCAAGCACCACTTGTTTGTTTGGAATTGTTTACTTTTAAATGTCAAAATGTAATCTTGCCTTTATACTTGAAAATAACATAAAAGCCCTTGATAAAACATTCTGACCTATTAGATTAAACAGAACTGAGCAGCTAAACTCTGTGGAACAATTTCCTCCTATGGCATATTGTAATAGTTGTATGTATACACTAGAACCAAGATTCATGCATGACTCATCTTCAGCCATCCAGGAAATGGGTATTGCTCTATAACCTTTCTTCTCAATGTTGCACAGAATTTTGACTTGCAAGGTACACAGAAATGTGTGTTACGAGTTTTTAGCTTTTATCTTTTGGATACAGGTTTTTTAAGTGATAAAACAATGGCAATACACTCAGACTTCTGCCTTATCTAGCTAATTTAATAGATAGCAGTTTAATATGCCTTTCATTATTCTTTTTCAGTTATATACAGGTCTTCTCCCATTGCAAAAAATTCCATCCAGCTTATTTGTTTTAAAAATGAGACTGCTAGGTTTTGTGGTAGCATATTATCATACATTAATACATGAAATGGTTACTATAAAGCATTTAAACATACTCCTTTATATGTCACTCCACAAAATTTGTGCTAACCATATAGCGGAAGTGAATGTGTTTGTAATTATTTTTAAAATGTGCTTCCAAAACTGAAAATATTTACATGAGCCACCAGTATCAGTGTCATTTAGTTTATATAGAAAGTCGAGTCCATGCTAATTTGAAGTTAAAAAAAAAAAAGGGCAAAAAAACCCCAAACCCTAGATTTAATAAAAACAAACCTAAGTAAAATATAAAACCATGAACCTATTTCTAAATCCAATGGATATTTTCAAACAAACCTTCCCATGCAATATGTGCAGCACATACATTGCAGCACTGAGAATCTGGAAATGGTTCAGAATACAAACAAAAAGTGGGTCTGAATATGTTCTTTTTACCATCCAAGTTGAGAGAGAGATGTTGAAAATCAAGTAAATAGTATAAATGGTGAAAAGTACATAGTATTTTTAAAGCTTTCAATCTTCTGACATAGGTAAGAAAATGTATTTAAATCAGGATTTTCAGATGTCTTTTAACCATCCAAAAGAGTGATATTTTGTAATTTTTATTTTAATGTCTTCCTAATTTACTGTGTAAGGTATTTATAAATTAACATAGTCCCTGATACGAGTAGAAATTAAATCTCTCTGGAAGTATTTGGAGCATTTTGTATTTTTCGGTCTTGCACAGATGCAATCAGTAGCTTGTTTGCAGGTTTAGGAAGCAAAACTCAGCTTACCTACATTTATTTAACTAGAAAGTACTCTATATAGAGGAAGAACATGCTACTACACAGCCATTCTGAGTTTTGACATACAGTCAGGTTGTGGTGTTGGCACCAGCAGGTGAAACGCAAACTGTTTGCCCTGTGGTAAATCACTATAGCTTTTTTCTGTGTAAAGTCACGGATTGTCTTGGTCACTTTGTAATTAAAATCTTCATTAGGCAAACTTAATGGCAGTCCATACTGTTCCAGGGTGTTACATGTGTACTTTTCATTGTTAATAAGAATCTCCCTCTGACTACTGATAAGGTCAGCTGTCAAGCTAATAGGATTCCTTCTTCACATCATCTGACAACTTTCACTCAGGTGCCTGTTCTATTTTACTGAACTTTTAATATTTGAACAAATTATAAAAAAAAAACAAAATTCTAACATCATAACTACTTTTGCATGGACCGTAAGAAAATATAATAGTTTGGTTTTATGTAATGTCTCCCCTACTCAAGACATTCCAAGACTGTTAAAGAGATGGCATAAAGGCATCCACTCAGCAAATTGCCCTTGCTTCAGGTAAAATTTAAGCATACAAAACTTTGGTAATTTTATCAATTTACCCCTTTCCTAAAACTCTTCACTAAGGGTGAAATATCAAGAATTACATGATATAGGCTTGTGTTTTTCTTCCTTTATGTGAGGTTATATATTTGGTTCTAGAGCGTTTGAATGTTCCCCCATTCAGTGTCTAGACGAAGTAGTGAAGAAATCAAACGGGACATTAGTGCACCTGACGGAGCATCTCCAGCCTCTCTCATGGCAATGGGAACCACCTCACCACAACTCTCTCTCTCCTCCTCTCCTACAGCGTCTGTCACCCCTACAACACGAAATCGAATAAGGTACAACCCATTATTACACAGTATGTTTTTAAACCAGTATTAATTTCAGAGCTGTGAAACACCATATTATGCAAGCATAGAATTTAGTCCTAGTATTAAACACCAACGTTTGACTGTTATCTTTGCAATAATGCTCTTCAGTAACCTCTGGAACTTTGCATAGACCGTTTGTAGCACCATAAGGCACGGTGTCTTGGGAAGACAGGTCCCAGGCCACTTACGGCTTAATGGGTCAATATCCACACCTTAAAAACTCCACCAGGAAACCAACAGACAGCCAGGACAGATCACTGAGCTTTGAAGTCGTGTGTTTGTAGTGAGAAACTACATTTAACAAGTGACCTGTAACATTCTGAACCAGCCTCAGTTTTGCGTTAATTTAAGATATGGCAATTTTGGCTCCATGTAGAACGTGTGGCAAAGGTATAATTCATTCTACTGATGCTGATATTTTAATATGCTAGAAAGAACAGCAGTCTTCTTTTATATGGTGGGATATCATGGGGGAAATATTCTTCACTTTTATAGTGTCTTCTATACAAGGACTCTAAACATTTTATAAATATCAAGTCTTACAACACACATGTGAGCTAAGTACATTTCACAGGTTGGGAAACTTGTCCACAGAGGTTAAATGACTTTCCCAGGATCACCTGACAGTAAAACTTCTCATCGACAAATAAATAAATAAATACATTATAACCCTGAGAAATTGTTTGCAGCTCTGGACGTTATCCAGAGCAATGATTTCACTGAGATTAGTTGAGGCGTACTTCAGCAGGCCAGACTTAGTCATTCATTGTGTGAAGTTCTATGCCTATGTACAGTTTGTCCATTTAATTGACAGGTAATTTACAAATAACACTAAAGAAACACAGTTTATTGGCAATCCCACATTTCGATTTTGAGTAAGGGTAAAAATGTCACTAAGATTCGTGTAGAAACATTAAAGTCTGAAGATTTACACCTGCACTGTTTGCAGACCAAAGGTTGCAATGAAAGCATGCAATTATGAATAAGGTATAGATGGAGAATGGCCGTCACAATAGCACAACTGCTCTGTGTGAGTATGAAGTAGAGTGGTAGGCCCTATAGGAAGAAAACCTGCTGCTATTAGAGCAGTGGAGGGGCAGTACAGTAACTCCTCACTTAACATTGTAGTTATGTTCCTGAAAAATACAACTTTGAATGAAACGATGTAAAGTGAATCCAATTTCCCCATAAGAATTAATGTAAATGGGGGGGGGGGGTTAGGTTCCAGGGCAACTTCCCCTACTCTGCAAGCACCAGGAGCGGGGGTTCAACCCTCATCCCGCCCACTCCACTCCTTCCCTCAAGCCCCCACCCTTGACCCGCCTCTTCTTCCCCCCCCCACCACCACCTCCCCCTTTACTTCGCACGCTGCATCCTGGCTCCTCCCCCCTCCCTTCTAAACGCCACAAGCCAGCTGATTGCCGGGTGATGGAGGGAGGGGGGAGGCGCGCCGAGTCCTCACTCCTCCCCCCTCCCTCCTACCAGGGCAATCAGCTGGCTTGCCGCATTCAGGAGGCAGGGGAGGGAGGGGGAGCCTGCGCGCCGAGTCCTCGCTCCTCCCCCATCCCTCCTGCCTCCAGAACGCCGCAAGCCAGCTGATTGCTACCAGCAGGGGAGGGAGGGGGGAGACGCACCGAGTCCTCGCTCCTCCCCCCTCCCTCCTGCCTGGGGCAATCAGCTGGCTTGCGTGTTTAGGAGGCAGGGGAGGGAGGGGGAGCCTGCGCGCCGAGTCCTCGCTCCTCCCCCCTCCCTACTGCCTCCAGAATGCCGCAAGCTAGCTGATTGCCGTGGGCAGGAGGCAGGGGGAGGAGGGGGAAGGCGCTGATCTGTGGGGTCTTCTGGCGGGCGGGGGGCGTAGGGAGGCTGCCAGCTGTGGAGAAAGCAGGCAGCCAAACAACGCAAGAGTGGCACATTGCACAACTTTAAATGAGTATGTTCCCTAATTGATCAGCAACATAACACTGTTAAGCAGGACGACTTTAAGTGAGGAGTTACTGTATAATGAAAAATAGTTGCCCCATGGGAATCCTCTTCAGAAGAGAACTACTGTTGGGTTTTTAATATATTGTGTGTAGCTTGCAAAATTTTATTATAGGATGTAAAATAAGGATTTTAAGAAAATAAACCTTTGCAAATATACACAATAACTGTGGGCACACCCCTGGGCTCCAACTTGAAACCATAAATCAATTCTTTGATTTGGAATACCGTTGGCCTAAAATATTCATTTTAAAATTTATAACAATCACAGTCCATTTCTTTTTGTCTCCCTACAATTAATTTTCATGTGTTTCCTTCCACACTGTTTTCATAACAGTAAGAACTTGATATAAACCATGTGCCTTACTGGAATTTGGGAACAGGCTGTACAGTTCACTCATGGCTACCCAGCACGTTTAACATGAAAAGAGAATTTTGACTCAGGTTTCTTATGTTGTCACAAATCTTATAAGGAGTTATCTCCATTCTTTTCTTAAATTATAGTGGCATTGCATAATCTTCATTCTAGTGTGAAAACACAAACTCCAAATTAATTAACTTAAGCAAGAATGTGGGTTGCTAAAGCATGTGCTGATCTGGAGATATAAGAGAAAAGTTAATTCCTTAACGCCCCAGTCTCGGAGCATAGAGTCATAGAAATGTAGGGCTGGAAGAGATCTCGAGAAGTAAAGCCTAGCCCCCTGCTTGCACTGAGGCAGGACCAAGTAAACCTAGACCATCCCTGACAGGTGTTTGTTTAACCTGTTCTTAAAAACCTCCAATGATGGGTATTCCATAGTCTCCCTTGGAAACCTATTCTAGAGTTTAACTACCCTGCTAGTTAGAAGGGTTTTCCTAATATCTAACCTGAATCTGCAGATTAAGCCCATTACTTCTTATCCCACCTCCAGTGGATATGGAGAACAATTGATCACAGTCCTCTTTATAACAGCCCTCAACATATTTGAAGACTGTTAGTGGGTCCCCCCTCAGTCTGCTTTTCTCAAGACTAAACATGCTCAGTGGTTTAACCTTACCTCATAGGTCAGGTTTTCTAAACCTTTTATATTTTTGTTGCTCTCCTCTGGACTCCATCAATATGTCCACATCTTTCCTAAAGTATGGCGCCTAGAATTGGACACAGTACTCTGTCTGTGGCCTCATCAGTGCAGAATAGAGTGAGACAATTACCTTCTGTCTCTTTTGACAGGTTTCAGAGTAGCAGCCGTGTTAGTCTGTATCCGCAAAAAGAATAGGAGTACTTGTGGCACCTTAGAGACTAACAAATTGCATCCGAAGAAGTGGGCTGTAGCCCTCTAAAGCTTATGCTCAAATAAATTTGTTAGTCTCTAAGGTGCCACAAGTACTCCTGTTCTTCTGTCTCTTGTACATAACACTTCTGTTAATATAACCCAGAATGATATTGGCCTTTTTCACAACTTCATCACATTGTTGCCTCATATTCAATTTGTGATCCACTGTAACCCCCCAGTACTACCACCTCACCAGTTATTCCCCATTTTGTAATTGGGCATTTGATTTTTCCTTCCTTAGTGAAGTACTTTGCACTTGTCTTTATTGAATTTCATCTTGTTGATTTCAGACCAGTTCTCCAATTGGTCAAGGTTGTTTTCAATTCTAATCCTGTCTTCTAAAGTGCTTGCAACCCCTCCCAGCTTGGTGTCATATGCAAGTTTTATAAGCATACTCTCCACTCTTATCCAAGTCACTAATGAAAATATTGAATAGTACCAGACCCAGGACTGACCCCTGTGAGACTCCACTAGGTATGTCCTCCCAGTTTGACACTGAACCACTGATAACTGCACTTTGAGTATGGTCTTTCAGCCAGTTGTACAACCATTTTACAGTAATTCAGCTAGACCACTTTTCCTTAGTTTGCCTATCCAGTTAAATATGACCCAGTATTTGAGTCTGATTCTGTTTTGTCTTTTAGTTCTAAAATAGTGTATATAAGAAAGTTGATTTCTTTAGTATAACTCTTTGTGAGATTGGCATTTATGTCTAAATATACTTATTTCTTTTCTTGTTTAGCATAAGTAGCTAACACGTTTCAAGGCACCATTCACTTTTCAAGGGGCCAGTTCACCTTGAATGGTCCCTTGAAATGTGTTAACTACTTGTGCTAAACAATCTGTTCCACCTTGTATTTAGCTGTGACACTGAGTACCTTTCCCAAACCTGAAGAAGAGCTCTGTGTAAGCTTGAAAGATTGTCTCTCTCTCACCAACAGAAGTTGGTCCAATAAAAGATATGTCTCACTCATCTTGTCTCTCTAATACCAATGTCTGTCATTTGAGTTGCCTGGTTCTGAACAACTTTGCATTAGGACTTGATATTACGCTGACTATTCTAAGAAACTCTGATTTTCTTAAATATTTAATTTGACATTGGAACATAATCTTGTTTCATCTGAAGCCAGAGTTCATTGAACTATTACACAAAGTACGTGGCATCTGGAATTAAATTAGATAGTCAAGTCATGTAGAATAGTCATTTGTACTGAGGTATCAGTGCACTTATGCAAAGAAATTCTGTGAAATTCAGATTTCAAGATTTTTTTTTTCCAGCAATGCTTGCGAAATAGTTACATTTCAGGGGCTTGTCTACTGTAGCACTTCAGTGTAGATACTATGTCAATGAAAGAATTTGTCGATCTACCTCATGCTGTTTACACCAGGGATTTAGGTCAGTATAGCTACTTCTCTCAGGGATGTGGATTCTTCACACCACTGAGAGATGTAACTGTACTGATGTAAAATTCTAGTGTAAACTAGGCCTATGTCTGCAGAAGTTCCACTGGAACACTATTTCTTGCTGGGGTTGAAATGGCTGGTCCTAAAGAACACAGAGCCAAGTATTAAGTAATTAGTATGAACTAGCTGTGTTTGGAAGGCGGGTGTCTGAAGGGGTAATTTTTTGTAGTACTGATGTGGGGATC
The DNA here is from genome assembly GCF_002925995.2 of Terrapene triunguis. Taxonomy (NCBI): domain Eukaryota; kingdom Metazoa; phylum Chordata; order Testudines; family Emydidae; genus Terrapene; species Terrapene triunguis. Next base: position 1,212,146 of record NW_020665141.1, on the reverse strand, counting down.
TGAGAATCTTATTTAAATATGCATAGAATTATTTAAAAATAATCCTACTTTACCATGCAGAATACTAGATAGCCATAGCGTTATTTTTCTTCCAAATAGGGAACATTAGGATTAACTGCAAAATCTTTTGAAATATCCCTACCTCTGCTCATTAAGCTACTTAGAATGCATAACACCTCAGAGAATCATAGAAAATTAGGGTTGGAAGAGACCTCAGGAGGTCATCTAGTCCAACCCCCTGCTCAAAGCAGGACCAACCCCAACTAAATCATCCCAGCCATGGCTTTGTCAAGCCAGGTCTTAAAAACCTCTAAGGATGGAGATTCTACCATCTCCCTAGGTAACCCATTATAGTGCTTCACCACCTTCCAAGTGAAAAAGTTTTTCCTAATATCTAACCTAGAACTCCCCCACTGCAACTTGAGACCATTGCTCCTTGTTCTGTCATTTGCCACCACTGAGAACAGCTTAGCTCCATCCTCTTTGAAACCCCCTTCAGGTTGTTGAAGGCTGCTATCAAATCCCCCCTCACTTTTCTCTTCTGCAGACTAAATAAGCCCAGTTCCCTCATCCTCTCCTCATAAATCATGTGCCCCAGTCCCCTAGTCATTTTTTGTTGCCCTCCACTGAACTCTCTCCAATTTGTCCACATCCTTTCTGTAGTGGAGGGCCCAAAACTGGATGCAATACTCCAGATGTGGCCTCACCAGTGCTGAATAGAGGGGAATAATCACTTCCCTCAATCTGCTGGCAATGCTCCTACTAATACAGCACGATATGCCGTTAGCCTTCTTGACAACAAGGGCACACTGCTGACTCATATCCAGCTTGTCGTCCACTGTAATCTCCAGGTTCTTTTCTGCAGAACTGCTGCTTAGCCAGTCTGTCGTCAGCCTGTAGCCGTACATGGGATTCTTCCGTCCTAAGTGCACTTGTCCTTGTTGAACCTCATCAGATTTCTTTTGGCCCAATCCTCCAATTTGTCTAGGTCACTTGGGACCCTATCCCTACCCTCTTGCATATCTACCTCTCCCCCCAGCTTAGTGTCATCTGCAAACTTGCTGAGGATGCAGTCCATCCCGTCATCCAGATCATTAATGAAGATGTTGAACAAAACCGGCCCCAGGACAAACCCCTGGGGCACTCTGCTTGATACCTGCTGCCAACTAGACATCAAGCCGTTGAGCCTGACGAGCTAGCCAGCTTTCTATCCACTTTATAGTCCATTCATCCAATCCATACTTTTTTAACTTGCTGACAAGAATACTGTGGAAGACAGTATCAAAAGCTTTGCTAAAGTCAAGATATATCACATCCACCGCTTTCCCCATATCCACAGAGCCAGTTATCTTATCATAGAAGGCAAAGAGGTTGATCAGGCATGACTTGCCCTTGCCCTTGGTGAATCCATGTTGACTGTTCCTGATCACCTTCCTCTCCTCCAAGTGCTTCAAAATGGATTCCTTGAGGACCTGCTCTATGATTTTTCTACCTCGCCCTTTTAGTTACATAAGAAACCCTTTATTACAGAAAGACTTACTGCAACTACAGAAATGTTAATTTCAGTTATAATACTATTAATGTAGCAGTTTTTATTTTGAGCAAAGTGATTTTTAGTCTAATAAAACTGATATTTATAATTCAAAATTGTTATGAAAACATACCAGCCCAGGAACAGTTTTCCCTCCTGACCTTTATCGTAAGGAAAAAATGAATATTTCCTTTCCCCCAAAAAAACCCTCCCTCTTTCTGGGTGAATGGGCAAACTCAATTTTTCAAGGCTTTCGGTATCCTTATTTGTCTTATTCATAAATATACCAAAAATTATGCATTACTTATGGATACTTATGGGCCTATATCTATAATAGCGCTTATTGGGAATTGGACACCATTCCATTACAAGTAAGGTAAATAATAAAGATTGTCTGCATATAAAGTAGACCAGTGAGCATGTTCTTCCTACTGAAAGGTCCAGATCTTGGGACAAACAGTCTGTTAGCAGTAACTGAGTGCTATTAATATTCAAATTTCTTGCTGTTTCAAGGTTACATTCCTAATCAGCCATGAGATGCAAAAGAGATACCATCAGTTTGTTTTAAAACACAAATTAAAGTTGTTTAAATTAGCTTATAGTTCAGGTGGGTTGTAGTGTAGTCTAGCACATTAGCTTAATATTATGAACTCTTAGAAAAAAATCTTGTTTGTATATACAGGTCTAGAAAGGAGGCTTTAATTTAAAATAAATTAATCCTAAAGTAAGTGGTAACTGACTAACACCAGTGGTGAAAACGCCAAAAGGTCTTAATACAGTCACAGTCAGTGTTTTTGTCTGATCAATATGCACAGTGATTGCCAGTGGAACAATTGATTTGATCCCACTTAACAGGGAAAATTTTGCAGGCTTAACTGGGTATATTCCTCCTTCAGACAGCATTTTGAGCCTCATTCTTCTCACTGGGATGAGTACTCACTTTCCTAACAGTTATTGCAAAAAGTGGCATGATATCAAAACTTTACTGTTTTTCCTCTACTCTCAGGGAAGAAAGGAAAGACCCTTTATCTGCTCTTGCAAGAGAATATGGAGGTTCCAAAAGAAATGCCTTGCTGAAGTGGTGTCAGAAGAAAACCGAAGGATATCAGGTAACTGCAAAGTTGTTTAATACTGCACACTCTTAACTACAACACATGAAAATCTGCCAAAGGCACAAACCAGACTGCTCCACAGTTCACTGCATAGATCGCAATGAAACTGGCATGTGCTGTACTTTCTTACAGGAACACACGCTACAAGTCCTAACCTAGCTAGCATGAATAGTTAATTAGTCACTTTTCAGCACAGTGCAAATGTTTTGTTTTGTTTTTTAGAGAGGCATCTGACCTTCCATTAAGGCACTTTTAAACAGCTATCATACATATTACACATTTGAAACTCAGATAAAGGAGTAATAATAATCCAGCTATTCAGAGTTCACTCTAGATTTTCATCTGACAAATACAGCTAATGTAACACTTTTGAGTTTAAAAGTAAATTATTAGTAAGTAAATAGTGAGGTTCTATGGGCTTGTCTACACTTAAAATGCACTCTGCTATAGTGCTTCATTGTAGACACTACCTATGCCAATGGGAGAGGTTCTCCATTGCGGTAGGTGATCCACCTCCCTGAGAGGCAGTAGTTATGTCAACAGAAGAATTCTTCTGTCAACCTTGCGCTGTTTACATGGGGACTTGGATCAGCTTAATAATGCCGCTCGGGTGGACTTTTCACACCCCTGAGTGACATAGCTAAACCAACCTAATTTTCTAGTGTAGGATGGGCCTAGGTGAATCTTTCAGGATCTTTCATTTAATATCACTGTTCACAGTGACAGATGTTGCTTATTTTTTGGAGATTGCATTGTTTCACGTACACACTGGATTTGGTTTTCTACTGCATTTTCAGCTTTCTGATCAATTAGTCCTAATGTTGTCAGAACCTGAAAGAACTAACAAGATAGTTCCCCACATTTCTCCCATGATTACATAATTTTTCAGAACAATAGAGGCTTCAGCAAATTGAACCAGGATGTTAAGAGTCTAGCCATGATGTATTTGTTTGGTTAATTGTATTGAAAGTGTTTTGAATTCCCAGCACAGGCCTCAGTTTAAACACTTCACTCTTTCAGTGACTTGAAATTCACAACACAGGAGGAAGCTGAAAGCCACGTAACAGGATGGTTGACCATCCATAGGAAGAGTCGTCTTTCAGTACAATAGAGAGTCTTGTGCTATAAACCCAAGGTGCCCCTCTCCCACTTCCTGTGGCACGTCTGTGATACCAAATTGTGCTATTTCTGAGTGTAAGTTTCTTTATGGAAATGGTCCTTCCTCCTCACTTTTTTTTAAAAGGCAGGATGTTAGATCTTTTTCTTTAAAGCCTGTAAGTCTAAATGGAAAAATATCTGAAGCTTGTTATCTCTAAATGAAAGATGCATCTGACAGCTTCCTTAATTTATCAGGACAAAGTTATAAAGTACTCAAGACCTTTCCTTCTCTGGCTGTGCACACAGACAAGGCCATCCTCTTGTTCACATTGACTAGCTGCTTATAGTCAATCTACATGGACTCTTGTAACCACTAACAGAAGGAGGGAGGGATGACACCTCATGTACTTGCCCTGACAGCTATTACGTGACTCTCTGCATGTGCTGCTGCTGCAGGACTGTATCATCTCATGTCTCTGAGCTATATAAGCCTCTTTCTGAAGGAGCCAGACTAGTACTATTGGAATATATTAAGTTAACTATCGCAGAAGAATGTATTTTGTTTAGACATCCACATTTATCATTTCTCTTTAAATTGTTGTACTGTATTAAATTTGTTTTTCAAGATCCCCCTGAAATTCAATTCTGGTGTACATGTGGGGTGTTGCTGCTGTGCTTTTTGTAATGCTATAAATGTATCCTGAATTGTGCTCACTCTGGGTAGAGATTATCCAGACATCTCAGCCCCATTATCAATACCTTATAAGTATTAGGGTCTCTCTGGGAAACAAAACCTTAAACTTTTACACCACCACCCCTTATGGAGAAAAGACCATTACATAGTAACTTAAAGATAAATAATGGATGGAGAGAATAAAAATAGTCTTTAAAAAACCTCCTAAAGAATAATACTTCGAATATTAGGACTGTAATATTAGCCCCACTTCTGAGCAAAAATTCCTTTCCCTCTATTGGGTCTGTTTCTTTTTTGTCCCTAAAGAAAACCCCAGCCTGATTTCACATCTTCTAAAAAGGGGGTATTATCAAGTATTTACAAGAATTTTTTGTAAAGTTGTCAGTTAGTGGGAGACTTTTAATAACAAGCCTAACCAAAAAAAAAAAAAAAAAAGTTGGGAGGGATTTGAAAGGTGGGGGGTAATAAAGCACAGAAATCAGTACAGCCATACGTCTACCCAAAAAAGGTAAAAAATTGTATTTAGGAAGGAGAAGCTCTGGAGGTCCTGAAGAAATTTAAAATGAATAGCACGTACACCGCTACCTCAATATAACGCCACCTGATATAACACGAATTCGGATATAACGCGGTAAAGCAGTGCTCTGGGTGGGCGGGGCTGCGCACTCCGGTGGATCAAAGCAAGTTCAATATAACACGCTTTCACCTATAACACGGTAAGATTTTTTGGCTCCCGAGGACAGCGTTATATCGAGGTAGAGGTGTATAAAGAGGGGATGTTCTAGTGAAGCCAAACAGCAAATGAGGCATTGACTTAGTGTGCGTGCTTCCACAGGAACATGAGGATCATCAATTTATTTTCCTGATTCTCCCAACTATAATATAAAAAATATATATTCCACATCAGGAATTTCCAGATTTGTCCAGAGACTGGTAATTTTGTCAAGGATACAGATCCCAAAGGTTTATAACCCCCAGGTTGAAGAGGGGGGGGACTCTTAATTAGGTGTTCAGAAATGTTAAAAATCACTGTCTAGCATAATTAAAGTTGAAACAATTTTCAGTAACACATATACTCTAGGTTAAAAGAATAAAACTTTCAAATATGATCCAATTTAGCTTCTAAATTGTGCTGAAGGTTTTAAACTATGATTTATAATGAAACAAAAACCCTTCTAGATCTCTTATCATGCTGTATAATTATTATTGCTTTCATCCTAACTGCATTATCTCAGTTTATAAGATTCCTTATTGCAGTGTCAAAGATCATGGTAGCACAGTATAATTAAACCAGACCATACTTTATCTGAAAACTGCTGCTGTTTCTGATTATGATGGAAAAATTAGAATGTTAGGCATAGTCTCTTCTGATTTAATTTTCATTTGTGTTGAATTAGTTATTGTGATAATGTAAAAGAGGGACTTTTAGTTCTTTTGTGTTCAATTAAAAGTATTAGCATAAGAGTAAAAGTGATTATTCAGACCCTATAAATCTGCATTTTCTTATTCTGTCACTGCTAACTTTAGGAGAGGTTTGTTCAGTCCAGCATCATAATGGTCAACAAAAATCTGCTTCTCCAATTTCATTCTCGCACCTTTTATACTTTTTCCCCTTTGAAACAGGTATAGTTTCTTCTATTAAATAAATATGGGCCAGAGCCCTCCAGGTTGTGAAGTTGATTGCCTGTAACTAGAGCAGGTATTGAAAGGGGATGTGTGTGTAAATATATAAATAAAATAACTGCAGCTGCTCATGTTTGGTAGAGAGCATAGATCCTGGCATAATTGTTGGGCATTTTTTGTTTTGGAAATATTTTATCTGTGAAGCCCCTGGGATGATTTGTCCCAGTAGAAGTGGAGAATAGTTGAGTTTGTGTATCTATAAACTGATGAACTAGACAAACTTAACCAGAAAAAAACAGCCAGATCCAGTCTTTATATTATTTTTTTATTTAAAGTGCCCATACAAAGGGTTCTAAGTCCCCTGCCAATTACAAAAAACAAAATCCAATGCAATCTGCTCGTCCTTTGTACCGAGCAGCAGCACATGGTCAGATACTAAAACCCTCACAGATCACTCTTCACATCCGCTCACCTCCCTCTCTTCAAAGGCCAGATGAAAGAACTAAGCCCTGCAGTATGCCCTGAAAGTATTCATAGAAAACAGGTTGGGCTGTTTCATACCAGGGCAGGAGAATGTTCGAGTCCTGTGACTCTTACAGCGAATGTCTTACTAATATAGTTCCAGTCTCTGAGTACAAAGAGTGGAGGAAAAAACTTTTTTGCCACTATGAAATTATTTTTGAGACTTTTAAAAAACATTTTTACTATCTTAGTAGAAGGCGGTAGAAACTTGCAGTTTGGTGGGATATAGTCCCTCATTTGCAGAGGTGCCTTTCTAATTTCAACCAAATCATAATAAATTTTCACCATAGAATAAAATGGTTTAAAAAACTTGTACATGCTGACACACTGTTTTGTGCCAGGAAGCGCATCATACTCCTATCTAGCAAGTAATTCCACATAATTTGTCTTAAATAAAAACACTGTAGAAAGTGATACATAGAAACTGTTAAAAGAACCTTTAGGGATCGAAAGGAAACACTCAAGTCAGGAAATGCCAATGTAAGATTGCCCTTCCAGTTTTAACTCTGCCTCTTTGTCAGTACATTGTTAGTTTTTGGTAGGATCACATACTATTTTATCCACGGTACCTCTATTTCATTCATTGTGCAGCTTGAGTAGTGTGCAGTAATGATGGAAGGAGTGACACATTGAACAGAATAAAAACAATAACTGAACAGCTCTTATTCACTAAATCTTTTTTTTTTCCCCAATAAAATTTGAATCCATTTCTTACTGTCAGTTTGTTTTTGGAGATGAAAGAATTTACCTCCAGAAACATAATACAAAAAGTGGCAACCACTAGATCCCTGCAAGTGTGCTGCTGGAGGGAGTCCTCTTTAAGATGAGATGTAAAAACAGATGACTTGGCCATTTGCTGTCACTCTAGAGTCTATATCACTTTAGCAAGTACCATTTACATGAAAATTCCAGCTCTGATAAATGCATTTTGTTTATCCATAGTTCCCCCATCAGTTTCAATTAGAAGAAATTTTTTTCCATTTGCAATGTTTTTAGTGGTTCACAGTTTACCCCAGAGCTGGCAGAAGTGATCAATAGAAGTGATTCCAGTGTATGGTTCAGGATGTTTCTTCTCATATGATCAGTAAAATACTTAATTGTTACACTTAAATCTTCATAAGTAGGTCTCAGAGTTAAGTCCTGTGGAGGAATGGGGCATTTTACAGCTCTCAGACCTGTTGTTCCAGGCTGCCTAAAGATTTTGGAAGACCACGTTCCATCTTATAATTTATTCACATTTAAAGTTTTCTTCAATTTTAAGGGCTAGAAATTGAATCTTTTTAATGAAAGCCTAGATTCTGGAGCACAGTTCTGGAGTGGATCTCTGACCTCAGAATACATGGAGCCTTGATAGCACACTTGTTAGCCAGTTACATGTCCAGATACTGAAAATGTGATCTTACTGTCTAATTCGGCCAAATAAGATAACAAAGGATAGCAGATGAGGTATGCAAGTCCAGAGATATCTGTAAGGAGGTCAACAATTACAGTGTGTGCAGTGCGCATAAGTTAATGTTACAATGAAGGCTTTAACTTCTAGCTTCCTTGACTGTTGTTTTTAAAAGCATAAATATTTATTAACATAATTTTATGTGGAAACTAGATACAAACTCTGTAATCCAGAAAGAGATTATAAACAACTTTAAGCACAAAAAACTACATGGTCAGCACTCCACGGTATCTTGGGCCTTGTGTGCATATGTCCCTGTCGCTACTAGCTTCTAAGGTACAGAAAATAATTAAGAATGTATGGATTCTTCAGTATTACTCTGTCACCAAAGCAGCTCAGATGCAGACAGAAGATGGCAGTCATTAACATTCCTTTATTTCCATTTTAGAAAAATAGCAACAGAAAAAGGCATACGAGTTTTCCCTCTAACTTCTATGACCCACATGTAAGAAGAAAGAAGAAAACATGTGCTTTCTCATCAAGATACTGTCTGTCTAGGTCAGGTGTTAGGACTCACAAGTAGAATTAACAATAAAGTTTCTTGGATGTTACAATGGAGTGAGCAAACTGTTTCCTGTTTGAAAGGAATTCCTTTTCATGCTTAACATAGCAGCTTGTTAAAAAGCTTTCCCAGAATCTTCTTTCACAAGATGTCCTGTGAATTTAGTGGTCTCCAAAATTTTGACAGCAAATTTCATATCTATTTTCAGGAGGCTTATGTCTTTAAAACTCATTTCTCAGCTGGTCATTCTTTGACATTTTAAAGAGCATGCTGATTAGCATTTATTGCTGGTTCCTTTCTGCTATAGTTGAGAGAGAAGCTGTGCTCTTGTATCTGATTTGATGCATACTATATCAACTATTCCGTCTCGTAACTCCTGTTAACTTTGACACAAGATAGTGCTTTCAATAATGTGACATTATGCAGCTCAGCAAAAAAAAATAAACAAATGGATATTCTTTCTGATTGTATATCTAGTTCTTACTACTACACGTAGCAAGTACCCCATCTAGACAAGCAAACAAATTTTAATTTTTAGGCTCCATGAGTATCAGTATTTATTAATATTGACAGTTTTCAGAGTAGCAGCCGTGTTAGTCTGTATCCGCAAAAAGAACAGTACTCCTTTTATTAATATTGACATATATTACTCAAGTATCAGAGGGGTAGCCATGTTAGTCTGGATCTTTAAAAGCAGCAGAGTCCTGTGGCACCTTATAGACTTATAGATACATCCGACGCAGTGGGTATTCACCCACGAAAGCTCATGCTCCAATACGTCGGTTAGTCTATAAGGTGCCACAGGACTCTTTGCTGCTTTTACATATATTACTGTAAGTATGCACACAATTGATTTAAATGCATATTCTCTTCCAAGAACTTTACTTAAATAACAAACATAAACCCAGGAAAGCAGTTAGTTCTATATTCAAACAGGGCACCCAGACTATATTTAATTTGCCCCAGTACAGACACCTACCATCTTCCCTTCTTTGCCTGTAGAGTTTCAAAAGATGTACAGGTCTGTCGCATCTTACGCGCATTTAACATGCGCAATTTCAGCTTTACGCGGTCGGCAAAAACAAAAAGAGAAAAATAACAATTTTAATACTGTACCTGTAGTGCGGTCGATTCCGCCCGCCATTGAACTCAATGTAATTTTGACTATACGCGGTTTTCGCTTTATGCGCTAACCGCGGAACGGAACCCCTGCGTAAGATGAGACAGACCTGTATTCCGTAATTATTAAATGTATTATCTTTCTGTGTGAGAGAGTTTGGCCCCAAGCGTGCTGCTTTGCCACACTAACCTTTGATCTTTTTTTGTTAATGTTCTAAATCCATGACACATGAAATTTGTTTATAGTAATACTAATTCTGTGTACTGACAATTGGATAATTGCCCGCAAAATGATGTTGGGTGCCATGAGAACCTTACAGGTTTGGGCTCTTAATAGGGTTTTGGGAATGATTGCTTCAGTATGCTATTTGTCTAATCAGGACACTGTAAAATTCTTCTCTGTGTATTGTGTGGACTGTAAAAAAAGGCTGCGGAGCAACTTGATCACTGTGCTATTCAGATTAAGGCATTCTAGGTTTTGTGGTCCGTGGTAAAATGAAGATGTGGCTAGAGAAGATAGTCTAAGATTCTGACTCAGGGCACTACTGCAGGGGCAGAGTTGAAATAGTTTTGTGTCTGGTATGACACCTAGAACACTGTGCATTAGAAACATGATGAAGTGGGGAGTGTAAACTAGTTGCGTTTATTTTTAAAACCTGTTTGTGTACAAGGAAAGTCTTTGGAACACTAAACTAGAATATAAAATAGGGAAGAATGAAATGGGCAAAATTCTCTGTCAACATAAGGCTTTATTCAAATAAAAATATTTTACGGTTTCACATAACTTTCCTTGGTCCTGGCTGGCTGAGTCATCAAAGTATTCAGACTGCCAAAACTCCACCCTCTGCATTTCCACTTACGATGTTCTAGCCAAAACCTTCTGAAAAAAGAGACGACTCCTAATGGGTCTTGTCTCACCCAACTGGAGTGTAATGAGTCTTCGGCATGAAAAGAAACACCAGTGGGGTAGTTGATATTGTAATGGGGAAAGATAAGACAGACAATGGCTCTGACTTGGAATTTGCCTTCTTTCAGACTGCCTATCTGCTGCTTACTTTCATGGCAGATGGGAATAAGGTGATAATTGGGACTGCTCTGGATCCCAACAGTAATTTCCAGAAATGTTTGTTTCTGCTCCCCCTATTGTCTGCTTTAATGTAGGGATTGGGAGCCAACCACTCCCAACCGAGTAGAGATTGGATAACGGTTTGCATTAACTGCAGACTGTCACCCTTGCAGTATCCCAGTGCAAGACTGGACATGGAAAACAGACAAACTCAGGGACAGTTGTGAGGACTGACAGGCAAAAGAATCACATCAAGGTTTAGCAGCAGGCACTCCTGGCTGGAGTCTGAAATAAAAGGGTCTGGTGGTGATAGTTGAATCTGATCCCAGCAATGGAGGGAGATGGTCCCAAGCATGAATAGCACCAGGTGGGAGAAGGGAGGAAGTTTTAGGGGTTGCAGCACCCAGGAGCCTAATGGATAATGTGCTGTTGGACCTGCAATGGGAACAGGTGGAAGCACAACTCAGAGGAATACAGGATTGATCAAGCTGTTGGTAAATGAAGTGTGGTGTCTTGCCTCCAGCATCTGTCATTCTGGATGTGTCCGAGGAAGTTGGAAAATAAATTAAAAACCATAATGTACCTACCTGGTTGTTTGGTATTAAACATTGGTGAAAGGCCAAAATTTACTTCCTAACCTCTCTGGAAATTGTTTATGCTGTGAAGCATGAGATTGGATTTTCCCTTATTTTAACATATCTTGCAAAACTATACATGTTGGTCATAAAATTATTGAGCTCAGGTGGCATTGCTGGCTAATGTAGTAATGGGGTTTCTTAGCCTGTGCAGAGTTGGGTGTATACCACTGGCAAAGCTGTCATTTTTAAAATGAATAATTGATTTCCAGTGCCCTATTACCAGCTGCCACAATGTGGGCAAAGGGGAATGGAGCCTTTGTCTTTTACTCATTCCCTTCCATCTCCTAAGTTAGGAGCCGAGTTCAGTTGGGTGTGGGAGTCTGGATGGTGCCTTGTCTCCCCTCGCCTATTGACACAGAGCTGGGTTCAGAAGACTAGCTGATGTGTAAGCATGTCCTCCCTCCTCTCCCCTCACCCCCCACACACACACACACACACTCACTCACTCACTCACTCAAAGTATAGTTAATATCTATAGTCAAGTGAGACTGAAGACAGCAGTGGATATGTACTGAGGAAATAGTTTACCACGTTTCCTACTTGGTTTGTAACTTGCAGCTATGAACTGTGTTGGATCCCCATGTTTTTTAGCCGTGGAGCTAGCCAAAAAGAGGCTATCACTGGATAACTTACTTAACATCAGTCTTTCATAAATAATGGTATTCTGCGCCTTAGAAGTTACACAAGATACTATTACTTTTAAGCATACATAGAGCCGAAGGAGAAATGTGAGTGAGACCGGTCGCTGATTGCCTTTGCTGCAAATTTTAGAATTAGCACTATGTTAATGTGGTATTTTGTACATGTAAGATGATGTAGTTTAAAAATAGTTCTGTTGCTCATTTAACCAGTAAAATGCATTTATCCACAGGTGACCACACATTTTGCTTTTCATTCTTGTCGGAACAGCTTCCGGTCTCTTTCTGTGTAAGTGTGCTGCAGAGCAATGTTTCGCTTCAGTCAGACTGCTGCTTTGCCTTGTACAGTTAAACAGGAATTTTGGCTCACAATGGAAATGCTTGAAATTTACTTACTTATGAGACCCATTGGTTAGAAGCTTTTCAAATGTGATGTGCTATAAGAACTGTGACCTGTTTGAAACGTTAACTCATATTTTCTCACATGGCCCTGCCCCCAGTAAAGATTTTACAAAACCAGAACTTAAGTATGTTCTTTCATCCCCATTTTATATATGCCTTCCACAGAAAGCCTGTTACGACATCTGTTTTTTGAAGGCTAATCCCTTTAGTAGAGTTGATTTTTTTTCATGAACAGTCTATCTCAAATACTAGAGATGATTTCACATAACTACTAAATATTACTTAAACTACAATACAGTAGCTAATTCTTAAAATGCCAACAATACTCCTACAGATGCTCTCCCCTCTTTTTGATGTAAATATACTCCAACCTCCCTGACACACTTTCCCTATAAAGAACATCCAGCTCTGAAAAGGCTTATTTCTCGATTGACAGCTTCCTTGAAACCCAGCTCTTTGTGGTTATTGCTTTAACTCTGTATGGTCTGAAACAGCATCCAGAAAAGTTCTGGATTGGATTTCAGTGGGAAAGACTCCTCTTAGTTTAGCCAGTGATACAAATCTACAACAAAGAGGAAGTTTTGTTGGAGGTCTTAAATTGACATCATTCTGTTATTGATTCCCTGAGGAATAGTTTAGTGCGAGTTAAATAGAAGAAAGTGGAGCTTTAAAGTAGATTGAGTTCATCATAACGAAGATTCTCCAACAATGCTACTATTAGGTGAAGGTATTTGAAAAAAATTCTGCTGTCTTTAAATATGCCAGTTTTGTATTCGTGCTTCCTGAAAATATAATTGTTTATGTTTTTCATTCAAATGATAACTTGTCCCTTTCGTGGATGTTCAGTCAGCCCATCAGGCCATGCTGTACCTCCTGTTAATTAGATGTAATAAAAACCATCCATAACCTACAAAGCAGCTGGTAAACAGAAGCAGGTCTCCTTAATTGTTTCCTTCCATTGTGGCTTTTTTCCCCTTCCATTTGGCTTTTCTGGCTCTGTTAACGTTCTTGAAAGATGGATTTGTTTTCTATGTGCTATTTAAGAGAAGCTGGAACTGACAGGAATGGTTTAGAGAGATGGGGATTGCTCTATATTTTTTCTGAACGTTGGTCTTACTCCTACATAAAGCTTTTGGAAACAGTCGCTTTCAGATTGACTTATACTTTGAACTTTCACTGTAAAATAATGAAACATTCCTAAAAGATTCAAAGTTGTGTGTATTGAAGGGAAGCCCTCCTCCTAAAGTTCACACATCTGTGTGAAAATTTTTACCTACTGTTGATACAATTGACATTTAAGTTTATTGTAACTACAATATTAAAGGGAAAAGTAGCTTTCTCCATTTTTTGCAGTTTTATTTGTGCTTCTGGTAGTGCTTTGCATGTAGTCAGTTTCCCCCTGTCTTTCGCATAGCAAGAAGGGACAGAAAAAGGCACTTGAAAGGAGAGGGAAAATATAATTATAAATCCATAAAAGTTTCCAGCGGGACTCAGACATGTGTAGGATCTGAAAGTAATTCTACCTTACATTTTGAAATTCACTAGATTTCAAATTGAGTGTTTCATCCCATGGAGAGCCAGAGCTAGTATAATATATTTCTCCTTCCCTTGATGAAAAAACATTTCATAATTAATCCCTGGTTTGGATTCTGGCACATTCAGTGATCTGGTTTGTGTTAGCATAAGTGAAGTTGGCTCTTTGTGTATCGGAATGAATAAGAGAAAGGTAGTGCATTTGACACCACGTTCATAATTTTTGGTTAACAATAGGGTCCCTCCTTTTGCCTCTACCTTAGCCCTATAATTCTGTGATGTTTAGCACTAGAGGCCGTACAGTTATTGGAGTAAAATAGTGTGTGTGCAATACACTTTCATTTGAGCAGCTTGTTACTAGTAGACTAGAAGCCAGTGGTTCCAATTAGAATGGAAATTTTTTTTCCTGAAATAAAACTACTTTTAGAATTGCATTTATAGACAAGAATAAGCAAAGGTTAAATAATGTGCACTGTTTTTAAGACTAATATGAAGGTAAATATTGTGTCATATTCCATTAGGAATTCATTTTGTTATCAGAATAATTTTATATACTACAAACATTCTAGAAGGGATTAATGTTTCAGAAACAGGGCCAGCTCCAGGCACCAGGCACCCAAGCTGGTGCTTGGGGCGGCACCTGGAGGGGGGCGGCGGCGCAGCGCTCTGGAAGCCGGGGAGGGGGAGGGCCGAGCCCAAGCCGGGGCTCGCCGCCCTCCCCCCCCCGGCGCCCTGCCCCCGGCGCTCTGGCCGCGGGGGGGGGGGAGAGCCGAGTCCCCCACGGCGCTCTGGCCGCCCTCCCCCCCGGCGCCCTGCCCCCGGCGCTCTGGCCGCCCTCCCCCCCGGCGCTCTGGCCTGGGGCGGCGAAAAAGCCAGAGCTGGCCCTGTTCAGAAAAATATGAGAGCAGCATGGCTGAAACAGGGCTGAGAGACTAGAAAACTTGTTGTATGTTTCCAACTCTTAACAGTTGCTGTTTGTGTTTTTAGATGAAGTATTTAACTTATGCCTCAGTTTTTTTATCTGTAGAATGGGGATACTGCTTGCCCTCACAAAGGTGCAGAAGATTAATTAATATTGGCGCTCAGAAGATGAAAATACTGCATGTGATAAATATTTATCTTAATATTTATATTTAAATAAATCACGTTTACATTTATTCTTTGGGAAACTATGGCATCAGAAGGCTTCTTCTATTTTAAACTTTATTATAGTGACAGTTTAATCAGCCAGAATTGGAGACTGCATGCATTGCTCTGGGTATATTTATTGTTACCAGAGAGCACATAGAGGCAATAAAAATTAAGGCAAAAAAATCTGTCCATAAATCTTAATTGTGGCTTCATAAATGATTATTGGCTTATTGCCCAATGTACATAAAAATAATGCATTGTCTCTCTTCAAATTAACCTGGTGCTTTTGTAAATATATAAAGACCAGGTGTGTGCATTTAGTTGCCCTTGAAACCAGTGAAAAATATTGATTTTTCTATTTAAGGTTTCATTTTTATTCAGTTGATTCATATTCAAAGGAAAATATAGCATGCAACTTGTAGAAAACACTGATAGCAGCAGTTTCAACTCAAGTAATAGAAATAGGATCTGGATCCTGTTTCTTTTAATAGTCATATGACACTTCTCAAGAATATTTATTTTCTGATTTATTCAAATCTGCTTATCTGATAACCTTAAAACATGTTAACAAAAACTAAAACAAATTCCATCCTCATCAAAATAACTCCCTACAATCCCCATGCATCGCAGTCTCTCAAAACCCCAAATAAATAGGAGAACTTTGCCGGGTAATCTGAAGGTAATCAGACTTGGTTTCTGATGGGCCATTTGGGGTAGTATATTCTGAGGGCTTAGCTCTTTTAGAATTTAGCAGTTTCTAGTTACTTTCTGTGTCAGGATTTCTTGGTTGGGATTCAGAATGGCTGGTGACCCATTTATAGTTTAAGACCCCTCAGAGAGTTGCATTTTGGAGTGTTCTGGAGAGAGAGAGAGCAGCTGTATTGCACCCATAACTGATTTGCAGAACTGAGATTTATCACGGTTCACGACAGGGAGACAGCCAGGAGGGAAACAGGCATCTGCATTCTGCACTGGTTGACATTTCTCAGTGTTTTTTCAAAAGCAGCCTCATGTAAAGGTGCACTGATTTGAGGTCACAAAGACACTACACACAGATCGAAAGAAGGTGCTCATGGCTACTTACGCAATCTTGCACTCCAGAAATTATCAGTGATTTAGACGCAATCCCGTATTGTGGAACTAACGCACCTAGTCATAGGGTCAGACATCACCCCTGCTGCCCTCTCCAAATTGTCCCCCTATCAGTATCATTTCAGTTTTGTAGTGCTGATCATCAACCAACTTGAACTCATTTGAGCCCCAACTTCTGGCAAGCACTGGGAGAGTCAAGAGACCTTTCGTGTGGATGTAACAAAAAGCTGTGTCATTTGCATACTTGGCATGGCAGCCAGAATTGTAGCGTCGGAGGGGTGGAGTTGATTTAAATCACTAGTCAGAAAGACTCGATTTAATCATGGTTTTCTACATAAGAGTGCATTCTTGTTGGTTGTTATAACCTTAATACATATTCTTCACAACTCAGAGATAGATGTAGGTTTCATTTTTAGAAGGTACACACTCTACATTTTTAAACAGTGATTTATTTTTAAAACTTTTCAGATTAGTTTTACAGCTATATCAGAAAATGAATGATTGTTTGGTTATTTCATTTACCAAAGGTAATTGAAGCAGATATTTATGAAGTCATTGGGAGGTGAGCTATCTCCTAATGATTAACCTGTTGAATTGTATTTGGAGGATTTTCTTGCCATGCTGTATTAGGAGGAGAACATCACCAGACAGACATTGAAATTGTTTTATTTAACTAAAACAACAACATTAAGTATTCTGGATTTTTTTCTTCAACAGCAAACATATAATATTTTAACAAAACAAGCATATGTCCCTCGCTTCTCACATTTATCTCCAGACTTCTTCTCCTTGTCCAGATCTATTCCGCCCCCAACAATCTTCTATTCATTGAACTTTTTGAAACGTTGCACTTTTAGAGACGTAAGGGATTGACTCTGTGTACACAAATTTGCAGAGGGACAATAGGGTTGAGGTCTGTTATTTCTCACCTCTATAATTTATTTATTTAAAAACATTTTTGTTATTAACAAGCATGTTACCTCTGAAGACACAAATCCACAGTTTGAGAACTGCAAAACTAAGCATCTCTGATGGTATTTTCTAGACTGAGCACTGAGTCCCATTGGGTAGATAGAAAGATTAACCTAAATAATCTATACGGAAGCCCGTGGAACCCCATAAGATTGGGTCCCTAATCCATGAACTATTGGAACTCATTTACAAAACTTTTCTTAAACGTTACATGAATATATTGTCTCATACTATAGAATTAGAATTTATAATCCCTATTCTATGATGAGAGATCTTTGAGCTATAATGTATCTTAGGTAAAACTATCTTTAGATAGGTTTTTCCTCAAAAAGCATTTTATCAAAAAAATCCAATTTAAATTTAAAAATCCGATTTTATTTATTTTTTAAATCGTTGATTTTTATCCACCCCGAGCGTCAGTCTCATCTAGTGGCCTCCCATATTGAACAGGAAGGATGAGAGCGCAGCACCCTGCAAAACAGGAGAACCTTTGAGATAGATGAGTCCAATACTACCCTTTGGGATCTCTGAGAGGAAAGAATGAACCACTCCAGCAATACCATCTACCACAATCGGAGTTCAGTAGTATATGATTGTTGAGAGATCTTTAAAAAAAAAAAAAAAAAGTGTGGACAACTGACCATTCATTTCTAGAAGACAATTTTCAGGAGATGAGACAGACATGGTTTTCTTTCCATATTCAGGCCTAAACTCAGATTGAGAAGGAAGTCTAAGAAGTCAAGAGAATTTCAGAAAAGAGTTGCCTCTTCACAAACAATACATATCTTTTCCCCAAAAAGCAGTGTGAGACAGGGAAATGTGTGCTTGGGAAGACTGGGGTGCTGATTTGGAGGGGAGGCTAGTTACATAGTCAATATTCATAACTTCATATACAAAAACGATACATGCGTACAACATGCAAAACAAATAGAATAATCATATTCAGCAAAGCAATTCAGCAAAAAAAAATTTTTCCAATGACACCTCACATGACTTATCTTGCATAAAATACATCATAATTATGTCATAATCATATAATAATATCACTGTGAAGAATGAGGTGCAGTGTCACAGTGGTAGTAAGATTTTTTTTTTTTTTTTTTCAAAATCTGATGTAGTGAGCACGTTCATCATGTAAATTGAATCTTTTCATTGATCTGTTTTCATGAGTCACTATCTGGTTATTGGGGAGCTAGTTCAATTTGTTCTGCTTGAAAAGAAGCTTTAACAAAGAAGACAATTGCGTTTTCTTTTTGGCTGACACCTTTCTCTGAGTAACATTAGGAAACTTCTCTCAGCTGTGCAACCAAAAGTACAGATCTGTGTTTTGTTATACACCTTTTGGTGCATATGGGAACATGGGTATTGCGATACTAAATCAGACCTGAGGTTCATCTAGTCCAATATCCTATCTCTGGTGGTAGCCAGCATCCAGCATATCAGAGGAAGGTATAGGAACCCCACAGCAGGCAGATGTGGGATAATCTAACCCTCCAGCCCACCTCCTCCAGCGCCTACATATTAAGCCACATCCTAATCTCTAATAGTTAGAGTGGTTTAAGATCTGAAGCATGAGGTTTAATATTCCTTCCAAAACTTTTGTTTTGGAATTATAATTCTGGATGATATTGTTATCCAGGTAGTACCTGTCAATTTTATGAATGTACTGCTGGCCAGGTCCTGGATCAAAAGTTAAGGATACCCCCAAAGAAGAGGATCTATAGTTACATTTCCTTTGAGCATATTATAGATCAGTTGTTTCTCCAGAAATCATTTTGAGGGTGCAATTTCCCAAGGTCACTATTCCTACTTTCCATTTGTTTAAGTGTACTTGGTGTGCAGTAGAAATATAGGGGAGATAAGAAAAAGCTTTGTTTTTTTAGAGAGACTTTGTCAATAAGTATGTCTCACTGTGTTCTAAGGTAATATGTCTCACTGGTAGTTTTTAAACTTTCCCTGTTAACAAATAGTAACATGGTCACTTCTTCAATTGGCAAAATAAGATTCAATTCCTGTTGGTAACCAATGAGACTTCATTTAGAATACAACCTCTGTATTAGTGAGTTAGCCAGCAGAACTCTTCCTTCTGTAATAATTTAGCTTTATTTAGGGAAAAAAACAAACATAAACCCCCCCAATTTAAGTCATAACGTTCAGGGGAGAGTCTTCATATCCTAGGGAAAAAACAAGAGCAAAGTTAATATATTGACTACTTCTCAGAGTAGTATTTTTGAAATAAGCCTGTTGCAAAGGGAT
The DNA here is from genome assembly GCF_002925995.2 of Terrapene triunguis. Lineage (NCBI taxonomy): Eukaryota > Metazoa > Chordata > Testudines > Emydidae > Terrapene > Terrapene triunguis. The sequence continues at coordinate 1,192,767 of NW_020665141.1, read as the reverse complement.
ATGACTATATAACCATATGTAACCATTATAAGCAAAGCGTGACTCCTTGTATATTTGACTTTTCAAATCTCTTTACAGAGTATTAAATGGTCTGTTTGTTGGACTTAACGATATATCTGAACACTTTCCTGAAAGCAGTCCAAAAAGGAATCGCTATTCTTATATATAAACGTTGATGCTGTTTTTTTGCTTCTTTTAATGCTTTTACTCTGAACCAATAAGATAATTTATTAGCTATAATGAGTGACTAGAATTTTCATGGTCTGATGTACACCCATATTATATTAATATTTAGTTAAGTCATAGAAGATAGAGTTCAGTGTGTTTTTGGATTGTCCATTCCCCTTCCAACACATGAAATAATACCTAAGATACACTCATCTGTTGTTAAACTGATATTACTCTTGGTCTTTATTTAAAAAAAAAAAAATTATCTTTTCATTTGTCTATCAAAAACACTGCCCAAGAGACGGTTTCCCCCAATAAAGGAATAAAAATCTTTCCTTAGTAGCAATAAAGATGAAATCTCCATCTCCATGTCAACCAGATCCTTTAGGTCCCTCTTGGGCTCCATGATGTAATTCCAGCCTTTGGGATCCCTGTTCACTCAAGTGAAGTGGTGAGCATGTGAGTCATCAGTTTCTACAAAATGTAAGTTTTCATTTAAAAATTGTGGCCTTTAGAGCTGCAAAGAAAAGTTGTTGTTTTTTTTTTTCAAATAAAAACCAAATCCAAACTGATGCCTAAATGGACAGATATATCAACCAAACCCATTTGGCTGAGTGTACGTACAAATAGCTGAATTTACTGCAATAACCACTTGAAGTGAACTTTAAAAGCAACTGGGAAGAGACTGCTTATCTGATTACCAGGCAACCTAATAGCAAAATGCTCACATTCTCTATATTTGAGCACTTTACAAAATAAGATAAGACCAGAGCACTTATTCAAAGCTGGTTTAATGAATCACAGTAAATGTTGAAGACTGTAGCAGGCTAACTTGTCTTATTTTTTTTACTGCTGTCATAAGCTACATAGTTATTTGAAACAGTCAAAGCTCCAACTTCAATACTAGGCTCTTGCAGCCAACTATCACTTATATCAACTAACTATGAGCTTGTGCTTATTAGGGATATTGGTTGAATGTTGCCAAACAATATTAAGTGGCTACTTTTTCTGTAATTCATTGCTAAGCGTCTCACTGGTTAGATAGAAATTCAAGACTATTCCATTCAGTGGTCTGGTTAAGTGAGGCATCCACAATGGCATTAATGGGGAAAAATGACACCCTGCAGTAAAAGGTGGGGGAGGGGAGAGGAATAGAGACATATGTTCTTACACAAAGCATCTGCATTCTTTAATTCTTCGATTGTACGTAACTTTCGTCTCCTCTTCGTATTGTACTTGTTTTTCTCAACGGTTGCCTCATAGACTTCACAAAAGGTGTGATTGGACCATTCTATGGCTAAGTCCAGGGTTAAGGAATTTTTAAAGCCATGTAACAGTTTGGCCTTATGCACACATGCCGGACCTTTTTTATCATCACTTGGTTTGGTGACCACCCTCTCCCCGAAAAAACCATGGCCCTTGGGGAGAGGTTTGAAGGATATTTATGCGTCTGGCCAGTCTTTTCTATTGTATTGTCTCTGTAGTTATGGGATGGGCACCTTTAGGGACTTTTATCAATTTTAAATGAACCTGGTTGTTTTGGGAGGATGGACAGGACTTACCATTGCTCTCTGCTGACTGTTTTGGGGGCGGAAATTAACATAAAGTAAACAGAACCACCAAGGGATATACACACACAAGTTAGAAGACCTCAACTTTGCAGATGACATCAGCTAGCTATCCTATACTCAGATACATGCAAGCCAAAATAAATGATCTCCGGGTCTGTGCACAGTTAGTACAGATTAAAATCAACAGTGAGAAAACTAAAACCGTGAGAATCAACACACAAGAAGCACCGATAACACTTTCTGGAACAGAAATAGAAGAGGTCTGATATTTCACGTAACTTGGCAGCATTGTAAATGCAGCAGATGGAACAGATGAAAATATTAAAGCCAGACTAGTGAAAGCCAGACACCCATTTGTAACAATAAAGCTAATCTGGAGAAACAGAAATCTTGCCCTCCCAAATTAAACTTTGAATATTTAATGCCATTGTAAACTTGGTCTTACTGGATGGTGCTGACACTTGGAGACTTATTAAAACATTGCTGTCTAAACTCCAACTGTTCATAAACAGCTGACTGAGACAAATCTTCAATAGCAGATGGCCAGAAAAAATCACAAACAAAGAAATCTGGAGGAGGACAAAACAGAAACTGATAGGACAGGATATTATGGAATGAAAATGGAGGTGACTAGTACATACATGGAGGAAAGACCCAAACAACATAACAAGACAGGCATTAGACGGGAACCCCCAGAGCAAGAGGCAACAAGGTAGATCAAGCTTAACATGGAAATGAACAATAGAAGCAGAATAGAAAGCTATCAAAATGACATTGGAAGACGCCAAGACTGCAGCAGGAGACTGGCAAAGATGGAAGGCAGCAGTGAGGGTCCTTATGTTCTGGCATAAGAGAGAGAGAATTCATTTTAAAGCTAGGCTACTTAGAAGCATTTTGACGAGGAGAGCCCCTCCCTGTAGCTTCATCTGTGTTCTATGCATAGATGTGATGGGGAAGGTGAGTTCCAGGGAGTGCATGTAACTTGGGGGGCTAGGGGGCTTGCGGGGCAGCAGGGCGATGGTCTCATAGAGCAGCTTAGAATAAATAGACGGCAAGGAATTTGTATTAGCTTTGACTGTGAGCTGTTTTGAAGTTTGGTGCTGTCTGTTGTATAAAATTTGCTCAATTATTTTTTTTTTTTGCTGAAATTGAAAGGACCCCTTCTTCTCTAATTCAAGTAGCGTTTAACTAGTTTTGACATCTCCTGAAAATAACCGGAATCAAATTAATTCAGTTGGATTCCAGCTTCCTGGTGGTTTGAGGGGCAAGAAGGGAGAGCTTTTTTTCCATTCTGTGTCTTGAGGAAGTTGAGACTATGTAAAGAACATATTCCCACAGCACTGAGGGGTTCAAACAAAGCTATTTCCGTTTGGAAGCAGGCTGCTGGATTGCAAAGCAAGGCACAGGCTACTGCCTGCAGGCATTGTGAGTCCAAGCACGTACACTTACATCACCATAGTTTGAACTTGCATTTTGTGGGGTTTGTATAAAAAGAGCTGACACCGGGTAGGAAATGAAGATTTGGGGGGGGGTCAGTAGGGCACGGAAAAGCAGCGTTTGTTACTTTGCATTTGTAATGCAAAATCTTCATTGGTTTGACAAGAAACTGTCTTGCATGATTTAAGTTGCATTGTCTTTAGTTTTTATCCTGTTTGGTATTGTACATTCTTTTCTGATCGAGATTAAATAAGAGGGAGTGATTAGAATGTCTTTTGTGAAGGGGTGTGATTGGTATTACTGTTGTGAGGAAAAAGGTTGATTTATCTGCTGTTTCTTGGATTCTGTGACTGCAGATTGTTTCAGTTTTAGTGTAATATCAAATATAAAGCAATAGCAGAGCTGTCTAGTCCAGTTAAGGGCGGGGTTCATTTGACATATAGAAGTTTACATTTCTTCATATAGGTCTCAAATGATAGGTCGGTAGATGCAGTTTCCAACTGGTTCTTAAATAAAAGAATCTAAACTCACTGCCATCCATTTGGGTGGCAGTAACCTCTTTACCGTTATTTTCCTGACAGCAGCCAAGTGCACAGTGATTTAGAAAGGTCACTCAGGCATCTTGTTCCTAACTTCCTTTGGCAGAGGCCATTGACTCTTTTCAACAACTTTGTGTACAAACTCTTGTGGAATAAAGGGAATTGTTTAATTGTTCCACTTAGCTCCTGATTGGGACAGAAAGATATGGGGTGTGTGGGATGGCAGAGTGCAGAAATAAGGATTTTACTTTTCAGTCTTACTCAAAGAACTGGTTCCCTGCCATGTTTCGTGTCCGGGTATTCCAGTGGCTCATCTTTGAACAAGAATTAGTATTGAGTTTGTATAATATTTTGTATCAGCTACCTCTAATGAAAATTATCACCTTATTTGGAAAGGAAATATCTGTGCTCATTGATTAGTCCTTTTGCGTAATTAGTAATACAGTAGAATATGAGAAAATCTGATCTTCCCATGCTTTGAAAACACATCATAGCAGCTTGGCATATTTTAGGAGTTCCAAAACGAGACCAGAAGTATGTATCTATAATTTGTTTCTGCTTGTGTCTTAACATGTTCTTCACTTAAACATTACTATCTAAAAGGAAGACAAAAGCATTCGCTAATGTGTATCATGTATCTTTTGTGGATAAGAAGGCAAATTAATTTCCAGAACTAATCTGTCTTTCCTGTGCTGGTCTATTTCTCACCCTCAGTAGTGTTGGATTCTGATCTCTGACCATTTCAGCACTGAAGCTGAAGTAGTTTTCAATTGCATCTCCATTTCTAAAGTGCTTTGGCATTCCTTTGGTAAAAGGTACAACATAAATAATATTATTTTTCTAATCACTTCAGTCAAATTCTAAAGCAGTATTAAATAGTAATCTACTATCATTTATAGACTCCTTTTTTCCCTTAAAGAATATTGACATCACAAACTTCAGCAGCAGTTGGAATGATGGGTTGGCCTTCTGTGCAGTCCTCCATACTTACCTCCCAGCTCACATTCCGTATCAAGAACTGAACAGCCAGGACAAGGTACAGTATTATAATATCCAGTTTAGCCTATGCAAACTGAAAATATAGTTAAGCTTAAAAAAAAAAAACTTAGGGCAGATACAAAAATACATAGAATGGATGGGCATGCAACAGGAGAGAGACAAAATTGGGATTACTTCCTTGCATTAAAATTTTAAAAGGGAGCATGACTATATTACTTAAATTAGGTAAGGGTGGTTATAAAATTAAGGTTTATCAATTATTTGAGGCCATTGGACGAACAAGAACTTTGGGACAAATGTAAGAAGACTTTAATGAGCGAACATAAATTTAAGGTGAGGAGATAACAAATGGTGGGTGGAAAGGGCTTTCAGTTGAGGTGATCGCATTCAGTAGTCTTTAACCAAAATGTTCCCTGTCATTTAATGTTAAAGGTCTGAAATTCAGGAACTTGTGTGCTTTGGAGTAGTTTATTCCCTTTTTTGGGTGATAGGAGGATATTTTTTTGTTGAACATGCTTCCATCCCATATTGCTCAGGGTGTTTATTGCGTTCCTCCAGAGCAAAATTTAAAATCAGTGTTTTAAAGGATAAAAAGTTAAAGATAAATTGGGAAAAAGAATAATCTCAATTTCTTCCAGTGTGTTGTAATTAGTACCCACAGAGACATCTTCCAGAGATGCATTGTTAATAATCTCCGTAACAAATGCAAAAAAAAATTCTTAACACACACACAAAGAGATAATGTATTACTTTTGCCATTTTTGTGGACAAATAACTAATTTTTTGCCTTAATGGATCCCCTGATTCTTATTGTTCAGTCTATTGGTATATATTAAATAATCATTGTTTCGTAATATCTTATGTTTTCCTTTTTTTCTCTTTAAATATCCTCTTTACAGTCCTCTATTTATTCTAAGACTTAGTGCTGCAGATTTTTACTTGTGTAGATCTATATTTTACTTGAAATTCAATTTAATGTTTATCACATATCCATATGGATATTAAAGTTATATCTTTGGTTTTACATGAACACTAAGGCTGGTAAGAGCTAAGAGAAGAATCCCCCATGAGGTGCATTGGACATTGGCATAAAGATTTATTTCACATGGTATCTGTTACTACTCTGAGGAGTGCTATAGGATTACCTAGAATAGATTAATAAAGGTATATACTTCCCCTGAATGCATCTCCACCACCTCTATAAAAGTGGCTACAAGGGCCTCTTATTGATTACCATTGCAAATCTATTGTACTTTTATCAAATGAAGTTTTAAAAGTTATAGTTACCTCTTATATGAACAGTTCCTCTAATGGTTGAAGTTTAGAATCTTATTAAACGTACTATTTCCCAAACTTTGCTCAATAGTCACTTATTCTCCTTATTTGATAACATTTAATTTAAAATGCAATCCCTTTTAGCGGCATCTTTCTTATACATACAGATGTAAAAACATATCCCTCTCCAGAATTAACAAAATCCTTTCCCTACTTATCATTTGATGCTTTGGCTTTTGGGTCTTTTTGTATTTTATCTGTGGCAAATTATAGTCCCCAGTTATCACTGTCTATTCTAGCATTGTTGAAAAATCTTTACGCCAATCCAGGAGGTAGTAAATACTTCCTACAGGCATTCATATATCCCTTGTACAGAATGATGCCTGAGACACATCTTTATAAATGTGGTTTAGTTCTAAACCGTAGCTGAAGTCAATACAGGGTTTTATTAGAAATGTTTTCAAGCAGCAAGTCCGTTTACATTTTAAGTAGTTTTCCTTCTGTTTTCATATAAATGTTGCCTTACATTTACAGAGAAGAAACTTCACTCTGGCCTTTCAGGCAGCTGAAAGTGTTGGCATCAAATCTACTCTGGTAAGTGTTAATTTAAGTGGATAATGTCCTGTTTATAAAATGTCTTTTATACCTTGCACCATGAAGTTCTGTGACAGAAAGATTACTGTGTTTTGGGCCTGAAGCAATACAATGAGGAAGGTTCATTTGCCCCAGAGTGATTTGAAAAATGGTTGTATATTTTGTATGAAGGCTACTTCTCCATGCAGACATTACTGCTCTCCTGAATTTTTTGTTGTATTTCTTGGCTTCTTCCTTGACAGGGCAGGTATTTTGTCTTGTGACAAACTATAGCATATAAAGAAACCATTAATATTCAAAACAATACAGCCAAGCTAAAGTAGAGTCCAGGTTAACTGCTCGCAGATATTCTGGCCTGGAAAGTCTGCAGGGCAGACATACCAGGCTTTTTACACAGCCTGGTATGTGTCTGTGCGGGTGGCTTAAGGAACTGTGGGTACAACGTACATTCTAGATTTGTGTTTACATTTCAGATGGTTTGAATTTATTAGAATTCTGAAGCTACAAATCAAACCCATGGAAGTTGGTTTCTTATTCAATAAAGTGTGAAGGTCATGATTTCTGTGGTCCATCTGTTAGACCAGCAAATGGTCCAAAATATTGTTGGATAGAGAGGCTTTCTTTTTCTTCATAATTGAGCACTGGCAACATTAATAGAAAATTTGATACTAGCTCTGTAATGAATTAAGTTTTTAACTGTGAAACTGTTTCTCTAACTAACAATAGTTAAGAGGCTTTGTAATTCCTACAAGAAGAAATTCCTGAGCAGAGTTGAAAAGAATTACTAATTGTCATTATGAACATAATTACCAGAAAAGGAAGACTTTTCTGAAGCCATGGAATTGGAAGAAACCCAAGCCCTGGTAGATGTCTGCAGCAATTCAGCTAGAATTGCCAGGACCAGAAAAAGGATTTAAATAACTAATTAGGACTTGTGTAACTTGAATTCTAGCAAAGCCGCCATTGAGTTAGCGACTCACAATGCTATATAGTCAGACATTTAAAAATAACACTTTCCTTGATCCTTATCAAAACCTCTGACCAACCATTGTATTTGTTCACAATGGAGATACAACTGCTGAGTATTTTTAAATACCTCAGAAGCTAGTGATTTTGAAATGTGAAGTTTTTTACCAAATGCAGATGTAAAAATAGACTATTGAGAGCAGCTGTAGAAATGCCTACATGCAGTTAGCTCCAGTAAAATGGCAGTTTCCTCTCCTTTGACATTACAGTACATAACAGTACTAGAAAGAGGACTTTACAAGATACCTGGAACTGGCTGACCAAAAACTGTCTTAAAATTTAATCACTACACATGCAGACACTTTCATAGGCTCAGGTACTTCCAAACTGAATTAAATCTTATAAGAGGAAATCGTATCTTTCATAGGGAAAGTTTATTAGCAGTACATGCAGTATACACTGTGTGTTTTGTGTGGCAAATGGTCATTGTGTATAGAAATGTTAATGAGGGTAACATTAGGGGAAATTATTTCAGCTGTTCCTTGACCATAGTGTTTTGACTACTCACAGCTTCTTTCATAAAGTGAACTCTATCACAATAATTGCTGCCTCTGTTTGAACTCTCTATTAAAAATGAATGTAGGTAAGGTTTAAGAAATAGTCACAAAAAATAAGGAAGGTTTAAAAAACATATATTGAATTCTTTCCCTTCCTTTGTGTATAGGTTCCATGCGTAGATTGTGCAGCAAGATACATCCATTTTACTTGTTTGTAAATCCGGTTACGCACTTACGGTGCAATATAAATAATTAGAATAGGTAGAGATCAGTTCATAGCTTTGTTAGGTAGGCATTAACTCCTCACATTTTGCCTCTCCTTCAGAGTACATATTTTACTAGATTTGGTAATAAATGCTAATTTTTCCTAGTTAAATGTCTACCTTGGAAATCACTAGCGGTGGGCAACCTAACGGGCCGGGTGCTCCCGCAGGTTGCCCACCACTGCACGATACTGTTGTAAAGTGACACTTGACCATGCCAAGTAAAACGGTTGACTGTTAAAGAGCAAGTTTATGCAGTGATGTTTCAGTTACAAAGCTAGACCTTGATCCTGTTGTGGAAAGTGCATGTGCAGAGTGGAAGTCTGCATGCATGCCATTCACTGCAGCACTTGGGCTCTAGTCTTTCAATACTTGACTGTTTCTATTGTTAGCATTAAATGAGAAGAAAGCTGAGGTATACTCTGATATTGGACTCATTAACTGCAGGTCACAAAATTAATGTTGCTTTTCACTGAGATGGTAGCCCTTAGCAGATGGCCCAGAAATAACTGTTTTTAAACTTTTAAGTTGTGAAGTACCTTTCACCGTCTGAACTTGGCAAATGACATGCTGAGCAAAATGGAGATCTTTCCTTAAGCCTTTCTCAGAGTGGGAGCTTTACAGCTTTGATGAGCACTACATTGACATGAACTTGCAAGGTGGTCATTTTTAATTTTGATCTTCTTTTTGTGACAGGACATCAATGAAATGGTGCGAACTGAGCGTCCAGACTGGCAGAATGTCATGCTGTATGTTACAGCAATTTACAAATACTTTGAAACTTGAAACCTTGTTAATCCAAAAGATTTGCAGAGTGGAATCATCACTAGCTGCCAGACAGAAACGTGACTGAAATGCTAATCCCAGATTCACTGAAATCTGGCAACATTCATGTCCCTCAACCTTCAGTGACGCTATCATGGATTGTCTCAAACTGTTTCAGCCAACAAACCTTGGAACACAGGTTAGAAGCAAGAACTTTTTACCAGTGTGCTAGGTATATCCCATGGTATTGAGTTATCCAAATTAATTACGTAGCCTAATAAGACTGGCCTTCTAGGAACTGCCTTTACATCCAGACTTCCTGAAGTTTTTGTATTTCCTTAAGAGAGACTGAGGTGTATAATGCTGTAGCATATACAAAATTGAATGTACAGCTAAAACTATGAGAAGGGAAAGGATGAAACAGCATCAAAATGAATTTTCTCTACTATCAGAAACCACAGAGTCTGGGTGAATATTCTACCCACTACACCCCAATACAGTAAAAATCTTAATAGTAACTGAAGTTACTGCCTTAATTATTTTTCCTCCTCTCTAATGTGCACAATATTCAAGGGAAAGGAGCTTTTATTCTGTCAGGCTTACTTGACTGCAGAGTGCTCTCAACACCTGGACAAACCTGGCGCAGAAGAACTCTTCAGTGTAAAGCTCTGTTTAAGCCTACCTCTGACACACAGTAACGTGGCTTCCAACTTTATCTAATGGATTATAAGGACTAGCACATACAATTCCTGGCTTGAAGAGTATACTGTACTTACATGGAGTTATATTTCATATAATTTTCTGTGCTTCCATTATAACTAATGAGATTAATCAAGAATTTATCCTTGTAGAACTTGTCTCTATCCTCTTCTTCCTTTGCCTGCATAGCACACGGAGAAATGCCGACCTTTCCTTTACAGCAATACAAGCATACAGTATCTCTGATTACAATGGTGGAATTATGCCAGTGGGATATCTCCCTCTACAGAGAAGATAATTGTCAGTAATGGGATGTCCAGTTTTGCAGTGTTCCGTGTACACTTTTCTTTGGATCTTGCAGATACTGGTCTGACTGAAAGAAAGCAAAACACGCTACGAAGAGAACTGCAGTGGGATTTATTTTTATGTAATCCTGTTCCAATCTGGAATATTGTATCACAAAGACTAATGCTCCTGAGGAAAGAATGAAAAGCTTTGGTCTGCTCAGATTGTATTCTCCTAAAATGCACCTCAGTTCATGTGGCAAAACTCTCTGGGCAAAAGAGCTCAAGCAAGTGCCTTAAATATCCTTGAGTTGGTAGACCCTGGAGCTCCAGGGCACTGTGCAAAACAGTAGGAACTCAGAAGGATTTCTAGTGGCAAACAGACATGTATTGTTAAAATGATTTTTGTAATCCTGTACTTGTCAAACCAAGGGAAGGCTTTCACCCTACCATTGTGTTCCTGCCTCTTACTTCCCTACATAGTTAGCAACAGGAAAGAGCCTCTCTTTAATGTTGAGCTGAAGCTTTCATTTAATGACCACCTTTATAAATACACTTAACCTACCAACAGCCCTGTTCGAAACAATGATTCTGTTATTCCTATTGTGTGCCTATAACTCTTATGGACAGTTTGAATGAATAGATGTTAACAGCTCAGTGAATGCAACTGTGCTTGGCAACTATTAGTGCTATCAGGAATGAAAAAAACACTGATTCAGATCAAAACTATATAGCCAGTCAGAATAGCTAGCGTCCTGAAGAATGTAACCAATCTGAAGAGGGGGCATTTCAGCATGCCTCTGGCATTTAAACAAACCTCGCACCTCTTAACTCCGATATTATAAAGCTCAACTAACTCTTAAATTCTGATCAGTGTCTGTAGTGGAAGGAATAAAACAAATGTCTTGAGTGACGGGGGCAAAGGGAAGGGTTTATTAAATGTCTGGTAAATAACCATTTAGTCCATAGAGAGGACACTTGGAGAAGTTTCCAGAGAAGCTGTTTCTGGTGACTACTTCCTCTCTGATTGGGAGGCTAATGTTAGGCAAGTAGCTAAAAATTCTCAGGCTGTGAGTAAACAGGCTTGAAGATCCTCGGCAACCAAGAGAAAACGGTTGCAGAAGAGACTTCAAATAAAAAAATCTTCATAAGATTTGAATAGAAAGAAGTGGGAAATGTACACTATCACTTTCACAAACTGCTGAAATCCCATTTCTGCACATTTATGCTACGGGAGGCTGTTCTCTTTTCCTTATGAATTTAAGTTGTCTATTTACAGTTGCATCATTTTATTTATTACATTAAGATTGAAAAAAAATTATAATTAAAAAGATAGCACTCCTCATTCTAAATTCACTAGTAACCTATTTCTTTAACATAGTTTGAGCCAAGGGCTCATTTTAGCTATTTTTCTGCAAAGTGGTGTCTGAACTTTACTTGCCTGGAAATCTGTCTGTCATTAATTGTAATAATATTGATCATGTAAACATCCATAAAGAAGGAACTCCAGTTTTTTCAAATATATCTAATTAGGCAACATGACAGAACCATTAAGAATCTGCAGAGATGGAAGTTTTAAAATAATAAACACAGACCTTCATTAGAAATGAAGAAATCTACAGATTGCTTCTTGGCGCGATCTGTCTGTTTTGGTGGGTTTTGTTTTTTTGGTTATTTGGTTGTTTTTTGTTTTTGTTTTTTATCTGAAGTTTTACTTGGTGTTGATGGTACACAAGTATTGGAGTCAGATCTGGAAAGAGGTATGAGGCTCCATAAAGAAATTTCCTAGAGACACATCTGAGCCTTTACAAATAAAATACTGTTCTTCTGACACAATGAAAGGATATTCAAGAAAGGGATGCAAGAAATAAAACAAACTGAACCCTGGTACACAGTAACAGAATGTTCAGAAAGGCGGAAACAACAAATCTCTCCTTTTGCTAATTGGAAGAATGACTTATGTAACCTTTCTGGATAGAAATAATACACTTCAGTATGGTTCCAAGTCATACTTCACCCTGAAAGGGCCAGTTCTGTTACACATTGTAGAGCGCAAGCTTCTTGCTGTTTGACTTGATTTTTTTGTTCTGTTTAGTATATCTAAATGTACTCCAAATGCCAAACAATGTATGGTAGATTTATTTGTATTGCATTTTAGTATGTGCCTTGCAAATGCCTGTGTTTTAGTAGGTCAGTGTTATTCATGTCCATCTCTATAAGAGGTGCACATAACCAAAACAGCTTGGACATGTTTATGCAGATTTGGCTCTGTTGCTGTCTGGATAATGTTAAGTGAAACACATTCCACTGAATGTAAAGATGTCAGTATCCAGTCAGGTGTGTGTCAGATTTGTTTAATGTTCATAGTACATCAGCAGCGAACTGAATGAACAGTTGAAGCTTTTTCTTTACCTTCAAGTAGCATCAAAGGAGGAATAACTTATTTTTTAATATTCAGACAGACGGTCTCCAGAATTCTTTGATGTCCAGAGTAACAATAAAAACGTGATGTGAACCTTCAGAATCGATGAGATACAACTGATTGGGTTTTCAGGTATTTAATATGTTTAACTGAAAACACTTATCCATTAGTTTGGGCCATGTAACTCAATGGACCTCATAATGACCTTTCACTACAGCAATATCTGCTAGAAATTCTAAGCAGAAGCTTCTAATTGAAACTGGAGCCATGGAGAGGCAACCCAGAATGCTGTATTAATAATTACATGATATCCTGGTTAAAGAATAAAATGTCATTCTTTGCCTTATTTATATTAAACATTGTTTCTGCCAGTTATATATTGCATTTATCAGAGAGTGATAGATGTCTTCAGATTAATAATATGTTGTCCCTACCTTTCTGTGCTCCTGAAAAGTCAGCCAACCTGCTTTGAGAGGTCTCTAACTTGCCAGGGCGATGAAACCAAATTCAGCTGTTACACGGGTGTAAATCCATATGAACCCCATTGACTTCAGTAGTTATTCCTGTTTTACACCTATGAAGAGAGCAGAATTTTGCCCACTCAGTCTAATATGGTGATGCGTGCACAGCTGTGGTTTAAATAGTTGTAATAAAGATGTGCCTCAGGAGTTGTCAAAGTGACAGCAAAATCTCTATGGTGTTTCGTATTTGTTCCCTGTCAATGACCTCAACATCAAATCTCATCTGCCCCCGCCCCACCACTCATTCTACCTCTGACATTATCAACCATTCCAGACAATAAAGAACCTGGTAGTGACAGCAATTTTGTTGATCGTATGGAAGGTAGAACAGAATGTTTTATTGCTGCATCTCTTGTTTCTGTACAATTCTGACAAAGGTATAAAATGTTCTGACCATAAACTCTGCTTTAAACTAACAAATAGGAGTATATGCTTTTTCAAGATTTTGTTTTACCAGCTGTGTTCTGCTCATGGTTGTCTTAAGAGCACTGCTTGCCTGTCCATTGACAAGCTGACGTCCCTTTCACAGCTTGCTCCAAGAATGTCAAAACCGTAGTCCATTTCTGCCCTGATTCAATACACAGCCCCAAGTAAGCTACCTGTGGAAAAGGGCATTATAGTCATCATATATCTGCACAAATTGCTTGTCCCTAAGTTTTTTATGATCTTCCTAACTTGATGTGATCAATGATTTTTAACTTTGAGTCCTATTTTTATTTCATGTCCCTCCAAACCACATTGTTGACTACTGCTACAGTGCCTTGCCTCAGCTGAATGGCTAATGTATGAATCCCTGGGAAAGTGGACACCAACCTGAATTTTAAAGTAATTGTCATCTCTGTGCCCCAGAGATGACACCATTCATTGTGCTTCCTCTTGCCCGTTTACATTGATTGGCCAAATATAAGTCAGATCATTTCAGCTCTTCAATTGACACCTATTTCCCCCTCACATCAAGAAATGTAGTACATAGAGCTTACATCTCACTGTAATGCTTGTCTGCTGCTTTTGCATTTAAATCCTTAACTCTTCAATAAATGAAAATAGTGTTAGACATTTCTAATTTAATGGCCCCAATTAAAAAAGTGTATCTACTACTGAGTGTGCCCCTCAGTAGTTTTTCTGCTTGTTTCTCAATGAGAGTTCCTATGCTCAAAGGATGAGTTGCTTGCTGTAGTAGAAAGGGTTATGAACTGCTATGTTTAATTTAAAATAAAAAATCTGTTGTTAGGGTTCAGCTGGGTTTGCTGGACATTTCTAAGAATTTATTCAGCTCTGTCTGCTCTTAATTTTATCCTGTAATAACTAGGTCAGTGTTGAGTACATTTGGTAACTGTCAAAAGGTCAGTGTGCTCGGGTCTGGGAACATTTGACTAGTTCATTCTGGTGACTAAGTGGTTTAAAAGATCTTTTTTTTAATATGTGATTTTGTATGAAGGGCTTGGCCATTAAGCAGAATACTGAAGTGGGTCTCTTATTTCTTGTGTATTCCATGCTTCCCAGCTTTTACAGTTGGAAGATCTTCAACTGTTTCAGCTTGACAGGATTACTCTCCTGGTCTGTGTGAATTAATTACCAGTATATGTAATTCTTTTCCTTCCACTAGAAGTTGTTTCCCTACGCCTAAACTTGCATAATACTTAGCTATGGAAGCCGGGTGCCTTTGCATTTTTCTCCAGTTGGAAGTGCTTTATTTTTCACTTAAAAGGTTCCTGACCCTAATTGATACAGGGCTGTATCTGCCATTGAGTTGCACGCAGATTTCCTAGTGACTTCAATGAGAGTTCTGAGTGCAGAACAATAGTAGGACAAGTCGCTTACAGAATATTTTGTGGCACCCTTACTGTGGTTAAATTTATTTCCCATTGTCATCCCCATTTTCAGAGATTTGTAGTGTGGCCAAAATCATTCAGTCTAGGCTGAAACTTGGTATATAAGCTCTCACCTGGGGAGTATCCTTCGGTTTAATAGTATTTTTGAAGAAATAGTTTGTATTTGTTATAGAAACTAAAGGAAATGTCATGGGTTTAGAATCGTTGTGCTTTTCTAATGCTTTTGAATTTTAAACTGAGAATTTTGCATATAGTGCTAGAATATGAACAGATTTTTTTGGAGGGAAAAGATTAAAAAATGACTCGCTGTGACTCCACTGTGGATAAGCAACATGTTAAGTTATGTGCATTTCCTCTTTCCAGTGAATAATATGTGTAATTTTAATCGTGTGCACTTCGTGTGTTTGTTTGGTAGCTAGAATGCCACAACAGACAGTTATTGCTGCAAAAGAGCCCTAACAAGTCTATCATATACACAGGTCATGAACCAAGATTTTAAAGGATAGACTGAATTGGCAACAAAGGAACAGTTAATGTTTGGTCAAAACTCCACTTCACAAAATCTCTCTCTCTCTCTCTCTCTCTGCTTCACTTCTTTCAGGTAAATATGTATTTACATTAAGGTGAATTTCAGGAAATGGGGACATATGCATGACAACATACCCAAGTAACTTATACATGTAAAAATTACATAGTGTTTCATGAGTGTTTCCAAACTATTTTAAAATGTGTATCATTAAATATTCAGTTTGTTACAACCTATTCTTACTAGTTTAATGTAGATTTGCTTTTAAAACCTGCACCTCTTCCATGTTTCATCTGCTAAAGTTTGCTTGAACAAAAAAAAAGCCTTTGTTTTCCCATTGGTTAATACAAATGAAAAGTATGAAACTGCTAACTGGGATATGGAGCATTTCCCCTCTAGATTGCCAGTTCAAATCCAGCTTAGGCCAATCATGACTATCTGAAGGTTGTTCGGTCAACATGAAATGAATTGGTGATCCAGTTAATAGTGGGCAGGTGTCAACATCAGGAAGTCACAGAATGACACTAATTTGCACCACCCAAAAGGATGGACACTGAACTGTCTTCTGACCCTTAGAAGTGGTACCTTCAATTCCAGTTTGAGGTAACTGGCAGAGCAGTGTGGGAAGCTTGTCCCATCCCCACCCGCTCTACCCCCTGTGTTGAGAAAGAATAAGATAATTTTATTGCCATCTCTTTCAGTCTGGCATCACAAGCATTATATTTGCTTACAAAGTGGCCCACAACTTTGATAATGACACCACTGCTTGGAATATTATCACTTGGCATAACTGCTCTAGAGAGAATTGGAATGTTCCATAGCTTTTAACAATCAGGAAAACAGAAAACTGATTTTAAAAAGGCCTTTCCATGCATTCTTCCTAAATTTTATTTATTTCTGTGTGCATTTGAAACATGACTGATCACCCTAGCAGTGATTGGGTTGAATGAGAGTAACAGTTCTAGTTCTATGCAAAAAGCCCTTTCCCTTCGTACTTAACCACATATTCTATTGTTAAAATGGAAAAGGCTTCAAGAAATGTCTGAGTTTTAAGTGCATAGTTGTGTCATAGATTTGACTTTACAGTCTGAGTAGGGGGAAAATAGTATCTTTTCTCAGCTTCCCTTCCAGTTGGATCTGAGCCTTGGAAGCAGAGGAGGAATCCAAAATTGTGTTTCAATTAGACTGACGCCTGGTTCCAGTTTGAAAGGCAAAAATCAGTAATCAGTGGGACTTCCGAGGCTGGCAATCCGACATTAATTTAAAGCCTTTGGAGAAATAATGTGCTTTTAGTTTTGCAAGTTCCACAAAGGATCTGGGCATTTGCTTTATACAAAACAATGTATTCTGCATTTGTATTTAGTATATATGCCTTCAATTTGCCAATGTTACCATGTTTTCTTCTTAAGTTTGTGAAATAAAGATTTATAGATATTAAAATGTGTACTGTATTGACTGAGATGGGCCGTACTACAAACTGAGATCGGTTAGCTTTTAGTACCATTCTGTCACCATTACTGACTTTCAGGAGCAATATTTAGAAGCGGTAGTTTACAGCCGTGTGTGTGGCATGTACGTAATACGTGGGGGGTGGGAAGGTGTAACTAATTCCTGATTTCTGTATGTGAATTTGTCTCCAAATTTTAGCACTAGCAGCACAACTTAAAGCACTTTATATACTATAGTGATGGGTATCCTTAGATATTATGATACAAGTGTATACTTGATGTATTGTCTTTACATTGGATTGTTCTGGTCTTGAATATTCAATTGATAGAGAATGGAATTGCTGTTTTTTCTTGTTATAGGCTATTGTTATTATCCATTCCTATCCTTGCTATGATCCTCTCCTCCCTAATGAGGATTAGTGTGGAGTTGTGATTATCTTAGGACAGCTGCACAGAAGAAGATTCAGTGCTTTACAGAAACAAGGTGGGTGAGGTGATATCTTCTATTGGACCCACTTCTGTTGGTGAGAGACAAGCTTTTGAACTTACACAGAGCTCTTCTTCAGCCTGTCTCACCAACAGCAGTTGGTTCAATAAAAGATATTACCTGTTCCACCTTGTCTCTAATATCCTGGGACCAACAAGGCTACGAAAACACTGCATTGTTTTACAGATTTTGCTATAGAGGAGTGTCATTGCACAGCTGTATGCAAAAAGATTACAACAGCTAAAGATAAGATTGAAATTTATAAAATTGGTTGGGCAAAAAAATTTTTGTTAAGGGATGTTGTTGAGTCTGGGACTAATTAAGTGTGGTCAGTGCTTGGATAACCTGGTGATAAGGTGTATTAGAAATGCATGTTAGATATTCTCTACCATGAAAAACAAACATGTGGCTTAATGTGATGTGGAGAAGTGCAGCCTGGAGTGTATAATATGTTTTAAGATGGATTAAAACAGAAATCAGTTCACTTTTCCAAGTCCCCAGATTTGCTTTTTTAGAGAGAAGTAAAATTTAGTACCTGCATGAGTTGATTGACCACGTTCCTGCATTTTTTTTGTTGAACTATAGGCATTCTTTTCTCTATGCTTAAATTTTCATAGCGGATCTGAGCTCTGGTTTTTTTTTAAGATTGGCTTGTTTTATTATTAAATGCTTATATTGTGGAGCACCAAAAGGACATAACCAGTTCTGCTGGGCCTTGTACAAACATAGATGACAATTCCTATCCCCAAGATCTTCTAGTATACAAGACAAGACATAATAGGTGAATGAGACAAATAAGCAGAGTAGGGTGGGTAGTGTGACCATAAGATCAGTTGTTTAAATGACATTAGTGTTCACTGCCACATAAATGCAGGGACCAAATTTTTTAATTTACTACTGTAAATGGATGGTCATTGTGAAGGAGGCAAACTGTTAGAACTATATTTTAAAATCATGTTCTAGCCTAGACCTAAGCAAACTCACTCCAGTTGAAACCATAGGCTGGAACATGATTTGGCCTCATTCATACTAGCTGATAACTGAGTTGCTGTTTTATCGGGAACATGTATAAACAGCTGAAGTTTGGCTCAATTGTTCCAAGGTTTGTAGGTGCTGGAATTTAGGGGTTTGGTTGGGCCCATCTTTACTGCAAATGTGGTTCCCAATTTGTGTATAGACCAATATAGATGGATATTTGGAGTCCCATCTGATTCCCCTTGGAGTTAGAGGAAAGGCTGGCTCAGGGCTTGTCTAAACTACCGCTTAAATTGACGTAACGTATGTCGTTCAGGGTTGTGAAAAAACTACCACTTTTTGTTTTCAGAATAAGAAATTTAGAAAAAAAATTAAATGGGCTTTTAAAAAAAAATTTCGAAACCATCACACAACAAAACTGATCAGTCAAAAGTTCATCATGAACTATCCCAAAGGTATGTGGCTTGGCCGCCACTTGGATCGATCTGTGGCCTAGGTCCCTATGCGGGAGGGGAGGGGTCTACCTGTATATTCAATTAATGTCCATTCTTGGCAATCTTCAGTCACAAGTTACATAAATAAGAAAAAAATGGAATAAAGATGGAGCAGGGCCAAAAAATGTAAACTTTTTGTTTTGACTGGGTAGTTTAGTTTCATGGTGAGATTAAATCGTAAATTTTATTTTTAAAAATCTATTTTGAAAAAACAATAAGTAAAATGTTGGAAAGACTTTTTGACAGCTTGTTGCAAACTTTAGGTCAAATCTTTTTCGAAATAAACTTTTCATTCGAAATTTTTTAGCCAGGTCTACTTGTCTTTTCACTAGTACAGTGACATCAAAATTAATAATGATAATAAAAATTTAATAAATACCCGTGTACAAGATTATGCTTGGCTGACCAAATTGTGAGGACACACTTCCTGTCATTGTCTTGGGTATCAGTTTGTGTTTCTGGACCAACAGACGATCATAACGAGGTACCAACCTGTATGTAACTTCTCAAACAGCCACATCTGCAGGCTTACATATTTTGGGGAGGGGAGGCAGCTGAGGAAAGGAACACAAACATGCCTCCATAAACCTTACAAATGTCAGAGTAGCCAAATCTGAATGAAGGGCTTTGTAAGGGGGAATAAGCTGAGTATGCAAGATGGATGAAATGGAGGTCCTTAAGCTCTCCAATTTATTTTAAACCAGGGATCAGTAGCACAATGTGTTAATACACAAGCTATCAACTTGGACATGCATTCCTGTCTTATATCAGAAGTAAGATGTTCGGCTGTCTCAGCCTGGTCCCTAGTAGATGTTTATCAACATAACAAAACCAGCCTCAGCTGTGGCATAGTTGGAGGGCCAGGACAGAAATAGCAAGTTGACTGCACATCAAGAGTGAGGTACGTTGATACGTTGAAAACTTGCACATCACATCCTTTGCCTAGCTCCAGCCAGTGTTTCTATTCTTTTTTTCTTTGAGCATATTAGATAAAATAAGTGTTTTAAATATAGTTTTGTTCCTGATCTGGTGGATTCCTATCCAAGATGAAGACAGAGGGCAAGCTTTCATTTAAAAAAAAAAAAGTCTGTAAACATTTTGGTATTTTTATTTGTTTTAAAACTCTTTTAATTTCAGTTCACTTAAGCAGTTGTGATGCTAGGGTGAAGTAGTATTGAAAAATCTTACCACTAATGTCAGGTGAAAGGTCTGCAATAGGAAACAAAAAACAAGAAATTTCAACAATACTTTTCTCTGTTATATTTTGGGGGTGGACATTATTTTAGTGGTGGTGGGAATTAAGTTTTGTGATTAGATTAGGATTTTTATATAGGAACCAGTTTAACAGAGCTTTCTACTAAATCCTTATTAAAGGAGGAGCTCCCAACTAAATCTTGATCAAAGGTGCAGATAGTTTAATGTATTACATTGTATATGTCTTGGGCTCTGATCCGGCCAGTAGCTCTATGAATAGGGTTCCTTGCAGGATCAGAGCCTTAGTTTGTTATGAAAACTGACTTTCTTCCCTGGGTAGAAAGCGTTATTCCCAACACTTCCTTGCAATTGCATTGTAACTTAGTCTAGCCTCTTGTAGCTCTCTCCCCGGTGCACTGCTTAATTTATGTTTCCAACGGTATCTTCATGTAGGCCCAGCATATGATTTCTGCCTGGTTTCACCAGTCTACTCCCCACATCTTAAACTGATTTTTATTTTGTCTTTTTTTTTCTCCAGTCCAAAGTGGAATATGATACAAAATTTCTCCTTTAATTAGACTGTGAAAGGAAGTGGCCCTGTCTGGAGGGCTCTTAAACTGTCCATGTAAACTAGGGCTTGCTGTGTGAACCATATACTAAAAAGGGGAAATCTACTGATTTATAATCCCAGTGCCCCTTCTTGTTAAAGATCAGAAGAGTGTTTATTTCCAGCTGAATGGCTTTGTTTTCTTCATTTCTTTTCTCACAAATAAATTCATTCTAAGACTTATCCCACAGATGTCCTTGCTTATAAAAGTCCCTGGTTTCCATTCAGACTTCCAAAAACGAAGATAAAGAGCAACTTGATGCCACCAGTCTAGTCCAAGCTAATAAGGTTTTTATTTGCTCTTATACCTTCAATTGCCATCCTTGTCACTATGGTTTAATTAAATTCTGTTTATAGAACTTAATTTCTGCATATGAAATAGATTTTTTTTTAAATGGTCTCCATCTTATTTTTCTGAAATCTTATTCCTTCCATCTTCAGGGTGTCCTATCTTCAGAGGCCTCCTTAATCGCCTTACAAAACTAAAATTAATCAAACAAACCAGTGGGGTGTATATCTAAATTGCCCAACTAGAATTTTGTACTGAATAGATATTGTGGAGAAATATTTGTGCTTCTATACATTGCTGTGGATAGCTCATTCCTCAGTTGTTTATGCCTCCTTTTTGCAAGTAATGTTAGGCTCTCTTGACACCAGAAGACTGAAAGTTAAGCCTTCTAAAATGAAAAAAACTCGAGTCCTGAGAGTCTGGAGACAGCTTCGCAAGGCTGTTGACAAGATCATATTTTTCAAAAATAAATAATCTGCAGTGCACTAAAACTTTTTCCTATTCCTGCCCCCCCCCCCCCCCCCAGTGTAGACCAGCCCTTTGTGACAGAGGATGCTGTAAACCTTACAAGTCATGCAGGAATGGACTAAATTTCTTTCCAGTTTTCTTGCTCCTTTCATCAGACATCTTCTCCAACATGTGGCTCTTTTTTTCATTCTCTACCCAAAGTGGATCTTCCTGCACCATGACGGACCACATCCAAGCCATGCACATTTATGGAGATGCAGCAAGTGGATGCATGCATAATACACACACTGGAAGTGTGTATAATACACAAATCTTAAATGCATTTATCGGTGTTTGATATGTGGCTATCAAAATGAGGTTTTGTATAAATAATTGCTTCCTGAACTGCCTCAAAAAGTAGTGAAAGGCACTTCTTTTGTTAAGCATGACAGGAGCAGTGAATTTTGTCTCAGAGATACGATGAACTAAGAAAGTGACAGGAAAATATTTGGAATATGAACAACGCAGATCATTAAAAAACCTCATCACATAATGAGTTTTGGGGGATATTTGGCACAAATTCTCCACAAAAATTCTACCCTAGGATGAGATGTGAAATCTGAAATTTCAGGTGGATTGGTTTGGTTTTGGGGAAGCCTGGGGGAAGGTGGCCTTACAACAAGAAATGTACTCATTCTTCCAAAGGGAAGGTAAAATCTCTTAAAAGTTTTTAATCAATCTTTTGAAACTTCGTGCATTCTTCTGTCCATTGCCATTCCACCTGCAATGACCCCCAACAGTAAGCTCCCTCTGCCCCCCACTTACAGAGATGCTCCTGGACCTCCCCTGCATTTCTCCCCCACTTCTACTGGCTCCCCTGCACAAACACATTCTGCTTTTTGTCCCTCCCCCTCCTGCATTTCTTTTGTTAGGCTTGTGTTACGCTATCCTTCAAGATATACCCCCGTCTGCTACTGCTTCTTCATTGTACTCCCCAATGTGTTCCCCATCACTCACCCTTGTAAGTATGCCTGGGGAGTCCCTTAAATCCTCTGTGGCAAGGACCTTTCCCCTCATTTCCCATCAACCAGGAGAAAGCCTCATTTAAAAATATACTGGAATAAAAGTTAGGAGATGCAGGATTTTGCTCTTCTCTCTTTCTGATATTCAGGATTTGAACATTACAGTAAATACTTGTAAGTAATGTTGGGTCAACCGTTTAAAACTTAAGTGAGACTATCAAATAAGAAGTAGGTCCTTAAGTTACATATACAAAATGCTTGGAGGAGTGCTTAACACAGGCTTTTGTGTTGCACAACATGGCTATAGTGACAAACCACCCAAAGGAAATTGTCTAAGTCTAAAGACTTTGACATTCATAGAAGCCATTTAAGACTAGGAGAAAAGATGACCGTATTTACATAATCTATTACAAACAAAGAGTGTAAGCCAGGGTCAAGGAGGACATCAGACATTTGTTGCAGATGTTCTCAGACAAGAATTCCCAAACACTGAGCCATCTCACTGTATCTATCCTACCCTATACCTCATGGCTTAGGCATTGGGGATAAGATTTTCTAAAGCCCCTAAATCACTTAGGCATTTCTGAAAATCCCATGCCTGGTGTTAAGGTTTCTTCTCAGCTATTTTGTTACTTAATCTTTCCTACTGCCCTCTGGCACGTAGTAAATTGGAAAGATGTCGTTCAACAGTAAGTTTAGGTGCTGTTTGTGTACTATTAATAGAAAACTAGTTTGAATTACCATATGCATGTCACGGAGCAATAATTGTTTGTGCTCTCACAGTACCCAGAATTCACTTTTGCACAATAACAGCTGTTGAAGTTGCCGTGCCCCAGCAGGATGATGTTAGCAAGGATCAGATTTTTTTCATACACACTATTTCCATTTTGTTTTCAAGAGCAATGAGAGGGCATCACTTATTAACTAGGATAAGTTCAACATTATGACTGGCGCTTGGCAACACAAATTCATAGATACAGAAGACAAAACAAAGCCACCCACCTTAACTATTGACCCCCTATCCCACTAGGGATGATTGTGGTCTCCAAATACTGGGAATGTTGATGCGAGATGATGGAATTTTATTAGTTCATAAAGTTTTAGTGTCTGGGCAGCTTGTTCCAACATATTATCATCACCCCTTGCCAGCAACAACACTGCCTCAGACCACCCCCAATGTGTTTTATTTTGTTTTCTGGCCTGAGTCTGTGACTCAGCTTTCACCATTTCCAAGAAAAGAACAAAGTCTGATTTTCAGAAACTCTGTGCACCCAACACCTTTGACTTAAGTTAATTGGAGCTGTGGGTACTCAGTACCTCTGAGAATCAGATCCTACAGTGGGATGTGCCTGGTTCTTTGTGGCCCCCTGTTGGAGGCCCTGCAGTCCTACTACACCCATCCCAGAAAGGAGCAGCAAAGGTTGGTCCTCCAGGTCTGGCTATTTCCATGAAGTGCCTCTAGGAAATGAGACCCCAGCTGGCTCAGCTAAAATGAGCTGCAGGGCCTGAGCAGGTCAGTTCCTGGCTGGGACCAGAGGGTGGAAAAGGGTTCTCCTCTCTGGCCAAAGGAGCTTGACTAGCTGCATTTACTGGGGGAGAGAGGACCTGAGAAGTGTAACCCTAAGGTAACAGGTAAAAGGAAAGGGAGCAGGAGATAAGCTACCCAGGGAAAACAGCAGCAATTAATTCAAGGAGGGAGTGTGTGGCTGCTGTGGATAGGATCCCTGGGCTGGAACCAGGACCATTGGGTGGGCCCGGGTTCCTCCACTGGCAAAGGAGCCTAAGCCCTGAAAAGGGGACAAGGCTCTTTGGGAAGCCCAAGCTAAGGGCTGAATTTACAGGGCTCGGAGAGGGATGAATACCCTGGTGAGGACAGACAATTTGTTGAACTCTGTTACCCCAGAAGGGGTTCATTCATTTTTTTACTGACATACCTGGCTGGAGGGCTGAGCCACTGAAAAACCACCTAGCAAGGTTGGCAACCTATAGGGGGAGCCAGGAGTACCTGGATTAGGTGCCATAAGTGCATACAGAGCAACTTAATTACCTGGGGTCCACACGGCGCAGGATCAACGGCCGCGGCTCCCCCGTCAACTGCGCTACTGCCGCTTGCTCTGGTGGAGTTCCGGAGTTGACTGTGAGCGCGTTCGTGGATCGATACATCGTGTCTTAACAAGACGCGATATATCGATCCCGGATAAATCGATTGCTACCTGCCGATACGGCGGGTAGTGAAGACGTACCCAAAGCAACTCTAAAACACCCTGGTCCTATCTCTGATACAGGATGATTACAGTGAGAAGCTTGTTTTGGGCACTGATGTATATGAGACTCCAGACTGTAATGGAATGCTAAACTCTATTATACTGTTCAGCCATGAAGAAGGGAGGACAGCAGACTGAACCATACTGAACTTCAAAGACGGCATGATAATAGACATTTTGTAAATGGTTGAAATGAAGAACTTGAAGGGGGGGATGGAATGGAATGCTAAACTGTATTCTACTGTTGGCCACTGGGTGGTGCTGTGTCACATACCTTATTTAACCTAACTTAGCCATACCTGGCAGAGCATTAAAGGATCTTAGACTGAACACCTCTAGTGTGCATCTCTTTGAGATGGTAGCTCTATGGCCAGTCCATATTTGATACAGAAGCCTGATCTTCTAGCAGAACCCCTGCAGCCTACCATGTACAAGTTGTATGTGACATAGACCACAACCATTCAGTCCTTTGCCATTGTTGAGCCTTGCAATTGTAATATGAATACCTCTCCACTAGAAGCTGGATGTCAGAGCAAACTTTACCCAGAGCTGAGTTAGCTTGGTGGTTTAACTAGCAGGTTCACTTCCTGTGTCGACTAATATCTCTAACCGCTAGATAGCTCTGATACCTCCCGCCTGACTAAAGGTTATGTTAAGGCACAAACAGAAGTGTTTATCAATGCCACAAATATCTCTGGATCCACAGATGCAAGTCTGTTTATCAAAAGCACTATTCTGTTCAAGATGAACTGAGTGATCACACTTTCAGTAGGAGTCTATGCTCACTCCCATCTCACAGCAACTTCAACATTTTGCAAAAAGAGCTCGGAAGTGTCGTGTTTTTTTTTTTTTTTCCACCACCTTGCAGACGGAGTATCTGGAGTGATGCAACTTTGTTTGGCCGGAAGTAGCTGTTTTTTTATTGGAAAAAGTAGTACAAAATAATATAATAACTTACCCAAGCAAGACATTGTTATTGATGCATCAACTAAGCAGAGAGTACATCATAGAGAGTAGTTTGCATGGCACATTTCAAAGGTCAGTGTTTCTTTATACAGAGTTCACTGCTGTCTTGGAGGGAAACTTCTTCAAGATTCATGTTACACTGGTTTCCTCCAAACTTTAGTACTTTGGGTCAGTTGTTATGGCTGAAAGGTCTCTATTGTGATTTAAGAGTAGTGAGTAGGTTAACAGTAACATTTTATTCTAGAGTTATTATTCTTTTAGTTTTAGAGAGTAGAGTATCTTGAACTAAAAAATGAAGGTGTAACTGCTTGTGATCTAAATCCATTTTCTATGTTCTATCAGAATATAGTGCCTACCCCAGGAACATGCACAGGCATACACACACCAATTTCCCAAAGCTTAAAACAACGATGGGCAAAATTGAGGGAGAGTAAATATTTAAACAAAAAAATGTGAATGATAACTCAGTTATTTAAGAATGCTTTATTAGACGCTCAGGAAAACACAATTCTGTAGTCACAGAGGAAGGCTTAATCCTGATTTAAGAAGGCAAGTGAAGAAAACAGTATAAAAATTACAAATGGGGACGCTGATAGCAATTAATACCGATCTGCAGTTAGGAAATGCAGACACTTGATAAAAGAAGCTTATGGTCGATAGGGTGTAAGGGCTTCTTAAAATATATTGAGAACAAACAATGTCCTAACCATGGGATAGGTCTAGACAAGGATGATAAAATTAACAATCAGAAAAAGCAGAAATATTCAACAAATATTTCTTCTGTATTCAGAAAGAAACAAGAGAATCATATCTTAGTGATAATGAAATACTTTCTATTCCAGCAATAACTAAGAGGATGTTAAGCAGCAACTATTAAACCTTTGAATCTGTGGGGCTAGATAACTTGTGCCCAAGCGTATTAAAAGAATTGGATGATGAGCTGTCTGGACCATTGCAGTTGATTTTTAACAAACATTGCAACACTGGGGAAGTTCCAGAGGTCTGGAAAAAAGCCAATGCCCCACTATTTAAAAAGGGATAAAGGGGATGATGTGACAATCTATAGACCAGTTAGTCTGAGAACGATCCCAGGTAAAATCGTGAAAAGGCCAATATGGAATGCAAATAGTAAATAATTAAAAGATGTAGCATAATTTATGCCAATCAAGATGGTTTCATGGAAAATAGGTCTTGTCAAACAAATTTATTGTTGGTTCTTGAGATCACAGGCTTGGCTGCTAAAGGTAACTGTTGACATAATAGACTTTTGTAAGGCATTTGACTTAGTTCTGCATGAGATTCTGATTAAAAAAAAAACACCGTTCAAAATCAATGTAGTCACTAGTAAATGGATATTGCTAGATTACAAAAAGCAATTGTAAATGGGGAATAGTCATCCAATGGAGGTGTTTTTAGTGCAGTCCCCAGGGACCTGTTCTCAGCTCAATGCTGTTCAAGATCTTTATCAATTATCTGATAAAACTTGCGAATCACACATAAGTTTGTGGAGTGGTAATCATTGAGACAGGTCAGTTATATAGATCAACCTGGATTGCTTGGTAAAATGGGCTTATTTGGACATGGGTTTTAATACAGGCAGGTTCTATATTTAGGAACAAAGAATGTAAGTCACACAAGATGAGGAACTGCATCCTGGAAAGCAGCAACGGAAAAGGACTTGGAGTCATTGTGGATAAAGAGTTGAATATGAGCTCCCAGTATGATGTGTAGCTCAGAGGATGAACACAATCCCTGAATGAGATGGCATTACCTGTATATGGTATCAGTGAGACCCTTACTGGAATACTGTGTCCAGTTCCAGTGTCCATACTCCAAAAGGATTTTAACAAATTGGAAAGAGATCAACAAAGAACTACAATAATGATCTGAGGTCTGGAAAACATGCTCTATCGTGAGAGACTTAAGCTCAATCTCAATATAGTTTATCCAAAAAAAGACTGAGGTGACTCAATCATGGCCTACAAGTACCTACATGGAGAAGAGATTTCTAATAGTAGACAGCTCTTTAATCTAGTTGAAAAAGGCATCCAGTAGTTGGAAGCTGGAGATAGAGAAATTCAGACTAGAAATAAGACACATTGTTGTCACTGAGGGTCATCAACCATTGGAACAACTTACATCGGAATGCAGTGGATTCTCCATCACTCAGTCTTAGAATTAAGTTTCTAGAAGATATGGCATATCTCAAACAGAAACTCTGGGCTTAATGCAGAAATTGAGCGGTTCCTTGGCGTGTGTTATGCAGAAGGACAGGCTCTAGATGATCATAATGGTCCCTTCCAGTCTTAAACTCTATAGAGGTAAGAGTCTTGACTTTCTTGCTTCTGTGAATGTTCCCATATGATTTGATTTATTTGTGTTACCGCAAAATCCAGAGGCCTCAATCAGGATCAGGGTCTCCCTGTGCTGGGTGCTGTACAAACATAAAATGAAACGCTACCAAAGGGCGGCTGGATAAGCCAGCATCGGCCAGTGCTCCCTTGAGCACTGGGTATCTGGAAGTGGAAAGAAGGCAAAGAGGATACCAGCAAAGCCAGCACCAATGACTTTGATACCAACCTATCAATGTGGGTGAAGTTCCCAGTGCCAAAAACGCTGGTGCCGAAGCCCATCCCCCTCCCCCAGCCATACTGGCACTCCAGGCAGCAAAGCTGGCACCTGTGCCACATAAAGGTGACACTGAATCACTGAGCCAGACAGAGCTGCAGCATAGCTCCAAACATGAAGGAAAGTCTCAAAAAGAAGACATCAAACATCACTTCTCCAAGGATAGAGCCTCCACGTCCTCGATCAGAACTGGAGAGCCACAGGAGTGAGAAACCTGACACTTTCTAAAGGTCAGGCCATCTCTTCACGGAGGATGTTGAAATGGGTAACACAATGTATCTTGCTATGTTATCAGCTGGCTGATCTAGCTCTCTCTCATCCAACATTAGCAGAGTGAGCCTTAGCGCTCAAGTGGCGTCCTCTGCCTGCTTCAGGAATGTGCCTAGATCAGAAATCTGCCAAGCTGCGACCCACTGACATTTGGCAAGCATTACACTTGGGGCTGAGCAGCCACGTCCAATGCCAAGTTTGGGAGAGCAGTACTACAGTTGTTGAGCTGATGCAGATGGCACTCCTCATCCCAGGACCCATTCTCCATCCCCTCTTTCAGAATCCTCAGCAACATTGACTTGCAATGGTGAGGGAATTGAGGCCTGGTCTACACCTAAAACAAATCCACCTGCTACACCTGCCGGTTACTGTAGGGTGAGCAACCATTTTTTCCTGATAATTCTACTGTAAAGAACAAGCAGGAACAGAGAGAGAGACAACCTTTCATACCTTCTTTATCTATCATCAAGCAGCAAAAACACTTGATCCTAATTTACAAACAAACCGTTGCAGGTTGCCTTTAAGCCTCCCAAGAGCCAGTGAGGCTCTTTTCTGTCATCCATTTGGTTACTATTGACACTCTATTAATGATCTCTGGACAAAATCGATTTTCCCCTGCTTTTAGTACCTATATAATCAAATTGCCTCATTAGCAAAATGTAGGCATGTGTTGGCTAGATGGCTGAATAGAAGAGAGGAGGATATTAGAGCAGGCCAGTGACCACTGCATCCTATTTCAGATTTCCCATAATCAGGGTTTAAAGTGCCGTGTCTGCCTCCACCTTACTTAATCGAACAGTGTTAAGGTTCAGTTACCTTGTTAAATGTACATGTTATCGCTTCATTTGGAGCTGAGGAAGGGAACGGTAGCAGGCAGAGTTTAAAAAACAAAAACAAAAAAACCCACCACCACCAAAACTTGACAGCGGGCGTGACCTGGGTAACAAGGGGCTTGCTTTCCCAGGGTGAATGTGAGAAGTTGTTTTACAGCACCAGTTTCCAAGGCGAGCAGTGAAACATTGCTGTGAGATGGCATAGAGAAGGTAGAAGGCAGGGTGTTTACTTTTATGGAGAGAGTCCTAACCCGTCCAGAGGCTGTTTGGCACACCCCTTCGATGTTAACAGACAATGATATCCCGGCTTCAGAAAGGATGGCTCAAAACCGCCAGAAAAGTTAGCTCTAGGTTTTTAAGATGGAAGTCAATCTTCGACTCCAGTAGGTCCAACCCCCATTCAGATCTAGGCAGCTTTCCCTAGGTGGGCTCTACTCCCTGGGAGACTGGCATATTTGCAAACTGTATTTAAATAGCTAACATGTATTGGAGCATAAGCTTTCCTGGGTGAATACCCACTTCGGCAGACGC
Organism: Terrapene triunguis; assembly: GCF_002925995.2. NCBI lineage: Eukaryota > Metazoa > Chordata > Testudines > Emydidae > Terrapene > Terrapene triunguis. Next base: position 1,162,894 of record NW_020665141.1, on the reverse strand, counting down.
AGATCCAGACTACCCTCTGATACTTGTATTTAAATAGAATTCCTCGGGGTCCGTGTTTTTCCATCCTTCTCCTTTCCCCCCTCTTCTGTCAGTGAAATGAGTCCCAGCGGCGAGGGTGTGACTGAGCCGACAAAGCGGGCACTCCCCAGGAAGTCCGGCTCAGAGAGCGTGGTGTGCCTTAGCCAGCCGGGGCCAGTCCTTCCTTCAGCTTGGGCGAGCCCCAGCGCTTGGAACGTGGCTGCGGCGGGGAGAACTCGCCGGGCTCGCGTTCCTGGGGCGGTGATAACCTCCAGGGGGCGCCCTAGAGACCCCCGCCTGCGTCTCCCGGCCCCGCGGCGCCAGGGCTCAGTCCGTGGGTTTGAATTCCATCCAGGCACCAGCCTGCAGCGGGCGAGCGAGTGGCCGGCCACGCTCGCCGGCGAGAGGGGAGCGGCCAGTTCGCGCGCAGCTGCCGGCGCGGGAGCAGCCCCGGCCTTTGAGAAACTTTCTTGGCCGATCGGTGGCGAGCCCCAAAGCGGGCTGGGCAGGAGCTCGGAGCCTGGCTGGCGAGCCCCGGAGAGCCCGCCTGCAGCGCGTGGGGCGGGCGGAGGAAACACCCTCCCCAGGACAGGTGGGTGCTGTGCGGGGCGGACCCCCGGGCAGGGGAGAAGTACCCCCCCCCCGTCACTCACTCCCCGGGACTTTTCCATGCGTCCCCCCCACACCCCACCCGGCCCCGCGGGCATCGCTCTCCAAGCCGCCAGGGTGCTGGGGAATTGCAGAGACCGGGCAGGGGAGAGGAGCCTGCAGATGCACTGCGCGTGGGGTCGGGAGAGTGTGTGTGTCTGTGGGAGGGAGAGAGTGTGTGTCTCTTTGTGTGTGTCTGAGTGTGTGTCTCTGTCAGAGTGTGTCTGTCTGTCTGTCTGTCAGAGAGTGTGTGTCTGTGTCTGTTTGTCTGTCAGAGAGTGTGTGTGTGTCTGTCTGTCTGTCTGTCTGTCAGAGAGAGAGAGGCTGGATCCAAGAATCCTGATGCTATTTGGCCCCCAGCCCTCAAATTGTGCTATTACAATAGAGAACAAGTGCAGCCTCCCCTACTGCCCCACCGCAACCTGGATCCAGCCCCCCCCCCCCCAATGCCTAGACAACAATCGAAGGTGCTCCTCCTGCTCAAAAAATATTCTGGACTCTGGCACATCCTAGTAGGAGTGTCCCGAAAACCAAATCTGGCTCCTGGATCCTGCCAGATCCACCCAAGTTTTAGTCCTCTCCTTCTCAAGTCCATGTCATGAATAGAGCAGCAGAAACAGTCTAGACTCGGATGCTTCCCGGTGTGTAAGTGCCTCAAAAACTCTGGCCCTTTGGATCCAGCTGGACTGGTATTTTTTTGGCCCCAGACTCAAACCGAGCTATATGTCAGAGGCAGGGATTTTCTGGTCAAGTAGTAGCGGCACCTTGTTTGTTTTAACAATACAACTTGGGAGCCTGGAGCCAAAAATGCAAACTCCCGCAGAGTCCAGGTGCTGAATGTGTCTGTGATGCTGTTGAGCAGGGACGTATTGGGGTTTGGGATTTCGCGGTGGAAATGGAGTAGCTGCACTTCTTGTCTATTTAGCTGGTTTAAGTTTTGGGTTTGGGATAAAAAGCTCGCTGTCTCCAGAAAGACCCTGGTGCCAAACGCAATCGCTTTTCAGTGGGGCTGTCAGTTTGTAACAAGATCTGGTGAACTAGGATCTGCTGAGTTTTTTTCTTCTGTATTAAGATCAGTAGAATTTGGGGGCTTGGGGTTGAAAATTGGCCAAACCCAATAGGATCTAGGAGCTAGTTATGTATTTTCCCAGTTCTGTTGGGCTGAGATGCAGCCAGATCCTGATTTTTCCTGAGAAATAGGACGGCTAGATTTGTCTTCTGCTTAGACTGTACAAGGTGGGCTTGTGGACCAAAGCCTGCCAAGATCCAACTGCCAGATCCAGGATTTTGTGCAACTTAAGGCACTAGAATGGGTTCAAGTTGGGAACTGTCTGACAGGGTAGGAGCAGCTGCCCTTGTTCTCTGTTCGCCATGGAATTTGGGGGCAGAGGGTGGAAGTTGGACAGACTCAGGAGGTTCCATGCACTGGATCTGAGGTTTTGCCGCACTCATGTGCCAGCACCAGAATCCACACTCTTGTGGTGAAGTAGGAGTACCTCGACTTCTCTATATGGGTGTTGGAATTGGGGCTCTTGGGGCCAAAATTTGGCTAGTTCCAGCAGGATCCTGGTAGATACAGCTTTTACTTTCATCCCTCTGAGGGATACTGGTAGAGTTCGCGTGCTGGCTTCAGCCATGGCATGGGTGTTGAATCTGAATCTCTCCCTGTTCCCTTTGGGGTGTTAGTAATACAGTCAGGCATGCTCTTCCATTGACAGCCTTTGAACACTGGGGGAAAGGCAAACAACTAAGGTGACCAGACAGCAAATGTGAAAAATCGGGACAGGGGGTTGGGGGTAATAGGAGCCTGTATAAGAAAAAGACCCAAAAATTGGGACTGTCCCTATAAAATTGGGACATCTGGTCACCCTACAAACAACTGTCCACTCCCCCTTTTCACCTAAATCCCCAACTGCAAGACTGGGACAATTCTTTGTCATCAGAATTCCTAGATGTCCACAACTTTTGATTTCCCCCCCCCCCGCCGATTTCTCATGAGTTTGGAGTCTAAGATCTTCATCCTCTTTGTTCCCCCAGCCCTCTGACTTCTCACAGCCACTCAGTGCTCAAACTCTCAGCTTTTGTTCCCCCATCACCCTCAGACTTCTAGTCCTTAATTTTGTTCCCCTCAAACCCAGCACTGCTGCTGACTCCTTGAATGTACGTGCTCTTAGTCAACTGGAAACAGTGGTTTCCCCAGGAGTATCAGATACCAGTAAACGTGCATATAGCATTTAACGCTGGTGAGTTTCAGTTGTTTAACTTTGAAATCAAGGGATGTGACTAAATAAACAATGTAACCAGAAATAAATGAGGTAGTTCATTTTTCCTCAGTCATATTTACAGTAGGCTCAATGCTGTCCAGCGTTTCAACAATGTCTTTAACTGCTGAAAGTAGAGAGCTCTGAGCTTCGGTACATGGAAATGTTGTTAGTGAAGCTGTCACTAGAGGTGGCCAGTAACTCAGCAAGTGGGAGAGGATCATGACTGGGTGAGATCCAAGTTATGGTGGTTCTGAATGGACCATACTTCATGCTTTCTGAATCATCTGAAGTTATCAGCAAAAGGGCCACAGCTTCCTTTGTTCATCCCTCCTGGTCTGGTGTAAGGAAAAGAGGGTGTTTATAATGGGCATCCAATGTGCTGGATGGTGGAGGGTGTGATTCCAAGGCACTGAGAAGCCAGGAGATGGGTGGGATTCCTTCAGCCCATCCTTTCTGTTAGGAGAAAGACCCCATCAGCGGCAGTGAAACACAGGCTGTGGCACATGCAGAGGCTGATCTCCTGCAAGGTACCTTTCAAATATCACACTATAAAGCACCATAGTTTCTCTAATGCTAGTTTTGAGCACTGTGCGGTACAAACACTGGTATAAGCTACGTGTGCAATGTGCCTCTGTCTTATTACCAACCTAAAAGCACCATGATTTTGAAGAGGCTGCTTGACAGAGTCTTTCTGGTGTGTCTGTATGTGGCACAAAGAGAAAACAGAAGGGGTTAACTTTAAAAGGTTAGCGTGAGTCATTTGGGTAAAGAGTAGTTAAGGCAACTTTTATTAACTATTTAAACCAAAATTATTATTCCAAGCAGATGGTCATCAATTAGGTAACTCTGTCTTTGAGCGTATTTGTTTTCAGGCTTTTAAGTCCCAGCCTTGTGGTAATTGAAGAACTGTAGTAATTGACAAATTCAACTTCCTGTATGCAATAGAGACATGCAGTTATAGAGAGGGCACAGTCCTCTCTGTTTTGCCTTTAAAATGGAAAACTACAAGATCAGAGTGTCACAGCCGCCTACAAAAAGATTAGGTAGAATGACAAGCAGGGATATGGGAAATCCTCAAATTGGATTAGATTTGTGGAAGAATTCACTTATATTGAATCTGTTTTAAAAAAAAAAAAAAGAAACCCAGTACAAATGTGATTAAATATTCAAAGTATATGAATAATATGAAAATAAAAGAGAACCTTTCTGATGTGGCAAGTAGCTCAAACTGTAAATTAACAATCACAGTTTGTAACCCCCCCCAAATTTATATATAAAACAATGGCTACTTGCGTGCACACAGGTGTATAGAAAATAAAAACTACATATGCCAGGCAGGATGAGTTCATGGAAAGCAGGTGGGCAGTTTTTCATCCCTTTCAGTGGGATGGACTTGTAATCTACATATAAATATCAAGCCCCCAGTTCCAAGAAAAGATGAAGGGAACATACCTTCCTGCTTTTGATGAAAGGCATTAGAACCCTGCAGCATAGGTGCTGGGGTGCTGCAGTACCCCAGGGCTTGAAAAGTAATAACAACTTAAATACATGGTTTCCATCTTCAGCACCCCCCTATAAAAATTGTTCCAGCACCTCTGCCCTGCAGGAGATTTCTGGACTGTATCAAACTGTCAGAATGTGTGGGAAGGGAAGTATAGATCCAAAATGAGTATTTTTGCCAAAACTTCTGTATTTGCATCTTTTGTTGCTGATATTGTAATAGTTTTCCATAACAGCCACTGCTTGCTCCCACATTTTAATATAATCAGCTTTTAACAACTATTCTTCTTATTGTTTAGTCTAATCTCTTGTAATGAGGTTCAGGTTGAGCCCTATGATTAAATCCTGATAAAAACAAGCAGAGAAAAAATGCAGCCAAATATGAGAGCTTTGGGGAGAGTTTTGTTTTGGATTTTCACCCTCTCCAACCCACTGACAGCTTCCAGAAGAACCCATTCGTTTCGTGCAGTCCAAGAATCTTTGCTGTTGGGCCTAGCGTCTTTTTCATCCGTTTTTATGGGGTCGGGAACAGAAATAGAATAGAAGAGGAATAGAAGAGAAAACTGTAGAACTGCTCAATCACTTATAACAAGTTCAACCTATGGACTTGGAAAATATGAGTGAACAATAAGGGTTGTGACTGATGACTCCATAGAAGATAACCTGATGAGCAATAGACAGCATGAATTCTATAAAAAACAAATTATAAAGACACCCTGGAAGAGCACTCTGATATGATTACAAATTTCGTAGACGAGGGAATTTGGTGGACGTGATATTTAATAAAGGCCTTTTATAGTCACGTGGGAATTGAAAAGTTAAAAAAAATTTGTTTAGATAAACATACTGTGATGAGATTATAAAATAGGCTGCTGAGCCACAAACAGAATGATCTCGAGAATTTAGAGAAATGGGCAAACAGAATTGTGATTTAATTAGGTTGTTATAAAGACTGACTTGGGAACTACTGTCACTAGGCAAAAGACTGAGGGCTTGGCTACACTTGTGAGTTAGAGCACATTAAAGGAGCCCCGGGCGCACTAGCTCACTCCCCGTCCACACTGGCAAGGCACGTAGAGCGCTCTGACTCCGCGGCTACAGCACTGCTGGTACTCCACCTCGGCAAGAGGAATAACATTTGCCACGCCTTGGCTACAACGCCCGGGCGTCAGTGCGAACGAGGTGTTGCATTACTGCGCTCTGATCAGCCTCCGGAAATGTCCCATAATCCCCTTAAGTCAAGTGGCCACTCTTGTCATTGTTTTGAATCGCTGTAGGAATGCGGATATGCCCTTTGAAAGCTCCGTTTCTGACAGCCGGCTGCTTATCTGCTCCGAGACAAAGCAACCGTTAGTGTGGAATGCTGAGAGAGAGAGAGAGAGGCAGGGGGGAGGAGGGTCTGCTGCTGTCTGAACTTACAAGACAGCATGCTGACGTGCTCTCAGCCCCCCAAAAACCCACTCCCCCTCCCCCCACATACACACAACACATTCCCTGTCCCACTCCACCCCACCCCATTTGAAAAGTACGTTGCAGTCACTTGCATGCTGAGATAGCGGCCCATAATGCACCGCTCCCAATGCCGCTGCAAGTGCCGCAAATGTGGCCACGCCAGTGCGCTTGAAGCTGTCAGTGTGGACAGACTGCAGCGCTTTCCCTACTGTGCTCTACGAAGGCTGCTTTAACTCAAAGCGCTCTACATCTGCAAGTGTAGCCATGCCCTAAGGCTCGGATTTAGGAAAGGAGTTAAAGTCACTTTAAGCATGTTCTTAAGTGTTGGGCTGAATATAGATGCTTTCCTCACGGCCTTATCTGGGAACCTGTTGGTTGGTTAGAGAGCAGTAATATAGAAAATGGCCTAGGGATGATGAGACTGTTGCACAAAACATGAACATTCTGCTGCGAAGTTCACTAGGAGTGGCAGATGTAAAACAATGAAGAAGCCATGCTTTGAATAGGGTTGGGACACCTACTATTAATAAAGACAAATCCATTGACAAATTAGAAAGGTATTCCCAATCCAAAAGGGAATAACTAAAATGCTACAAGTACTGGAGGGTGAGGTGTGAAGAGTGACTCAATTGATTTTATTCATCTTAGTCAAGCGTAGGGTGGGACATTGTAACCGTTGTAAAACATTTGAACGGTAGTAAGATAAAGGCCAGGGTGAAGTACTTAATTTGTGCCAAGGCTTGGCCGTTCCTAGCCCTGGCACCTCTGAGCTTGGCCGTTCCTAGCCCC
>NW_020665141.1:985947-1156213 GCF_002925995.2 Terrapene triunguis | reverse complement strand
CACCTCTGGGATTGGCCGTTCCTAGCCCCGGCACCTCTGGGATTGGCACATCAGTTATGAAAGTAAAAGAAATTGCTTGAGCCTCAGCACCTCTTTCATTACAAACAGGCTCACCGACAGGGGGCGCAAAGGGGCAATTGCCCGGGAGCCCGGGCTGCAGGGCGCCTAGGCGTGCGAGACCGCTTCGGACCCTGCACTTTGGGGCGCCCCGCAGGCCGGCGTGGGCAGTCCCGGAAGTGACACATTCGTCACTTCCGCCCCGGGCCCCGCCCCCCCAGGGATGGCCCTGGCCCTGGGGCTTGGAATTTCTGTCGGCAGGCCTGATTACAAATTAAGCACTGCCAGGGAGGAATGATTCCAGGTGTTGCAGGATGATGTAACAAAGCCTGAAACATGAAGAGAACATTTTGTTTAGAGTTGTTTAGGGAACATTTTACTAACAATGAAATTGAGACAATAGAACAATTTGCTGTGAGCAAGACCCAATCACTAGTGAGGTTCAAGCATGGACTGGATAGCGCAGGTGAAGACTAAGCTCCTACTAGTGCAAAGGCTTGAACTAGCCAGTTAGAGGAACGGGGTGGGGGGTCTCAGAGAAATGTGGTGATGTGGGAAATGACTTGCTGGGCTGTTTCCTGCAAGGGGCTGAGTGCACTCCACACACTGTATCTCATAGTAAGCGCTCTCTGTACTTTGCAAGATCAGGCTTGTTGTATCTGCCAACTTGTTGCTAGACTCTAAAGCTGACTTAGGAGAGTCCTGCCTGCGTTTGCTGTGTCCATACCCTGCATGTTATCCCAGCCAAGCCTCCCTGGGACCCTCAGGAACCTTAGGTAGCAAGCTGTTCCAACTGGGAGCGCAACGAGGCAGCAGGAACTGTGCTAAGCTGGTCTCCGCTGGGGGTCACCCTTTTGCATATCTTACTGGGCCAGTTCCTCACCCATTCAAGTGAATAAGGCAGAAAAGCTGAGCAGGGTGCAGTGTGATTCAGCCTTGTTCTGTTTTCTGAATGTTTCCCTTTGGGAGTGGCAAGGTTTGCCGTGTTCTCACACTTGGGACAGTAACACAGCCCTTGGTCTCCTGCCTCAGCCAGTGTTGGAGCCTCCCAATCTGTCCCCCTTCTCCTGGGCTGTGACATTACCATGCCCTCCTTCTAGGGTGACCAGACACCGGGCCGTCCTTACCCAGACGCAAAGTACGCAGCTGCGTAGGGCACCAGGAAATTTGGGGCACCAAATTTCCTGGTGCCCTGCACAGCAGCGTGCTGCTCCAGCCCCTGCTCCGGTTCTTCCCCAGGGTCCCTGCCCTGCTCCGCCCCAGCCCTGCCCCCACCCTGCTCCCCTGAGGCCTGCAGCAGGGCTGGGCCTGCACTCACTGGCGGCGGGAAGTGCAGCAACCTGGCCTCAGCCGCACTGCCGGTGAGTGCTGGTGGGTGGTTCCCCCCTGTCCGCCAAGCCAGCCCCGCCCCACCCCACGGAGGCCTGGCCCCCCCCCTTTGCGGAGGGCCCCAGAATAGCTAGGGACGGCCCTGACCAGATAGCAAGTGTGAAAAATCGGGACGGGGGTGGGGGGTAATGGGAGCCTATGTAAGAAAAAGCCCCAAATATCGGGACTGTCCCTATAAAATCAGGACATCTGGTCACCCTACTTCCTTCCTTTTCTCTCACCCCTTTTTTCCAGTAACTGTTGGCGTAATGAAGGGTCCAGGTGTTTTCCAAGTGAAGTGTCTAGTATCTGGGTAGAACAGGTATTGCAGTGGTAGCACGGGAGTAGAGCTGGGATGAAATCAGGTTGCCCATTCATTCCGTTTTGTCATTCATCTCTCATTTGCATGTATCCCCAGATGTTGGGTTGGGAGGAGGTGAGAATTTGTAGATGTTTATTGTCATTACCAGAACCACTGACCTTCTGGGAGGGGAATGCTCAGGCCTCTGGGACTGATTTGGGAACCTCTCATAACTGGCTGTTGACATTTTCAGAAAACTGAGTGTTAAGTAAGTCCAGATACAAATCAGTCCCTGAGGCTGAAGAGTCGTGGGAAGTGGGTTAATAAAACGTATATTGCATGGTAATAAAAGGTTCATTTTCACTCTGAGATCAGTGCACTCGAGCACATTGGGAGGAATTCTGAAACTTTCAGCAGGAAACGTTCCCCTTAATAAAAGGTCACCAAGAGGTGTTTGATTCTTTAACACGATCCACAGGAGCGATGCAGGCATCTTAAATTGCTGCGAGAGTTTTAATGTTCATATGTGTCTAGTCCATACAGCAATCTCCATATTCTACAGCGCTCTAGAAAATCATATTGCCAGACAGCAGCCAGAGGGCATTTTATCAGTCTGACTTTGGTTATAGAATGGTTATAGTTGTATGCAGTGTGGGGGCTTTAGAAAGTAAACACATTCATTTTGAATGTGTTAAAGACCTATAGTCTACATTTTTAAAAATGACCAGTGATGTTGGGTTTCTAGTTTGAAACCCCTTAAAAGCACCTGATTTGCAGAACTGCTGAGCATCCCCCTCCTGAAAATCAGGCCACTTTAAGCTGTCAAGTTGGGCACCCAAAGACAAAGGTGCCCCAAATCACTAGTCAATTAAAAAGCCCAGATTAGTCCTGTCTTTACAGAACCAGATGGGGCTCATTTGGACACTTAACAGAAGTTCTTCTTCGAGTGATTGCTCATGTGTATTCCGCAATAGGTGTGCGTGCTCGCCACGTGCACCGGTGCTGGAAGTTTTTCCCCTAGCAGTACCCGTAGGGGAGCACCCAGCGACCAGTGGCGCCTCCATGGCGCAGTGTAAGGGGAGCTGCATGCTCCCTCCACCCTCAGTTCCTTCTTGCCGCCAGTGAAGGTGCTTTGGAACTGCTCTGCTCCAGCTTTGCTGTAGGTCGTCCCCAAAACTGCTTGTTCGTTCAGTGTATGGTACCTGTAGTTAGTTAGTTAGTTTAGTTTAGCTAGAGCGCCCGGGCCGGGGCATGCCCCATGCCCCGGGTTTTAAGTCGTGCGACACTTGTAGGCGATCTATGCCACTGAGTAATCCACAGGCGGATTGTTTACGCTGTTTGGGGGAACTCATCTCAGCAATCGCTGCAAGATTTGCAAGTCGTTTAAGCTTCGGACCAAGAAAGAAAGGGACATTAGGCTCCGGGCTATCCTGATGGAGTCGGCACTGACCCCGGCTCCGGCACGCCACTCCGAGTCGGCACCGGGCACCGCGGTGTCGGTGCACGGCGACCCTCCAGCGCCAACGACTGGTCGGCACCGCTCCCCGTCCACAGGACACATCAAGAAGGCTAGGAAGAGGCCTTCCTCAATCCCCACCGGCCTCTGGGCCTCTGACTCAAGTCGAGCGGAGTAGCCCGGCCCATTCGGAGCAGGCCTCCCCGGATGTCCGGATGCCCTCCACACCAGAGGCCCTGCAGGTGGCCCAGGATGTTATGCCCATGCCGGTACCAGGAGCACCGCCGATGTCGGCCCCGCAGTCGCCCCCGGCTCGGTACTGGTCTCAGTCGAGGGAATGTTCCCGATGCCATTTGCTGCCCAGCGACTGTTCAGGGCAAAGTCCACGTGGATCGCCCTCGATGTCCTCCACCAGGCTGTCTGGTTGGGTTCCATCTGAGCGAGATTCTCGGCACCGCTCTGCCTTGAGGAGCGAACACCAACGGGACCGAGGCAGACGTCGCCAAAGGTCCTTGTCTCAGAGGGGCTATCGCAGCCAGTCATGGCAAGAACGTTGATGTCATTCCCGATCGGCGTCCCACTCCAGGACCCCACCACGGCACCGCCTCCGCAGCCCCGGGCATCGATCACCAGCGTCTTGCCGTCGCAGGTCTGCCCGCCGGAGCCGATTGTTACCGATGGTACCGGTCCTCCACGTCGGGATTGCGGTCCCGTGGTCGGCATCACTCCCAGCGCCAGCGCTCCTCCTGGTCCAGGGACAGCAGCGGGTCATATGTCAGCCTGGCCTCCCTTTGTAGTCGTCCATCTATGGCCCCGCACCGTGGGGGCCAGGCTGGAGCCGAGCCGGGCCAGAGCCGCTGCTGGGGCCTGCGTGCTCGGCTGGAACCGGGGCCGGACTGGGCCGCGCCTCCCCGGAGCCCTTCTCGCGCCCCCCGCCACCCCAGCTTACCTGGTGCTGCCTGCCTGCCCCTGCTTCTTTTCAGACTTCCCGTGAACCTCTGATTCGCGGGAAGCAGGGGAGGGGGAGGAGCAGGGGGAGGAGCGTTCAGGGGAGGGGAAGAGGGGGAAGTGAGCTGAGGGCGGGGTGGAGAGCTGCGGCGCGGGGCCCTCTTAGCGCGGGGCCCAATTCAGCCGAATCGGCTGAATCGGCCTAAAGCCGGCCCTGGCTCCACCCACACCCTTCGTTCCTCCCGAAGGTGGTCTCCGCCTATCACATGGGTCAGGACATTTTTCCATGCGTCCAGTGAGGAGCGCCGCCTCCACACGCTGGATGTGAGACGGGCTCTGGCTTTCTACCCGCAGCGGACTAAGCTGTTTAGAAAATCCTCGCAACTGTTCATCGCCTCAGCCGAGCGCATGAAAGGTCAGCTGATCTCCATTCAGTGGCTCTCCAACTGGATCACCTTGTGCATGCGTACCTGTTATGACCTGGCAGGAATCCCTCCGCCACCAATTGTGAGGGCACACTCAACTTAGGCGCAGGCCTCGTCGGCTGCCTTTTTGGCCCATGTCCCCATTCAGGACATTTGTAGGGCTTCCACATGGTCTTCAGTTCACACATTCACCTCACACTATGCGATCGTCTCCCAGACCAGGGATGATGCTGGGTTCGGCAGGGCTGTGCTCCGTCCCGAGAATTTGTGAACTCCTACCCACCTCCAACAGATACAGCTTGGAATCACCTATTGTGGAATACACATGAGCAATCACTCGAAGAAGAAAAGACAGTTACCTTTTCCGTAACTGGTGTTCTTCAAGATGTGTTTCTCATGTCTATTCCACATCCCACCCTCCTTCCCCTCTGTCGGAGTTGTCTGGCAAGAAGGAACTGAGGGTGGGGGGAGCGTGCAGCGCCCCTTATACCGCACCATGGAGGCACTACTCCAGGGGTCGCTGGGGCACTCCCCTATGGGTACTGCTAGGGGAAAAACTTCCGGCACCGGTGCACGTGGCGAGCACACACACCTATTGTGGAATAGACGTGAGCAACACATCTGGAAGAACACCAGTTACGGAAAAGGTAACTGTCTTTTTCAGCTGCTTGTCTAGCTGGGGTCCAAGGTAACTAATGCAGGTGGAGAGGGAAGATTGAGGGGAATCTTGGGAAAGGTTATGTAACTGTACAAAGATGGAACCACTCTGGGGGTGGCTGGGCAGTACCAACTTTTAGTGGATGGCTGCAGTTGTTAGAAGATGAGTTAAAATTGCATCCTTTGGGTCTATGGGCTGAGGTGGTCTTAATGGGATTGTCCCTTTGCTATAGTTCATTTTGTTGTCTGTTTCTCCCTAACTACCCTGAGAAGGGGCAGATACTTAATCCTCCTGAGGGGACCAGTGACTCCTCCCGTGCATTCATACTACAGCCTTACTGTATAGTTTGTGTTTGGCTTCCCCTTCCATTTACAGGGGTTGGTACAACCAAGGTGGGCTCAACACTTCTGAATTCAATCTTCTCCAGAGTTTTAGGGTGTCTGGTCCTGGGGGTGTTGGTTTGGACCCATCTCCATTGTAAACCTCCTTGTACTTGAGAGCCCACTTAGAAATCTGTTTTAGGAATATCTTCTCACTTCCTATTTGCTGACAATAAGGACTGGGCTTGGGTCACGTATTTGAGAAATGGATGGGAATTTATTTAAATCAAGGGTTGGAGACTTTTTAAAAAAATTAGTCTTTATTGTAAGCAAGAAAAATATTTAGAGGAGCAAAGGACCATTCTCTGGAAGTCACTATTGGAAGGAATCCGTGCTTGCTGACCTCTTTGCCTTTCCACTTCCTTTAGACAAACATTTTAGCTCATAAACAATTAACAAGAAATTTGTGCTAATAAAAAATTGTATAAGGTGATTTGTGAAGGGGCAAGCTAGATCTCCAATCTGATAGTCTGCCAGGAAAACATGGTGCTTCCAAACTTTTTAAGTCATATGTAATTAGCAATACATGCTCTCCCCAAAGTGCAGTATCAGAGTCTACTGGCTGAGCAGATCCAAAGGAGGGATTTAGTAAACATAGCAGAACGTAATACATAAGCAGGCATGATTTTATCAAAGAGCATGGAGACCCAGAGAAAGAAGGGAAGTTTTTGTTAGATCCCTGAATGCACAGGCTGAGCACTGTCACTTTGGAGTTAGTAAAGAAGAACACTTGAGATTTTGTAGTAGTTTGATTTTTTTCTAAAAGTGTTGTTCAAAATCCTATCTCAGCTCTCTCTAGAAAAGATGGTGTAACTGGCTCAGCAGACTGTGCTAGTGAAAATGTGTTGTCCAGCAAGAAACTAATAGAATTGTGGTGCAAGTAGCAGAAGAATAAATTCCCAGGGGGAGAATAGAAGCATCATTTAAAAAAAAACAAAAAACTCTTAATTGCACTGAGTTCATGGGGTAGAAATGTTACAGGTGTAACAAGGGATAACACAGGAGGGATTATGCATATTAAAGAAATGTAAGGGAAAAAGACACTGGAAGCAAAAAGCCTAGGGTGATAGTACAAACAGTGGTGAATGATGCCTACTTCCTGGGAGTCATGTCCAAAGCTAACATTCATGGGCAGGCTTGGGCTTCTAATCTTCAGTAGTGTTACATTTACCCATTGATCCCAGGGCAGAGTGAAACCAGTTTATAAAGAGACTTTTATGGAGATGCTCCCTAAGTTGGAGCAGCCCAGAGTATTGCTCAGTAGCCTAGCTGTGTCAACTGAAAGCCCATCCTCACTCTACAAGGCCCAAGGAGAGTGGATTTGACACACATTAATTGAGCCAGCACCAGTAACCTCCTAGACCAAACTACAGTCATTGAGATGGGCCTGGTGGAACACACAGAGGAAGCAGGTACAGTGTTCAGCCAGAATGTCCACCTTAAAGATAACAGGGTAGATGCTGATGAGAGGGGCCAAGCTCCATGTACTCAGTCTAGCCTAAAAGGTGCCAGTCCCCATTTCCCAATTGAAGGAAGAGCAGGACAAATCAAGGAGAATGGTGCAATAGGGCATGTTACTGACCCAGCAAAGTAGTGTGCCTGTCATGGGTAGGAGGAGGGCACATCCAGGTCTGCATAGACCTAAAAAGGCTCAGTGAAGAAGTAAGGGGGGAAAGGTGTATTCTCCCCACAATGGAAGAAACAATCTCAGTTTAGCTGGTGCAACAGGATCTTCCGCACTGGATTCTGACATGTTCCTTTCCACCCTGACTGCCAAGCAGAGAACTTTCATAGCCATCTGAAGGATATCGCTCTATTGCCATGCCAGAAGCTTTCCGGAGGAAAATGAGTGAGATTCTGCAAGGCTGGAGGGCATTCTTCATGGATGACACTTCAGGTACAAAAGGACATAAGATGAGATGAGCTCGGAGAGCAATTGGACTAAAATTAAACTGAGAAAAAATATGTGGGTGGGTAGATGAATGGTATGGCAGACCCCACTCTGAATTATATATACCCTGAGCATTCTAAAAAGAGAGGAGGGGACATCCACAGAGAGGTCAATTCCATCACCTGAAAATACACTGGAACTGATGTGTTTCAACAATATGGCACTTTTTTTTTTTTTTTGAGCAAATTCCTACAGTGCTCCAGAAATTAATTACTTAATGAATTACTTAAAACCCTGTCTTTTCCTTTGCTCTTTAAGTGCTCCTGAGTGGAGCCATAACTGTCTGCAACTGGTGTACTGGGTGTAATAGGAAAAGAGGAGTCTGACAAACAGAACTGGCATTGAGTCCAATCAACAGCCATGCACCTTCCCACAAGAGACCACTTGTTCTTCTGACTATCGTTGGAGATAACTTGTTAGTGATAAGGGCACTTTCTCTAAACCAGTGTTCTCTTTCTGTGTTTTCATTAGGATTCTCTTCAGCATCTTTCTTACGCTTGTGTGAAACTATCTAGCCACTCGCTTTTTTTAATTGACACTATATGAATATTAATATTTTGTCTACTCTTGACCCAAGGGCTCAGTCCAGGATCTTCATGTTACTGAGCAGGACAGTGCAGCGTTCCTGCTGTCTACTGCAGTTATTGAGACTCGGCTAAAGTGGACACCAAGGAGCCTTTTTCTTTGCGTTTGTTTTTTAATCTAGCTTTGGTGCGATCAGTTGCCTGCTGTGTCCCTCCTGTACCTTTACTGGCGCTGGTTGGTTTGGTGCACATTACAGTTGGAGGAGTCGTTGTGGGGGAAGTTTCTTCTTCTTTGTCTTTCTTTAACACTTACAGTATCCACTTAGAAAATAATGGTCAGGTGTTTTCCATTCCAACCCCTCTTCCAGTGCAGCAGTAAAGATTAATCCACTTCTAGCTCTTGGAGGTTGGGGCACCAAGCCCAAGACAAGGTTTCAGATTAACCGTTCTTGTTGGCTGGTCCATCCAGAGCCAATGCTAGGCATAAGCAGACTAAACAATTGCTTAGGGCCCTAAGTAGCTCAAGGGGGCCCCCTATTAATTATAGGTATGTGTTGGGGGGCCCAAAAATATTTCTGCTGAAGGCCCCCAATGGGCTACCACCAGCACCGGGTCCATCCTGCATCATGGGCTTTGCTTTCAGGCTGGTACCTGGGATGGTATATCCCCCCCACCTGCCTTAAATTATGATTTTCACCTTAGAGGTAAGTAGAGCAGAGAGACTCTGGAGGGTTTTTGCCTTCCTCTCCAGCATGGGGCACAGGTCACTTGCAGGTTTGAACTAGTGTCAGTGGTGGATTCTCTGTAACTTGAAGACTTTAAATCATTATTTGAGAACTTCAGCAACTCAGCCAGAGGTTCTGGGTCTATTACAGGAGTGGGTGGGTGAGGTTCTGTGGCCTGCAATGTGCAGGAGGTCAGACTAGATGATCATGATGGTCCCTTCTGGCTTTAGAGTCTATGAATCTATAAATCGAGGAGGGAGGAACAGCATATAGGCCAGTGGGGTAGGGCTTAATTATTATTTTATTAGTTATGGATAGTTGCTAAAGTTATTGATAGTAAATGAAGTCAGGATGGGCTGGGGTTGGGTGCAGCACAACCTTCTGAAGGGGGGGGTTTCTTTGCCCCTGTCAACCAGGTAGAACAGAGGAGTTGGGTTGGAGTGCAGGGACAGGCTGCCATTGCCCTGGGGGAGAGCAGAATGGACTGGTTCGGTCTTAGAAATGGCTGAAACCATCTTTGTTCCGAATACAAAGTGAAACAATGGAGGGTTTGGTGGAGCCCTTAAATGAACTTGGTTGTTCAGCTGGGGGTTTCTACATTGCTTCATTGAAGAAGGACTTCATTCATCGATGAGATAGTAGCCTGGGCATGTGTGCTCCATACTGCCAAGCCTCAGGAAACCCAAGTTGGAGTCTAAATCTTAGTCTCCTGTTCCTCAGGTTGCAGAGACAGTGTGCTCAGGCCCCGGCCGTGGGAGTGCCACACACTACTCCTCATCTGGCTGAATAAAGGACAGCATTGATGGGTTCACAAGAGTGTCTTATCTACACTTTTCTCAGCCATCAGAAGGATGATGACTTAAAAGATTTTTGGGATAAAAAGAACGAGGAAAAGTTCTCTCCAGGTCTGTGACAGGGATGTTGACTATCCCCTATGGGGGTCAGGATTTATATAAGCGCACATACTGTGTGTAGATAGATAGCTCAATCTTTGTTATACTTGTCTAGGACTACATTTTCAAGGAGACCAAGCACCCATTGCTCCAGTTGAAGGTTATGGGAGCGGCAGGTGCTCAGAGCACCTGAAAATCAGGCTCGTAACATGCTGTGGTATTCTTGCCTGCTTTGTTTTATTTTCATCCTTCGTTAATGACGAACAGTCACAAGGGAAACAGTCTATTGTTAATATTTAATTTCCTCTTATTACTGGAAGCAGATGACTAAAAGATCAATTAAAAATATAACCAATAAAAAGCCAATAAGGAAACCAGAAGAGCCACATCCTGCTAAGATAGAGCAACTCTTCCTCCCGCCTGCGCATCCCAGCCACCTCTTCATCCGTTAGCCAGGATGTAGAGAAACCGGTTCTCAACCACGCTCCGGCCATTGCAGCGTGACATGAGGTAGATGGGGAACTTGTGAAACAATTGTAAATAAGGCATCTAAAACCTTGGTATCTAAGTGCAGGAAACAAACTGGCGAGCAGCATTTAAAAGCAATTCACAAGGAGCAAAACCCAGATTTTTCAGTACATTTGTTGCCTAAAATGTTTCTCAGCTACAGGTAAAGTATGGACAATGGTTAATTTGTGTGATACATGATCCTCTAAATATATGGCATGAGGCAATGTGTCTTCGACATTTCAATAGATTTTAAAGATATGGAATCTTCCCCTAAGTTAAAGCATCTTCAAAGGGAGGAGAATGTTCCCAAGTGGCTAAAAGTTTCCTTTCTGAGTTCCGAAAGCAGGAAACATATGGCTTATTAACAGCACCAACCTGCTGGCTCAATTTCAGGGTTAGGGTAGTTGGGAATAATACCCTGTACAAGTCCGAGGTTTTGCCCTTAGGAAACTAGGCACCTGGGACTGTGTAATTTCCCAGGGATACACTAGGAGGCACTGTGCTGGGGAGGAGGTGGCATGGAGCCATCTTAAGACTGTTGTCTGTGGAGTGAGTCCCAATTATGGTTGTCTCTCTCTTGGTAGGGACACCACCTCTTCCCTCCCATGTTACCTTGACATGACCCACTTGCCCTAGTACTGGTTTTCACTGGTTCTGGAACCGGCCGGGAAAACCCATTCTGGTCCTGAGACCCGGCTGGAGTGGGGAAGGACCAGTCAGAGTCCAGAATGGCTCCAGGCAAGGAGGTGGGATCGATAGTGCTGTGAGGAGGCTGGGGTGTGATAGGCCCTCAGCCTATCAACGCGGGCTTGGGGACTAAAGGAACAATAAGGGGCTGAGAGAGGTTCTTGGCTTCGTTTTTTCTTCCACCTCAGTCCACGCAGTGTTTGGTCACAATAGCTCCGGCTTCTGCATGTTAGAAATTCACATGGTTCCCTGATGCATCACACTGCTAGGGAGGTTCCCCTGTGCTGAGATTCATTGCAGCATGTACCTTTACCTGGCCATTTCATGCACTGTCTCTAGCTGCTTGGTCCTGCACTCTGGCTACAAAGGCAATGGACTTGAAGATTTTTGGCTCCCAGGGAGGGGTCACATTCTGATGGCTGGAGGATCAGAGACTGTCTGAGAAATCCTGCACCCTGTGGGATATTGCTAATGCCCCTGAGATTGGCTACCAAATTAAAAATTGTGAATATTGTCAAACCTGTTACTCCACAGCTGGAAATAAAATGTTCATCGAATAAGGAGGCTGGGCCGTGAGAAGAACCAGTCCACTCATCACCAGCATGATGATGCATAATGCAGGCATGTGTATCCAAAAGCAAGAGGTCTAAACTGAGCCTCAAGGGGGCAATGGCAGGAAAGGAATTTGTATGCGGAATGTTTGAATCAACACTCTCTGAGCATTCACTCCAGATAAAAACCCCAAGCAGCTCAGGAGGCTGCAATGGCAGTACCTCAGTCCAAAGTCAATTGGAAGAGCTCAAAACAAAAGCTTGCTCTGCCTCCAGATGTGAACAGCTTCATTGGAACATGCTGTTCAGATTCTTTATTCAATTTTCAAGAGACAGATTCTCATTGGGGCTGAAATCTGAGCTAGAACAGAGTGTTCCAAGTCATGAAAAATGAACAAGGGAGCAGCTTAGGGGGTTTGTGAGCGGCAAGAAAGGTTTATTTAATAATGGGAGAAAGGCAGGAACATAGCCCAGGGTAACAAGGAGGGGTTAATCCAATTAACAGAACAAGACATGAGTTTGAGAAGCAATATTAATTGTAGCTGTCCAGCAGGCTGCATGGTACAGGTTATTTGTCCCAATTCACAAGAAGTTCACAATATTGATCCCTTGAGGACCTAACTGAAATGTTAAATATCCCACCCCCAATACCTTCGTAAGTCAAGCAGGCTTGTGAGTAAATTAATCTCATCAGTGCTGGCTGCTGGACTGTTGTCATACATGGAATATATGCTCCTCAGAGGAATCAGTACCCACAAAATATATGTCTTCCCCTTTATGTCTATATTTATTTTCATTCCTGCTCAGTAAATTCTAGCAATATGAACTGAACAAACTGGGGCCTGGTTTGCAAACTAATTTTGGAACTAAAGCAAGCTTCAAATACTTCTGCTGTCAAAGAGTCTGGCTGCCGGCGGGCTGAAGGTAAATCCTGCCCCACCACATGGAAAATGAAGGAGATGGGGAATGAATGGGTATATGGCACTTGCACCTCAGAGCCCATTGTACCCAGTGAGCTTGTGGCAGTCATGGTGCTGGAATGTTGTAAATTCAAACACTGTATCTAATGCCAGTTGCTACCACAGAAACATTGGTGCTGAAGGAGATGCAATGCTGGCATGTCATGGCTGGAATGTTTGCTCACCTCCAGTCATTTGTCTTCTGAGATATATTAACTCTACCCAGGTCTAATGCTTTCCATCCCATGAAAAAGCAGAGTGTAGCAGAGTATAAGAACCAGTTGTCCTCCTTCTGAACAGAACACTGAGGTGAACAGAGAAGATTATGATGGAAAAATAAGACTGCAACGTGCAAACGGAACCAGAGAACTAGGCATGAGCCAAATTCAAAGCCTCCAGAGACTAATTTATAAAAAGGAAATCAGTCAGTGATGCAACTGGGTGAAGTAGAATGTACAAGAACTCTCGTGACATAAGACAATTAAAGACAGTCATTAAATTTAAAATTACAGCATCTTTTTCCAGGAGGATGTGCTCAACTGCAGAAAATTCCATCTCTCCCTGCATGGATTTGAACTAGATGGGACTTATCTGGAATGATGAGCATCAGGGAAATCCAATAAAACCTTGCTATCTATCTCATGCCTAATCTGATTAAAGATAGCCATGTTGGACAAAGATTAGCTGCTGAAGTGGTCAAGTTAAATAAAGCACAATCAGGATTAAGATTGGTTCATCAGCCTACACAAGGAAGTGCTGATTTGGGAAAAAATATCCTATTGATCCTGTTTCCCCTTCTGTAAAATGGGAATGTTTGTGACCTCCTTCGTAAAGTGCTTTGAGTTCTACTGATGTAATGCGCTATGTTAGGGCTTGTCTACACTTACCGGAGGGTCCAGCGGCAGGCAATCGGTTTTCTGGGATCGACTTATCGCGTCTAGTGAAGACGCGATAAAATCGATCCCTGATCGCTCTGCCGTCGACTCCGGAAATCCACCGCGGCAAGAGGCGGCAGCGGAGTCGGCGGCAGCGCGGCAGCGGTCGACTTTCCCCCGTCCTCACCGCCAGGTAAGCCGACCTAAAATACGCAACTTCAGCTACGGTATTCACGTAGCTGAAGTTGCGTATCTTAGGTCGGACCCCCGCTGTAGTGTAGACCTAGCCTTAGAGGTAGATGGCAGTTTTATTGTCTCTGCATCCTGTTTAACTTGATTACTTCAAAGGCTAGTTCTCTTCAAGCACGGCTGTTTTTATAGCTGTCGTAGCTTGATGTGACAGATCTTTTCTTTTTAAAGTTGGCTTTTTTATGGGTCAAAGGTTTTGGCTGAGATACTCCATTTGCAGTTGTTAAATTTCACTAAGTGTTTATTTAGCAGAGAGTTGGTACTTAAGCTTGAGTTTCATTAATTTTATGTGTCTGGCGATATGAATGTAAGTTAGGAAGCCTCACATTGAAAAAAAGGCCTACAAAGCTCAACGGATTAGTCATTCTCAGGGTGTGTGTTTTGCATTCTTGGAGAGATGTGAACTAATTTGATGTCCCCTTCCCCACTTCAAAGGCCTCATTTGTGGGCTCTAGCTGTGACCATTCAATTCAAATGACTAACCTTTTCATAGCACGGCACTTCCAATAGACACACACATCATAGCTCTTGGAGCAATTTTTTCCTATCCCTAAAGTTGCCACTTGTTTCCCCATTTTTCTTCTATTCTTTTTCACTCTGTCATCTCTGCTTCTTTTTCTCTGTCTCCTGTCATCTCACTTTTCTGCCCTCTTCCCTGCGTTTCTGTCTCTTTCTTTCTGCTCATCTGCTGTTAACTCTATTACCCGGGGCTGGATTTCAGGCTAGAATGCATTTTGGCAAGTGGGCCCTTCAGTGTGTTTCAGGCAGGATTTGAAATGGATAATTAATGACATTTGGAGAGGTAAAACAGGGCTATACTTTTAACTTTATTGACATACGGTGGAGAGAAGAGCTTTTGGAGGGACTGGATAGAGAAAGATAATAGAGACTGTCCCTCCTCAAGTTACTATTGGTAAAACGGAAGATCCTTATCTGCCTCTTACTTGCTACGTTGCAAGTTCATTTCCCCTATTGACTTCCCCAAAATATACATATAAAACAAAAGGGGATATCAGGAGTTGATAAAAAGGAACGGTTTTAGCACTTCTAAACCAAAAAGAACCACTCCCTCTCCTTTCAAACACAGCACTAGCAATAGGGATCTAAACCAATGAAAGGTGCAAGATTAGCTTATCTCCCTGAGATGAGATGTGAATCACAAGTTCATTGCATTTTCACTATCTTTACTCCTTTATTTTATTTTGAGAAATTCTGTTTCCAACTTCAGATCAGTCTATCTTTTGTGAAGATGTGAAAACCGGCTGTTCAGGGTCATTTGTTGTTATAGCACCAAAACATTCATTTTGGGAGACTTATCTGCATTTCTGAAACTGAACCCGGTGGTGATTTAGCACAACTGACCCCAAGGCCCCTTTCTTTCCCATCCCTACTTGTGTTCGTTTGTCATAACTGTACTCTTCCCTTAAACAAAGGACAAAACACCAGCAATCTTTTGCATTAAATGAGGCTTAAAACGCACTACAGAGGAGCCAAAGCATAGCATCCTGTAGTCACTTGTGATGGACTGCGAAGGACCAGAGCCTTAAACTAAGCTCAGCAAGCGTCATTCTTGATCGTGACACTTTGATTGGAGTCTCTGTCCGGGTGCAAATGTGTGTGTGTCTCTGCACAAGAGAGGGTGTGATGGGAGCGGCGGTAAGTGCTGTGCATGTATCTGACTCGTGCGGACAGTGTGGGTGTGTCCAGGAATACAAGTTAATGTGTTTGTGTGTATGGCGTTAAGAGCTTCTCCGTGCATGGGAATGTGTGTTCTTGGGGCCCAGTTTGCCGCTTTTTGCAGGGGTGGGTGGGTGTAATACTATGTGAGCATCTGTGCATGTACCTTTGTGCAGGGGGAGTGTGTGTATACCCATGATTGTATGTCTGCATAAGTATGTGTGTATCACTGGTTGTGTGGCCATCATTCTGATACTGACCTCCTTTGTAAAGTGCTTTGAGACCTATGAATGAAAAACGCTATAGCAGAGCTAGGAATTATATAAAAAGCAACAGGTGCCACAGGACCCTCTGTTGCTTTTTACAGATTCAGACTAACACGGCTACCCCTCTGATACTAGGAATTATATGTTTGCATATAGTGTGAGGGATTGTGTGCGTAGGCAAGCGTGTGTATCTGTGAGAGGATGGGAGTCTGCACTGTGTGTGGGTCTTTGGAGCAGTGTGTGTGTCTGTCTCCTCTGGGTAGGAAAGTACTGAAGGATGTTATACTCTGAGTTCTATGGGGGTGTTTCTTGTGTTGTCAGTCGTGTTTTGGAATTTCCCCTGCATCAAAGGAAATGTCAGAACTGCTACATATGCAAACAATGTAAGCATCCTTACATTAGACTGAGTGGTTTGTATGTGATCACGTGGTGTTATTCCTGTGCAAGTGCATGCAGCATTTACGTAATGATAAAGTACACTCGTGTGTTAGCGCAGGTAACACGTCATGTATTTGTGATAGCATGGAGGCAGGTGTATGTGTGTAAAAGTCTCCACCTTTTTCCGATCCAGGCACGAAGCTGTCTAAGGCATAATTCGCTGGGCTCTCATGTTTCATGGCAAACTATCAAGCAGCTGCTGAATTGTCAGCTCAGTTGGTAGCCTCAGAAACAAAACAGCCCTTGTGTTTCGCATCATAGCTGTGCAATATTGACTTCAACCAGGCAGCTTTTGAGGGGGACAAAATATAAGCATTTTTTGCCTGTGATGTTCATGCTAGTCTGTTTTATTTCTAACATCATTTGGATTTGTCACTTGAATGAGATTTTGCTTTTCCCATCTCGTCACTGGAGCTGATTACTTAGTATGGTTATTTTTGTTGTATTTTTTAAGGAAACAAGCGGAGAAGTTGGATGTTTGCAACAGCTGACGAGAAGATTCCCTGAGTCCTAGAGCGTTCAGCAAAAGGGGAAAAGGGAGAATATGATGATGTTCCTGAGAGGTGGCAGGAAATAGTGAAGAGAACTGTGATTGTCAACAGGAAACCCAAGATCCTCACCACACATGACTATACCAGGCAGTACATTTCAAACACTCAACATCTGCAGGTCTTTCTGATCTGGAGGGTGAAGGTTCATCTACGTGAGGTTTTTCCTGGGATCGTATCTGTCGGAACTCAGTGGACCACAAATCTGCTTCTGCATTATTGTGAACCCGCTGAGAAGCTGCAAGGTTTATCCTATCTGCTGAAGCTGGCAAACCCTATACTCCGTCTTTCTGTGCTCTCTGTAGTAGACAGCTAAATCAGCTGAAGGGAAAAGGGGGCAAGATAAGCCTCCGGCCAACAGCTGGCAGCTGAGTACCCTTCAGAACCCAGACCATTTTGAGGTGCCTCGGTGGCTGTTTGCAGCACTGCAGATATGGACACTGAGCTTCTCTGGCACCTTCTTGCATTGGCCTGGTCAACCTCACCATGCTAGTATATGGGAATGAAAACTTCCTCTCGGATGTAATTTACATCATCCTGGAACTGGTCATTGCAGTGCTGGCCATCTTGGGGAACGTCCTGGTCTGCTGGGCAGTCTATCTGAACAGCAACCTGCAAAACGTCACCAACTACTTTGTGGTGTCCCTGGCTGCAGCCGACATTGCCGTGGGCGTGCTGGCGATCCCCTTTGCCATCACCATCAGTACTGGCTTCTGTGCCTTCTTCTATGGCTGCCTCTTCATCGCCTGCTTCGTCCTGGTTTTGACTCAGAGTTCCATCTTCAGTCTCCTGGCTATTGCCATTGACAGAATCATTGCTATCCGGATACCCCTCAGGTAAGCCCAGAGTGGGTGGGACCTGGAGTGGGGCGGGGGAAGCGCAGATGGAATGGGCATCTCTAGAGTGTCCTACGTGCTATAATCAAGGAGGAAGAGAGAGTTAAAGGGAATGACGCCACTTTCACTGTAATCTGAAAATGCTTTTTAGACCTCAAAACTTGCCCCTTCCTGCTGGATTTCCTGGATGTTGCATTTTTATTTCTGGCTCCTCCTTGTCCCACGAAGTATGTGCCAATAGCATTACCTGGACCCTGCCTAGGAGCTTACATTCTGCACTGAGACAGATTCCTGACTTAACCGTAATGATTTGTGTTCTGAGTTGGAGCAGACAGTGCCAGACAGATCGCTGTGGGAAAGCTGAGCACTCACTCGGTATCACCCCACTGTGGACAGCAGGGGCTCTGTCTGGTAGGCAGAGGTTTGCTGTTACAGTGAGATTCTCTAGGGCAGCGTTTCTCAAATGGGCCACATGCAGCCACCAGGGGCTTTTCTTGTGGCCACAGCCTCCTGGGCTGTGCTTGCGGGGGGGGGGGGGGGGGGGGGGGGGGGGGTGGAGGGGACCAGCGGCCCCTCCCCCTCCGTGGTGCTCCCGGATGGACAGCCTTGGTGTTGGTTGCTGGGGTTTCCAGCAAGGGTTTGTCAGCCGGTGAGTTCCCCACCTTCCCAGGGGTGGTGGGGCTCAGGATTTGGGCTTCAGCCCGGGGGTGGCGGGGGAGGCAGGTTCTGGCCGCAAGGCTTTGGGCTCCGGCCATGGGGCTTCAGGCTCCGGACCCCGATGTCTCCCTCGATCCCCCATCCAGGCTTAATTTGTCCCCAGACTTCCTGGGGCTGAGTAAGTCTGCTGTGAAAAGTGATACTTGTATGTGGTTATGTTGGTTAATATCACTTTTCGCAGTAGAGTTACTAGCTAGCAATAAATAAATTACAATGATTTGGACGTGTGTATGTGCATATTTATTTGTTTTTCCTAAAGCTAATTAAGTATTTTAGGAAAAAGTGTGAGAGTGGCCACCAGCAAGAGTTGGTGGCCACACTCTGAGGCCACCAAATAATTTGTCCTGAGAACCCCTGCTCTAGGGCGAGCATGCGGATGGGAATGGGAGGCATTCTCGGGGGCTGTGGGGGTGCTTTAATCCTACACAGGCTAAGAGGGAGAGTGCGCTTTTTGTTCAACATGAGCAAGAGGATCCAGCGTCTCTAACAGAGAAAGCTATTTGGCAAAGGCTGGGTCCTGTCCCAAGTCCATCCCACAAGTGGGCACCCCCCACACACCATCCTTTTGGGGAAGAAAAGGACCTTCAAAAATAGAGCTTGCAAACTGAAACAGAGTGGCTGCTGCTCTATGGACAAGCAACCAGATTCACATGGGCCAGGGGGACATTTTATCTTGTATATGGGAACTGCCACCCTATCTGATCATCACAATCCTACAGATAAATGCTGCCAGTTCAGTTCAAACCCTGTATGTTCTGGGTTTATTACAAAGTGGGGAGCTCTGTGGAGCAGTTAACTGACAATGCCTCTGCGTCATTTCTCAGGCATTTAAGACGCAGAGGAAGCCTGTAAATGAGTGACACCCTCCATTCTCCAGCAAGGGTAGCCTGGACCAGAGCAGAGCAGGCTGTGACTAGTGACACCTCTGCTCTGTCTCTCCATTCCTATGTATCATTCTCTCTCTTTTTCCCCTCTCACTTGTTCCTCGCCACCTCTCACCCCTGCGCCCCCCAGCAGATTATTCTGATGCCATCTGCAGAGGGAAATTGTAACGGCTCTTGCTTCTCATTTGCCACCCAAACACTGCTGTGGTGGTGACTGCAGCCTGGTCCTGCTCAGTGTACGTGGGCTGTTCTCCTGCCCTCTCCTCCCCTCCTCTCCCCCAGACATAAAAGCATCATGGAGGGATGGAAGAGGAACCTGGTGGAAGTAACCTGGCAGTGAGGAGAGACACTGAAAGCCCTGTGGGCAGGCACATTCAGTATTCCAGCTAATTGGCTATTTGATGAATTGAAGCAATTTGTTGCCTGTTTGGTAATTCTTTGACTTATACCCCAAAGCAAATAACGAGATAAAGCCTGATTTCCAGGTATTGTGCCTTTCTAGCAACAAGGAAACCCTCAGGGGCCAGTTCGTGGCTGATCCTTGCAGAGACGCACAAAGGATGGGGAAGGGCAGGAGCAAGAGACAGTTGTCATCCCTTTGACCATTCTCTCACAATGCCTCTGCAGGTCTTTGCCAGACCAAAGGGAGCATGGAGGAGGCAGTCATCTTCCTCCAGCCTCCACTGCAGCACCAGCCAGCAAAGCTGGCTAGACACTCGGGAGCATGCTGTAACCTCTAAGGCTCTGTTGTCACTAAAAATGCTGCAGCTGTAGCGCTTCAGCGTAGATGCTTGCTATGGCAATGGGAGGAGTTCTTCCGTTGCTGTAGGTAATCCACCTCTCCCCGAGAGGTGGTACCAAGGTCGGCAGAATTCTTCCACCGACCTAGCACTGTCTACACTTAGTTAGATCGGCTTAACTGTGTCTCTCAGAGGTGTGGCTTTTTGACATCCCTGAGCAACATAGCTGGGTTGATCTAACTGTTTAGTGTAGACCTGGCCCAGAGGTGGGGAAGGACACAGCTGCTGCCTGTTCGGCTTAGGAATAAATAGGGCTGCACAATTTAGCAATAGGCTTCTGATTTCTTAGAACAATCAGCCACGTAGGCTGCAGAATGGCTAATTTCATTTGAGCGGCGCTCTTCCAAACGCTGCGTCCCAGGCCAATGCCACAGAGAGACACAAACCTCACTGAGTGCGGCTGAATTATTCACTCATCTCTATTAATAGTGCATCAGATGAATTTGAGCATATTTACTGGGGAGCAGAAGGCTTGGAAGGATTAAATTTTTATCAGTAAATGTTGATTTCACCGTACACAGAAACTGATGAGCAAATATATCTATAATAATCAACATTTACTGATAGGCAAAATAAGAAAAATGTTGTTTGAGAACTTACTAAGTTTGATTTAAGGATATTTACTTGGTATATTTTGACATGTAATGTTGACAATTTGTGTTAGTGGGTTATAAAACTTTAACTTTTTAAATCTCAATGTCTGCTGTTATTTAATTATTGTCTGATCCCCCCCACCACCACCCCCATCATTTTCCGCAACTGTGAAACTTTAAAGCAATACGAATTTTAAAATGCTTAAAAATAAACTGTGATATTGTCCATCAAAATCTAATTGTGCCAAGCCGATATATAATAGAAAGATGGTATAATTTCATGTAACTGGTAGAAGACTAACATATGGAGTAGCTAATTTCCCCCTACAGCAGAACTTAGTTAGTGGAAAGTCTGAGACACCTGGATGCTCATGAAAATCAGGAGAATGCAAAATATGTAGCACAGTGTGCAACCAAGGATGATGGACAACAGCACGCCACGTCAGGCCACACTGTATTTATTTATTAAACCAGGCAGTATCCAGGATACAAATGTTACCGTCTTCCCCAGAAAGGTAGGATCTCTTCCCCCAAATTACACTGGCCCAAGGCACAGAAGTGGTAAATATTCACTCTTGTATAGGTTTAGCATCTTGTGATCCATGAGGGCTAGAAACTGAAGGGGCATTCTATCACTGGAAAAGGGAGAGTCCCAGGCTTGGAAAAGGATGCTCAACACTTGCTTCTATGCCCTGAAGCTTCTAAAAGTTAGGCCTTAAAATCCCATCATTATTAATAGGTTGCCAGAATTAGATTTTTATGTTTTATAATTCTGACAATTAAGGATGTTTAATTTTTAAGCCTTTTTAAAATTGTTATTGATTTTAAATTTTCACAATTGCAGGAAATTCAGGGAGGGTTAGAAAATAATTATTTAGTGACAGTAAATGTTGAGATTCAAATAGTTAATTTGCGTTTTAACAATTATAAAGCTTTATCAACATCACATGTCAAAATATACAAAGTAAATATCTGTTAAATCAAACTCTAAGTTCTCAAACAGGATTTTTCTAATTTTGCCTATTGGTAAACTTCAGTAATTATAGATGGAAATACGTTTTCGTTGGGGTGTGTGGGGTAAAATAAACATTTACCAACATTTATCAATAAAAATCAAATCCTTCCAAGCCTAATTATTATGTCTAGGGAAGCTGTTTTACACCACTTTTAGCGGTTTCTAGAATGTATTAATTATGTTTTTCTCTTCCTTTGAGGTCTTCACAGTGGGACTCATGGTGCTAAGGGAACCTGGCCTGTTACAGGTGGAAGGATATAAAAATAGTACCAGGCTTAAAGTTAAGTATGTGAGTAGTCCCCTTAGGACTATTCACATGCTTAAAGTTAATCATATGTAGATATTTGCAGGACTGGGGACATAAGGCTTAAAGTCTCCCAAATGTATCTGCAAAACCTCTTTTTAGTGTGGTACGTAACAATTCCATGGTGCTGTGATAAATTTTGCCTTTTGAAGGGTCTTGTGCTCCTGAGTCACTTATGTGCTTTTGAAATCACCACCTCTGAGTGTGAATCATTTGAGATGACCTGCATGGCTTAGCTGTGGCTTTGCCACTTGTGAGCAGCGTGGCCATCCAGAACTCCTGTTGATTAATAAAATCGTCCTTTTAAGAATAAAAGGCTTCTGTCGCTCATAATTGTGAAGACATTCTCTGCAATGTGAACTAATGCAGTGCTCTTTGCCTGAAGGCTGGTCTGTATGGCCTTTAGTACCACTATAACTATATCCTTTAGCAGATAGATTTGGAAACCAGTAAAGCCCCCTAGTTTGGACACATTTATAGGATGTAAGCTATACCATTACATTATGGAAATAAGCTACATCAATATCAGCACCTTTATACCAGTATAACTGTGTCCACACAAGGGGGCTGTTCCAATTTAACTATTTCGGTAACAAATGAGCAACATCACTGAATCAGTACAAAAACCAGTGTGTAGCTTGGTGTACAAAAGGGCCTGCGTGTTCCCCTTTCTGTTTGTCTTTTACAGTAGCAGTGGTAGATCTTGTCAACGCTGTTTCCCCTGGAACAATCTATGGATCAGTAGACACCTTAATAGATTTCTGACCTCAGACATGAGGAGAAAGCGAAACCTGGTTAATGGAAAAGTGTGTGTCAAACAATCAGTGATGAATTATGCTTAAAAATATCCCACAAATTCTAAACTTTATTTTCCAAAAAATTTTTGATGGAAAATGGTGCAAAATTTGACAGACTTTCCAAAAGTTTTTCTAAACGATTAGCTGATGATGCAAGGAATTATGGACTAGGTTACAGAGTCTGACAGGCACTAATACAGGTACCGCACTCCAGAAGTGGTATGGGGCATGTTTGAGGTAGGGAGAAGCACTAGCTGTTGAATGGTTCAGGGGTAAGTCGTTCATGTTCCTAATATATCAGGTGCACTGAGAGCCTCTGCTCACTGGTACAACAAAACCTGGGTGTTATAAATAAAACTGGTTGGTATTCTTAGTCCCGGGGTAAAGCTGTTGGCCAAGAACAATAGGCATTTCCCAGCTCAGAGGTCACAATGTGTGAGGGGGGCAGGGGGTATAAAAGGTATTCCCATGATGAAATGGCAGGTAGGTGAGGTGCACAGGATAGAAGAAGACAGGGTTTCTTCCTGCAGTCAAACAGAAAAGTTCTCAAATTACCATTTGTCCAGCACATTGTCCCCATTCTCAAAGGTAGCAACCTTTTATTTGTGAGACAACGTGGGCGAGGTAGTGTCTTGAACCAACTTTTGTTGGTGCAAGAGACAAGCTTTCGAGCTTATACAGAGCTCTTGTCTCTTTCACCAACAGAAGTTGGTCCAAGAAAAGATTTTATCTCATCCACTTTGTGTCTCTAATATCCTGGGACCAGTACAGCTACAACAACACTGCAAACAACAACGGAAGAAATCCTTTTATTTGTGATGATCCAACGTCAACTATAATAACATGCTGAACTGCAAATCTTTCTTCTCACTCTGATTTGCGCCTGGATAACCTAGATGTGCAAGTAATTGTGGGCACCTCTTTTCTTAGGATTGCTGAGACCCATGTTCCCAGTCACTTGGAAGTTCTCTGTAAGGTGTTCCTTCTAGCTAGTGTTGAATTTGCAGCTATGAGCTCATATTGGAATGAAGGGTCACATTTTCACCACCACAGATTGAAATTAATTGGATGTAGTGAGCCCTGCTTGAAACCTGAGATGCTGAAAAGTCCTCTTAAATGTCCACTTTAGTTGCCCTATTGCTAATCTTGGAGTTCAGATGTGAAACGGTAGCTCACGCTTGATAATTGAACCCTATGCAAGTAAAGTGGCTGCTGAAATGGCTGATTTTCTGTTTTAAATCCCATGTTTTGGATCTGAGCAGTCAGATGTGCCCTTGGACATCCCTGGGTTCACAGCCTTTTTTCGGTCCATCGTTTGTAATGCCCTTCCCTCCCGATGTAACCTGTTTTGGGACAAACATTGTTTTTCACATCCTTGTTTCTGCTGGTGTAGAATTAAACAGCCCTGCTTAGAGTGAACGTAGGTTATTTCCTCATTTGTACACTAACACCATTAGCCACGTGTTAGTTACGGGCTGCTTGAGAAGCACCGGAAGTGTTCACTGTCACAAGGCTTTTAACAGTCTGGAAGATGTTCTGCCTTGGAGTATCACTTGCTATTAGATTCACTACTTATTACCCATGAATGGTCCCACTGAAATCCATGGGGGTCAAGCCTCGCAGTAACTGTCGGTAGGATCAGTCCCTTTGATTATAACCTCTTCAGGGCAGGAATCTGACTTTTTACATGCTCAGAGCCTACGCCCTCTTGGATGCTATATTAATGATTTTATTCCTATCTATTTAAACATTCGCATTTGGTTCCCATCTCTAAGGCACCTGGCTGTGCTACAGCAATAAATCCATTCTGTATGTAGTCCTTCAATCTCTACAGACCTGAATTTACCTTCTTACTAGGTTACAGGGGCAGTGAGGTTTGTCACCTTGTCCTGACACTTTCAGAATTGTGGTGAACTTGTTTGTAGATAATGTGTTTTCATCTCTCTCTGTCTCTATGGACCTGTCAAAGGGGGATGTTACGGTGTGAGACACAACTCAAACCTCTTGGAGATCCCTGAATGAGAGGCTCTATAGAAGGACCCAGTTCTATGCTGATTAATTCTACTGCCAGCCCAGTGCTGTAGGGCAGTACAGCAAGGAGGATGCTTGGGTTAAAAGCTGTTTCACAAGCCTTTAAAGCCTGTTGCATGGAAATCCCCAGAGGGTAAGAGCACTGAGAGCTGCAATAAATATATTTTTAGTGTCAGGGAAGGGACCTCTCCAGCCGTGGGATAACAGCTGTACAATTTCAAAATTCCTCCTAACAAAGATGCAGCCAATTCTAGGTTGTTGGTTTTTTTTAAAGCTTCACGTGCCATCCTCCAATCTCTTGTTCCCTCTTTGTGATTTTAAATATACATTTTGAAGCACAGGTATAACTCCACTCATGTCGGTTCGATCTGAATTTAAGAGTAACTCCACTTTTCTCCTCCTGGATAGGCAGTATTCTTGACACTTTCTGAGGATTCACACAACTGTCACCAGTTTCTAGAGAAACCTTCTCTATCTTCCAGATCTGGATTGAGTCCTCTCGCCAGCTTGTAGAGAAAAGAGTTGCACCATGCTTCTGTTTTTTCCCCCAGTCTCCCACTTTTTATGCTTTTGAAAGGCGATTAAAGAATGTCTGAATGATCAGCCTGCCCTCCCATCTCATGCCCAGGGGCTAAGAACACATGCCACCGCCCAGTTCTGTTCTCTGGCTGAGACAAGCAGCATCCCTCCTCCCCTTCCCTGCAGGACTTTAGTTCGCTTTAGGAGAGGAGCGTGTGTGGGAAGAACAAACCCATTGAGAAAGAGAGTGAGTTCTGGGTGGGTTTTTTTAAGTTTGTTTGTTAAAAGAATCCGACATGGGGAAAGAAGTAGTGCAACTACTGGAGAACATGGGAGCAGCCCAGAGTCAGATCACGCACGCACAGGGTCAAGTATAGTGTGGGACCCAGCAACGGACAATGTGGGAATCCTGCCATTCCCTTTCTGTGTGAATACTACGCGGGGAAAAGAGATTGTACTCACATGTGACACATTACTACAACTTACATTTTCAAAGCGTACAGCTGGTGCCTTCAGCTGAGGGCTTCCAGCAGCATGCTAGACCCATGGATCAGCTAATATTTGAAACAAACAAAGGCCTTTTGGTGGTGTGTCAGGTTCTTACTGCGCTTCAGTTTTTTCTCTCAAAATAGCTGGGTGGATTTATTGCCGAAAGCACTGGCGTGAGGGGTAGAGTGACATGTTGACCACAGAGTTCTGCCAGACCACAGTACGTCCTGTTATTCAGAGTCCTTGATCTTTCTTCAGCTGAGGCAGCCAGGCATGCTGAATCGGTTATTTTGGGAAAGGCACAACTGTCAGCGTTGCTTAGCTTGGTTATGGATCCCGTCTCCGTTGATCAGCTTTGGGTTGGCAATACTGAATTCCCTGTGACTGCCATCAAAGGCGTGGTGTGCAGCCTGAGCTCTGATACTGAGCTAAGGGTGCCCTTTCTCTGAGACCCTCATCTAAGCTCTATGACATTGGGCGACTAGCACAGTATCCTAGAGCTCTGTGGTACTGGGCAGTTGTACTGTACTTGCACTCAGATAGGGAGCAAGCAACACTACACTACAGGGATGCTCAGTAGCTATTTCTGCCTCTGGCAGTGCATAGAGATAAAGTTAGAGCGGCAGCTCTGGGTGTTTCCGTTCCCTGCGGGCGGAGGGGCAGAGCAGGACGGTTGCTTCCTCTATGCTTTGGCAAGCAGGCTCATAACCATGAGTGAGAATTTGTAAGGCAGAGAAGGGAATTGCTGATCGGCTTTATTTGTTGGGAGCTGACCGGTGCTGCTGGCACCCACCCTTCGCCGCCCAAGAGTGGATAGGATAGTTCAGAAGGGCTCCTTGTCCAGGTCCAACATCACTCTTGCCTTCACTGGGTTGAGGGAAATGGGCTCAGCACTGCAGTTCAGTGATGCTTCTGATAAGCACATTTCAGTGAGCTGGAGTATTCCCTGAAAGGCTTTACCTCCCCCATACCTTCCATGGAGAGGAGCATTGGGAAGTTACGTGGGCATCAGGTGCTTGTACCAGTTACACTGTTGTAATCCTCCTCTCCTCTGCTTTCCAGGTACAATGGTTTGGTGACCAGCTCGCGAGCCAAAGGTATCATTGCCATCTGCTGGGTCTTATCCTTCATCATCGGCCTGACGCCCATGCTGGGCTGGAACAAATGCTCCCAGAGGGAAGCTCAGGACACCAATAACTCCTCGCTCAGCAACTGCAGTAAAAGCATGGTAGCTTGTCTCTTCGAGACAGTGGTCACCATGGAGTACATGGTCTACTACAATTTCTTTGCCTGTGTGTTGGTGCCCCTCCTCCTCATGTTTGGCATCTACTTGAAAATCTTTCTGGCAGCCAGGCGGCAGCTCAAACAGATGGAGAACAAGATGGTACATGGGGAACGCTCACGCTCTACTTTGCAGAAGGAAGTCCATGCGGCCAAGTCTTTGGCCATCATCGTTGGGTTGTTTGCCGTCTGTTGGCTTCCACTCCACATTATAAACTGCTTCACACTCTTTTGCCCGGGTTGTGCCCGTCCTCCCCTCTGGCTGATGTACCTGGCCATTATCCTGTCTCATGCCAACTCCGTAGTGAACCCATTGATTTATGCCTACCGGATCAGGGAATTCCGACTCACCTTCCGTAAAATTCTCCGGCAGCATATTGTAGGCAAGAAGCAGTTCAAGACTGGTACTGCCAGTACTAGGACTTCCACTTATGGTGGGGATGGAGAGAATGCCAGCATTAGGATCAGTGAGTACGCTCTGAACATATACGCCAATGGGGAGCTGGGTGCTATCCACAAAGATACTGACATCCAGGACTTGAGTAAATGCAAGGCAGGTTTGGAATGGCACCACAATGGGAATTCACTAGACATGGAAATAAATGGGCATCTCCCACATTCCTGCAAAAATGGGGACCTTTCAGATGCATGCGGGAACATGGAACTTCTTACTGAAGAGCTAATTGGCATACGTGTCTCTTACTCTGAACTGGAGAATTCAACCTTGGCAGCAGCTGACATTTCCTGATGACTCTCACGTCTTCCCACTGGAATGAAATCTGTTGGGGGTTTTTTTTGTTTGTTTTTTTCTATTGGCTGCCTCTGCTATGGCAGAAAGGGAGGATGAGGGGAAAAGAGGAGTGAGGCCAGGTCACTATCACGTAGGGGGTCCCTACCCAGGACTGATGGGAAGATCCGAAGAACTAGACTGGAGAAAGATTGAGAGGCACCGTTTTGAACAAAGGAAGAGGAGGGACACTATAGCTATCAAAGGCCCAACTCAGAGACACAGAGAGAAGAGAGCAAAGGTCCAATCTGACATCTGAATTTTAACTCTGCTCCAGCAGGGTGTGTTATGACATTATGCTGTACTGTGTATCTGTGGTTGTTCATCAGTTTAGTGTCTTTACCAACAGAAATAAAGGTGTGGCTGAAACATTTACTACTTCATGAGGAGGAAGAGGGGGCAGGGCTTTTAACACTGTGGCCTCTAACAGAGGTAGAGGGTATAGCAGTGCCTACTGGTCAGGAAAGATGCCTATGCTGCCTGGAGAGTGAAGGGATTCACCTGGTGGGAACTTTCAGCATCTTCAACTGTGAGATTCTGTTGTAAAATCAGTTTTTAAAGCTTACTAGTGCAACAGGTTTCCTGATTTTCCACTCACCGCTAGATCAGTTATGAATGATATTACAGTGAGCTGGAATATGGACAGAAGGTTTTACCTCCCCTGTGTTCCATGGAGATGGGCCGCTGGGAAGTTACTTGTGCGTAAGGTGCTATTATGTTGTCAGTTATGAATGTATGCAAGAGAGGGTGGCTCTATCCAAGCCTACAGTGTCCAGCTATGTCCTGGCACGTTGAAGCAAACTGGTAACTATACTTCAGACCCTTCCATTTCACCAAAAGAACAAAGAGTATATATGATGATTTGATAGTTTTATTAGCCAATGGGACAATGGCAGGTGTCTGTGTGCTGTGGGTAACAGCAGGGCAGGGGCAGGTCTGTGTGGGAAGGGCTGATCAGGTAGTGATGGCAGGTTTTGTGAATTGCTGGCAGATGTGTTGGTAGCAGTGAGAGATGACCACAGGCTGGTACTAGGTCCATGTTTGCAATGTCTTTGTGGCTGGTGCTTTCCTCTGTCTATCTTTGTATCTCTGCACCTGTGTACGCAGAATGCCCATTCATTCCACAGCCTTAGTTACGTTTTCTCTAGAATTCCTCTTTTTGGTGAACTTTAATTTCTCATCTTTCCTGAAAGTAAAAATAACTTTTAAAACTGAACTTGGTTTTAAAGTCTGGAATTCATATGAGCCCAAGTTCATGAAAACCTTTTTTTCTATATTGTTTCAAACAACTCCTGGAATCTGGTTAACCGTGAAGCCCTGTGTTTCTGTAGCATGTGGGTGTGCATTACAAATGAGTGCGCATGCATATGTGTGCACCAGTAGAAGTGGGGGCATGTGAGTGCAGTTTGAGAGAGAAAGAAGCTTGTGTTTCGGAGAACTGGAAAACAACCACCAGTGCAGCCCTCCCCGATCTGTGTAGACACAGCATTAGCCTTGCCTCCCTTTCTAATAGACCACGATCTAATCTGTCTCTAATACAGGGTACATGACAGTGTGGTGTGTTACAAAGGGGTTTTACGTGTGTTTGGAATGGCCCCTTACTTGTAACTAGTGAAGCCACTCATCCTAAAGGAGGCCAATAAAATCTTTATCCAAGCCCAATCAGCTTGTATGCTGCATCTGCCATGTATGGTTACATAAAAAAAACCGATTCCAAAGCTCACCTAAAATAGCTATTACTGTAACACTGGTGTGGAAAAAAGTCTAGCACAGGGCCTTCTGGGGCTAGAGGCAGGTGTCGTCTGTCCCATTGGAAAGCTAGGAATCTCCCCTTTCCAGTGATCCATTCTTTGACCCTGAAGCATTTATATATCGCCACTCAATCCTGTCTCTGGTCCAGGTCTGAGCGTTGGCCATCCCAGACCTCAGATCAGGGTAACTTTTTTTGAGGGGAGAGATTCTGAAATTTGGGGGGAAGAGAAGGAAACCCAATGCTTATTCTTATTCATTCCTTATTGACAAGCTATTTAAAGGGAATTTCCTTTCCGTTGTGCTCCCTGGGTGAATGGGGATTGGGGGTTTTATTACTCTTGATCTTCCCTGGTGGAATATATTCCTCTATGCTATGTGGGGGATTGTGCATCTCCAACCTTCTGTAACCTTCCAGCAGTGGAGGAATACATGAAGGGCTTTGATCTTTTCAGAACTCAGTTAGGCGCTGAAATGCTGCTAAGAATAACACAAGATGACATCCTGCCTTCATAGCATAACAATTAGGTCCACACAGAAGCGGAGTAGGGAAGGAAGTGTGGGAAAATATCAGCATTGCTCATGTGCTGGCACACACAAGTGCAGATAGTGTGTGCTGTCACGTTCTGGTGGCTGTCACACAGGGATCTGCCTGATGCTATATTACATCAAACTTTACAAGAACCAACACAGGCTGGCTGCCTTCCACTACTCCCCGAGATTCCTCACACCCAAACGTGCAGTTTGGTTACTACAAGGACAGAGTTGATCTATGTGGGTTTAACAAACTTGGGAGGGTCCCACTGGAAAACTCTCCAGCCTAACTGGGTTGTCATGTAAGCTCACTTGGTCTTCAGCAGTCTCGGAATTGGCTCCAGTATTGCTGTTCAGGGCATTCAACCAGCTGTGTCAAATGCTCTTTCATTGTTAACATCCAGAGCTGAAAGGAAATGGGGTCCCTGTAGCCCCCAAAAGCTGAAGGGAAGCTGAGGCTGGGATTGATTCACGGGTTGTGGGCAGGACTAGGGGAGCTTGCACTAGATCGGCATCCCTTCCCCAGGCAGAGGGCAGCTCAGCCTGTAAGGATTTAGAGATGATGCAAGCTCCTCAGGGCAGGGACCTTCTTTTGTTCCGGGTTCGTACAGCGCCTACCACAATGGGTTCCTGGTCCATGATTGGGGCTTGTAGGTGCTATGATCATCATCATCCAGAAAAGATGACTAGGGGATGACATGGAGCCCATCAGATTACACCTGGCTGTCTTTCGACTGATACGTGTTAGAGAGAGACCTTTGGGATATCTTGCTGGGGAAATGTCAGACAAGCAGATGAGGGTTGCCATGCTCAAGTGTCCCTATGCTTACTGGACAATGTTCAGCGGGCAATCAATAGCTTTAGGAGCCAGCATTGCTAGCACATAGTGACACTGACCGCAAACTCCACAGACACAGTATTGGACTCCCTGTCAAGGTGCTGACAACCCCAAGCGTTGAAAAATCCTCAGTCAGGCCCCCAAATACTACGAGATTTTTAAAACCAGGGCATTTGGGGTTCTGTTTATTTGCCTTCCTCTTTTTGATCCTTTTTAGGGTTCATGTTTTCAGGTTTGTCTCCATATTTGTGAATTGGAAGTACAGATTTAAATGTGAGACTGTGACTCCAGGAGCTGGGGCTGTTGTGAGGCTCTTCATTTGATTGTAATTGGCAACACCGGACATCACCACCATAATCTGACTGTCTGAAAAGAGCCAGAGAAGAGGAGTTCTGTGCAAAGCATATCCTTTTTTCCTGACTCTTCTATCTGTCCTTTTCAACTATCTATCTGTTATGCCACTCTTCTCTCAACTACAAAAATCAGTGGTCAATACAAAGGTCAAAGATGATGTGCTTCTCCCCCTCCCACATCCTCCTCACTTCCTTTGCAGTGGAGAATGTTTAGCTGATGAAACACAGCTGTTCTGAAGAGAAGGGGCCTAGGTGTCCCTCTCCCCACGGAGAGAGCTATCTAGTGTCTGATTCTGTGTGAGGAAGATTCCATGAATTTCATCATTCCCAGGAGACTAGCGAATTCCAGGGTTTATTTGCCTTGCACAGTTTTAGATGAGGTTCTGCCTGGTTGCCAGGATTGACTTTATCAAGAGCCATTCTTTGGGCCTTTTAGTTGATAGTGCGCTGTCTGGTTGTGTGTGCGCAATACGTCACAATTTTATTTGGTATAGCATGGTTCAGACAGCCTGTTTCAAAATCCTTTGCAGGGGTGAATAGTACAGTTGTAGAGTTAAATAGCAGAAAGCTATGTATCGACAAGACCGAGATGTTTGAATGACAGATAATGTTTGAAAACTGGTGGAAAGAAACAGGAAGAGCTATTTCAGACAATGAGTGTTTACCAATGAAATTCTAATTTGTGCTGGTCAGTAAGTGAATGATTGTGTTTAGGGACAGGTTTGGAAAAAATAGGGAGATTTTGGAGGGCTCGGGGTGGGGGGACAGAAGTGTGCTGGAGGATTCTGGGGCAGTCAGGGGGCAGGAACATTCTGGAAGATTTGGGGAGATGCATTGCGGGTTCCGGGGGCACACACAGGTGGCATGGCTATCCTGGTTAACCCATGCGTCCCATATTTATGCTTGATTTCCCCAAGCAGGTGTCGCTGATTGTTCCCATCTGGTCATTATGTGGCAGAATAGATTTTTGGGCGGCTCCCCCCTCACAGATGCTGCTCATCTTCTTAGGATGTCCAGAAGTCGCAAAAGCCTTTCTTCTTGATCTGCATCTGCTGAGCCCTTATTTAAAAATAAATAAATAACCTAACAATATTCTACAGGAATGGCTAACCAAATAGCAGCAATGCTACTGAGCAGAGTGTGGTGTCACAGCTGCAGAATACTCCACTGTTCTTTGATAAGGACGCTGCCTAAAGATCAGTCCTCTCCATGGTTACCATTGGCAGGGGAATCAGCCCTGGCACCTCGCTCCAGTGCTGAGTGGAAGAGGTCAAAGGCCTGATTTTGATCTTCCTTTCACCAGCATGAATCAGGAGTAACTAAAACGAAGTTTCACCAGTGAGAAATTGGTGTGAGAAGCGAATCTGGGCCCCAAATGCTTAGAATGTGAGAATCAGGCCTGGATCTGTTTCTTGTACCTCCCAGCCTTACTTTGGAAGCTAGGTTAGTTCAAGCCACAATGTACCAAAATCAGGACTGGATCCTTTTTATCCCAGAGCAACTGTTGCATTCACTCCTTGCCTCCTTCCCACTCACAGGAGAATTTTTCCTCTTTCCTCTGCTTTTCAGAGCCATCGTCTCCATCTTGTATTACACCTTCCCGCTGCCCCATGGGGCAAGGGGACCCAACACCCCAGTGCATACGTGGTATCTCTTACCCTTTTAATTTAAATGTTTTATAAATGATTTATTGGCTGCTCCCCCTTTCCCTCTATCGAGGTCTATCACTTAGGAGTGGGAGCAGCGTGGCAGAAGAGGGGGTGGATTCTGTGCATGTAATTATATTTTAAGTGCATTGACCAATGGTTTAGAATGTGACGAGTCATCAGACAGCCAGGCACTGAGGAGCCCGCTGCTGGTGATGCTGCTGAGTGTAATGTCTTGGTTACATTTTTTTTAAATGAGCATTAAAATAATAAAATATATTTCTAAAGGAGTGTGAGTGCCTTTGTGTCCTGGGGTTGCAGAAGCTGGCCCGCCCTCTGGTTTTGTTTAACAATTATTGTGAGCTTTTCTGCTGGGCTCATCTTGGAAGAGCGTTTCCTCTGCCCTCTTCCCATTTCCGGCTCCTTCTGTTAGTCTTTCCCTGAAAATATTAACATGCTCCAAGATGACAGACCCAGACAGAGGCCAGAAGCCCTTTGCATCCCTGGTTCACTGGGATCTGTTATCCTGGCACCCGGAGGAATAACGTTAATGTGCTGTGTAATATCTGTACATTGGTCTGCCTGAGCAGCGCACTGTGGTTTGGCCAAGGTACAAGGTCTTGTCATGGCATATGGCAAGTTGTTAAATAGCCAGACACCTGAGTGGGGGAAACACCTGAACCATTATACAACCCTGCTGGCTGTGACTTTAGCATTCACTTCCTGTCTGGCTGGGTGCCCCTACTTTATCAGTGCACCTCATTGCTTTATCAGGTTTCAGAGTAGCAGCCGTGTTAGTCTGTATCCGCAAAAAGAACAAGAGTACTTGTGGCACCTTAGAGACTAACAAATTTATTAGAGCATAAGCTTTCGTGGGCTACAGCCCACTTCTTCGGATTGCTTTATCAGTACACCTTAGACCTCCTGCCTGCAGTGCCCTTGCTATTCCATTGCTGGATCCCCATATGGCTGTGTCAATGCACCTCAATCCTGATCTGCACCATCCTTGCCCTTTGCTAATGCTGGGAATTCTAGGGAGGGAGAGACCCCTGTTCTGCCTCTCAGGCTGGTGTGGGACAGCATTGACAGGCTGCAGAAAGAACTGTGTCCACGTCCCCTCCGCTGGCAGCCAGGAAGGGGGGCTTAGTGAAAGTGAATATGATTCATAACTTCAGGGAGCAGGAGGTGATGAAGTGAGCTGGCGTCCCTGTGGACTCAGGGCGAGCAAGGCCTGACCTGCTCAGTCAAGGGTGAATTGAAAATGTTTTTCATAAACACTGTTT
This sequence comes from Terrapene triunguis, assembly GCF_002925995.2. Classification (NCBI taxonomy): domain Eukaryota; kingdom Metazoa; phylum Chordata; order Testudines; family Emydidae; genus Terrapene; species Terrapene triunguis. The sequence continues at coordinate 1,122,311 of NW_020665141.1, read as the reverse complement.
TGTTCTGAAGCATGAAAGAGAGAGAGCTTGGTGGAACAATGGGAGTCTGCCGGAGTACAGCGGGAGTACCTGGAGGAAGAATGGGAGCCTGCCCAAGTACAGTGGGAGTACCTGGAGGAACAATGGGAGTCTGCCGGAGTACAGCGGGAGTACCTGGAGGAACAATGGCAGTATGTGTCCTGCAGGAAGAAAGCTGAGTCCTTGGGAGAACAAAGGGAGCACCCAGTTTAAAACACAATTGGCTTGCTCGGGAAATCTAACCTTCAAGGCCCACAGCTTGGCTCATTCATCCAAAGCAGCATAGGCAAAGGCAGAAAACAAAGGGACTTCACAGTGCTTTCATTGCAGTCCTGGGCTGAGATCTACCCCCGTAACAATTTACTGTGTTACGTGCTTTGTGAGAGACGATTACCTGCCCTGCGAATGGGGAGGCAAGATGATCTTGAGTGTTTTTTCCATCTCCAACCTCTGTGTGCCCAAGGTGGTGGTGCTGATATTAGCCAACAGCCAGCATCCTAAAGCTATCCCTAATGCAATTTCCCTACCTGGTTCTTCCCTGGTCTAGGAGCCCATTGATGGTTCTTTTAGGGACTGAACCCATAAAAGTCCAGAGCCTTCTCAGCTCCCCCTGATTTCAGACTGAAGTCTGTGGCAGTTGAAGGGGTTCAGCATGAGAAGTGGGTGAAATTTTTCACTCACGTAGCTTAATCGCTGAAAAATGCTGTTTTAATCGACCTGAAACTATTCATGAATTTGACCCGATTAGTTTTGGTTGGGGAAAACTTTTTCCAGGCCAGCAAAGTGTGTGTGTGTGTGTCCATTCTCCCCTCCCCCACTCCCCCTTTGGAGGACAGAGGTTTGAATCCCCACTCTGGAGCAGGGACTTGAACCCAATCGTCCCTCCTCCCAGGTGAGCATCCTAGCCCCCAGGCGACAGGTTGTTCTGGGGTGGGGTGCTCTCTCTCTGCCTGGTTCAGAGGAGAGATTTGAATCCACATCTCCTACCTCTCAGGTAAGTGCTTTAATCACCAGGCTATAGTCATGCTCGCTCGCTCTGGCCCACTGAACAGTCAAGTATTTATACAAAGCGGAACAGTTTCAATAGGAGAGATTGAGAGCAATGCACCCCAGACTAACCTGTAGCCTTCTCACTGGGGAGCGGGGAAGCTCTGAGTTCAAGTCCCTGCTCTGGAGTGAGGATTAAACTTGGGTCCATACACGGGTTGTTGACCTGGGTCACAGGCCGTGCCACTGTGTCTTCACTGCTATTGTTACGCTAGCGAGATGAAAGCATCCTCAAGCTTTGGAGTGTAGACGTACCTATAATGGGCAGTTAGAGGACCGTATTTTCCCCAGTCCCTTCTTTGACTCCCCTGAGGACAACGTGTGTGCAATGATGGGCACTTAAAATATCTGAGATTCATGTTCTCTCCTCATAAAATGGGGGGTGGGATTTTCAAAGGAGAGCTTATGGGAGTTAGGCACGTACTGCTCCTATTGACCGCCATGCCTAGCTCCCTTATGCGTTTTTGAAAATCCCAGTTTAAATATGCAGCTGAGGGGCAAGCCTCACTAGCCTGTACAGGAAGCAAGCTCAGCACTTTGGTGCTACAGGGAAGCAGTACTTCCTTTGAAAGCCATGACAGACAGACTGAGTTTGAGATCCACAACAGGAGCAGGATGGGATCAGAGGGCTGCAGTGCCAGCCAAGTAGGAACTGTCACTGGTAAGATCCTGCAGGGAGACGGGAAGGGAAGTGCAGCGCAAAATGTCCCTGTGAGAGCTGAGGATGCCCCAGACAGGTACTCCGAGATTCCGGTGAGTTTACATCTGGACTAAGGACTTGCAGCTGCATCCTTTGGGAGGGAACTGCCACTCCCTGGGCTGCAAATGTCTAATGTGTCTGTGTTTGGGTTTTAGGGTGGCGTCAGGCTCTTATACTTACCGTAATCTTATCCAAGAGAAATCTAATGAACCGAGAATTGAGCAGTAAGGATCAGCTATACAAGGAATGAAAAACAAACCCAGACCATTTAAGTGTGAGCTGCGCTGATAGTGCCTCTTGAACCCGTGTCCTGTTATTGTTAGTGTGGAACGCAGAGGCCTGGGCCAATGAAAATAAGGAAGGCATCCTGAGAGAGACAGATCTTTATCTTTTGAGATTCGTCGTGACCTTTCCTAGACTATAATAAATAAAATTGACTAGGGAATTGGCAAGTGCCCTATAACATGTAGTCCTGGTGCCAGGACTTGGCAGAGAATGTTCTGCTTAGCAATGTATTCTGTTTAGCTTTAAATGCCTATTTCAGAGGCATGTTAAAGGACTGAGCTGTGGTAGGTGCTGAAGCTGCCTTCTGTAGGACAGAGGCACTGCATTTGGTGTGTGCATGTGTCTGTTGCTTCTGATCCTGGATGGAGAAGGTTGCTTAGGCTCTATACTGATTCTGCCTTTAAAACTGAGCCATAAACAGAAACTAATGAACAAACCAATAGTTTTCCCAGTGGTCTGAAAGCTGGTGGGGAGGAGACCCTCCAGCCCCTGTGGCTGAGTCCAGTTCTCGAAATTATTGAAAGTCGCAGGTGCTCAGCAGCTTTGAGGATTAAACAAAACTCCACCATTATTGTTTCCTGCCTTCGTTCCTTCCAAACAGCCCTTCCCTTGCTGCACAATGGACACCAGTGATATTAAATCACTCAGTCATTTGGAAAAATTGGCTCATAGTAAGCAGCACGAATTGTAGCTTTGAGACTTGCTAGCTTTTGGATGAATTCCTGCCACATCCCGTCTTCTGTTAAATATTGGCATAAGTAAGAGTGTGCCTAATCTGTCTGATCCTAGACATGGTGGCTGGGGTTCTGATACATATGATCTTTATAAAGAGGGCTGGGAATCATATAATGAAATAGTGGAGCAGTTTCTTGATGCTAATTGTGTGTTATCCTTTTTGAGCCATAAGTGACCTTGTGACTGTTGTGTGTACTTAAAGTACCACTAAAGCCAAAGAAGGAGAGTTATATGGCTATTGCAGCTAACTCATGAAGACATTTGTCTCCAATACCACTGTCCCAGTGAAAAGACTTCTGGTTCCATCCACAGAATAAGCAATTTGTAAAGTCCGTAGATGTTTCTGGCAGAACTGAGAAGTTTGAACCAGCACTGTGAATCAGGAGCAAAGTTGGATGATGCTTTGGGTCACTTGGGTGTGCCCGCAAACATGAACCCAGACGGAAATGCTTGCCATTGGAGACTGATCTTGTGTTTTCCTGAAGTGTGGATTTGCTGTGTCAATGGAAACTGCAACAGAAGAAATGGAAGAGAAACTGGTCAACTTTTTAGCTACATACAGAAATGCTCCACACAGCAGCACTGTCTAAGCACCATCTGTGTTATTTTTTGGATGAACACTTCATTCTCGAATGGATTGCCTCAAACCAAAGATCCATTTGTAAGAAACAAGTAAAACAAGCTGCCAGTTGGCCACATAGCATCCTATGGAAATTGTACATGGCCACTGTGGACAGGAGACTTCCAGGGAGTCCAAAAATGGTCACAGTTAAGTTCCACGCTACACACAGTCATGTTGACCAAGACCCAGGCAGACACACAGATCAGTTTGAATGGCAGAGCCACCACCTACTCCAGGGGTGCACAACCTACAGCCTGCGGGCCGTATATGGCCCACCAGAGCATTTCATAAGGCTTCACCATAATATACTAACGGCTGATTCATTAGCGTTTTGTCATCATGTTTACATCACTTTAATTTACACAAGTGTGTAAATAGATTGTCTACGTACAGTGTTGTCTATCTAAATACATATGAAACAAGCTGAACTTAAAATATAAATCAATACAGGTCACTTTAAATCTTATTAAAATATGTAGACTCTGTTTGGCCCACACAAGGTTGTGCTTAGGTTTATGTGGCCCTCTAGTGTAATAAGGTTGGTCACCACTGACCTGATTTAACCAAACTGTTGTTAGACAGACTCCTTTTTTAACCATCTGCAGCACTGGGTGTGGAGTTATAAGTGAGAGATCCGGTGTCGGGAAGGGGAGCAACAACGAATGACACATTCCTGAACTGACATCAATCGCTATTCTCTTGACACTGCAGCAAGAGCAGGTGATCCTTGAGGAGAGACATGCTGCTTTCACTGTTAAATCAGAGGGCTCCTTAGCCACGCAGCTCAGGGAGGGTGCATCTAGGTAGATCGTACAGTGAGGCTCTGGGGGGCAATATGTTCAGAGAACAAGCATTGCTATGGGCAAGTAACCCCCACACACCTCTTTGATTACAATAGCCCAGAACATGTTGGAAAACTTCTCTGTATTTTGGGAAGCTGAAGACCTCATTGCGATGGGTAATCAAACGATGCTGCATTGGCTGTGAATCTACAGACACCGGTATGTTAACAAGCAAGTTCAGATGTTTGGCTGCATCCACATATGTCTATACAGCCCACTCCTCACCCAAATTCAGCCCTAGCACAAATGACCTCCCTTTCCAGTGATGACAATGAGAGTGTAACCACAGAGCTGAACTGGGATCTTCATGCCCAGCTTTATACCCAGGGGCCTAGTGCTAAAGGTGCTGAGCATCTCCTGTAAGGTGCCCTCAGCATCAGAGACTGATTTTGATGGGAGATGAGGGTGCTTCATGCCTGCCAAAGGGGTGCTCACACCTTGCAGCAACACACTCTTGGCTCCTTCATTACTAAGGTGCTTACCATTTGGGATTGGCACAATACTGTAGGTATTCCCTGCCTTTCTCTAAATCCCTTCTGAAGACATTTAACAGAAGGGGAGAGGGGGAGAACATCAACCCCTCCCAGAGACCCTTCTACCCTCCTTTACTTCCAACAGGAGACAATGCTAAAGGTCGCATAAAAAAATTCTCTTCTCCCATCACAAATAACTCAACACCATAAACAAAGTCTAAGGCCAGCTGCTTGTCCTACAGCTGTGTCTTTCTGCATTCATCAGACCCAACATCTTGATTTCCTTCCAAAGGAAATACACAGTAATATCTCTCATTCGCACTAAAGCCTGTCAAGCTGCAGAACTAACCAATGCAACATACATGTGTGTAATCAAAAAACAGGGTCTTGTGTTCTTTAAATCTGCCCCAACTCTGTGGCTAGCAGTTGTCTAAAAGGCAGTTTTCAGCTGGCTGCTGTCTCTTAACACCTGCTCCCCAAAGAGTTTCCTTTCCATACTGATTCCTGCGTTTTAAAATTATGTCAAAACTTAACGCTTTCCACAAACCAGATCCAGACAGCATAGCCTGTGTTATCAGAGATCCCCAGGATGATTGCACCTCTTATTAATGCTGCATGGCCTTCTTGATGATCATCAGAAACAATCTCACAGTAAGATTTCACTGTGCCACTCAAGTGTGAGATGCTGTGTCTGCATGTTGATGTCGCCTTCTGTTTCATTTCCCCCCCTGGGGATCTTCGATTCACCGCTCATTCTGGAAAATGGTGTATTCAGCATGGAACCCTTACAATGACAGATTAACCTTCTCTTCCCTTCCATCCCTGGGTCAAGCTGCTCTGGCCTTTGGGCCTGCAGGTTCTGTAAAACGCAGATAGCTCAGAACCAGTGAGGCTAAATGTTGAGGGCCTGGATCTCATTTACATTAAGGCCTTTTTATGAATCAGGCCCTGATAGAAGTACTACTCTGCCCCCAATACAGCCATGTTCTTCCTGTCTAAGAAGGGAGATCCCTAGGTGTTTAGCAATGCATTTGCTGTTTTTCCATTTGGTCCGGTGCTCCGTGTGTCAGCTATCTCAGTATTAAAATGTGTGTCCCCGTTTTTCTCCCTGAATAGACACAGCCGCTGACATCGCCTTCAAGATGAGGAAACAGGTTCCTGTGCATCTTTCAAGATCCACAGCCTTTGACTTCCCCTTGCTTCTACGCATCCTAAGGTAGGTAGAAGCTGCTTCCTGTAGTTCTTTGCTGATTTTTGGTCAGTGCTGCAGTTAGGGATGCAATGGCTTTCCAGCAGGTCAAACCTGACTCCCCCCAACCCCCGTCTGGATATTTGCACAAGAAAAATAAACACAGGACATAGCATCAACACAATCAAATAACATAGAGCTGGGACATACAGCTCTCTGCTATGAAGATACCATGGCAGGGAGCTCTCTGCTATGTCTTTATGCCTCTCAAAAGCCTTTATACTAGTGAAAACTGTCCAGTAACTCAGACTCACCCATGAACCCCATTCCCCTTGATGGGACCTGTGTGTCAGCCCAAGCCATGAACTCCCTCCCCAGGCTCTGTGGGTTTTTCAGACCCTTGATGTGATGCCAATGTTGTATTTGGCTGAGCATTTATCACTGGCTAGCGTTTGCTTGTTCTTCTCTGGTGCTCGGTGAGAAGATGGGCATGCCATCTGTGTCTCCCAAAATAGATTGCCTCAAACGGGGTGGGGAGAGAGGAGTGCCCCATGTTTCATAAGGAAGCTTTTGTTATGAAGATCTAACGCTGCAGTCCCAGGCTCTGCCAGCTGTGGAGAGGAACAGATGGAGAAGGAATATAAAAATAGATCTAAGCAGGCTCACTCAACTACTTTCCCTCGCTTGCTCAAAGTGGAATCTCAGAGGTTCTCTGCTTAAATGAACAAAGTGGAGAGCTGGGTGGTGTGCAGCTTGCTATCTGGAGCACATTCAGCCCTTGTTGGACTCAGGGACGCCATCTCTATTAGGGCCTGTCCACACCACAGCTGACGCATTGAACAATCCTGTTTTCTCACAGCTGCTGTGAGCACATTCCAGCTCAGCTTCCCCGGTGCGGCCTGGACAGCTGTGGTGGTTTTCCCCCAGAGACTCCATTACTAAACTGTGCTATATCCTACCTGTGCGGCAGTGGGGTTATACTGCAGCATGGATCTCAGGATGATAACTTTATACACAACAGCTAGGAAAACAGTGTTAGTTCCCTGCTAAAGACTGTTGATGCTAGTGTGCTTTCAGCCACAACATGGGCACAGTTTTAGACAATTAAATTAGAATCAGTGTTCATTATTTGCACGTATCTGGGAAAAGCAGTGGGGACTGGTGAAAATGTTCACAAATCCTCAACGTTTCTTGAGTTTTAGCACAAGCTGTTCTTCAAAAACTTAATTGCAGAAAGTGCAGTATTTGTTGTTCTCTAGTTTAAAGAGTTTGTCATCTAATCAAGGAACAGAAATAATAGTACGTGAATAAAGATTAGCAAATGGAGTTAGTGAGCTGAAAATTGTTCCTCCAAACGATCTGGGGAATATTTACAAATAACTACTGTGTTCTTGGAGCTTAGGATCTGTTCATGAACAGAAACAAGGGCTAAAGCCTACATTTTCAGAAGTGACTACTTGTTTCAGGTGCCTGGATTTTTGAGGGCCCAAATTTTCAGGATGTGTGAGCCACTCATCCTCTGAAAATCAGACCCTTTTGAGGTGTCTCAGGTTGGGCACTCAAAATCATGAGTCAGTTTTGAAAATCTAGCCCTTAATTCACAGTAACGAATCCACCCTTCTAATAATAGTGACTTTTGGCCTTTCTCCTTGGGATCCCAGTAAGGTCTCAGATAGTAGAAAAGTGTCAGCCAAGGAAGGAGTTGCTATGAAAACATCCGGGAAAGGAAAGTGATGTAATAGGAGCCACAGGCCATGTGTAGCTATCCTGGAGAAAAAAATGTCATTGGTCTATGCTGGCCTTGTCACGTGGCCACCAAATACAGACTTAAAGTAGCCAAGAACAAGCATGTTCTTTAAGAGTAATAGGGAGGGGTACTTTCACTGTCTCTTATCTCCCTCCTATCCCCTCTCTGAGAGTATAAACAAGGGTGAAAGCAGAAAGAGGTGATGGAGATTGGCAGCAGCAGCGTTTGGAAGATGAGATGACACCGTGGCCCAGAAAGCATATGTCTAGGTAGAACAGTGTCCCCCGCCTCTAGCTTGGCATCCACACTCTATCATCTCCCGTTAACTGAATAAGGATCAGATGGACATTTCCTGACTGTATTTTCATAATGCGTTAATTTGATACATTCTGAGCATCTTCCTGTAGCAAATGTTCCTGAAGGTAATTGAATGTGAAGGCAGGGAGGGGATGGCAGGGAAAGTAGAGAGCTGGATGGATCTGCATAAAGGGGAGAAGGGGATAGAGAACTAAATTTTGGCATAAATTGGTGGACAGGTGTGTGTTGTCCCCTTATACCAGATCCTGACAGTGGCTGCTGTCACTCTTTTTTCTGTCCTTTTCTCTCGTTTTTTCTGTTTTTCTTTCTTTTCTTCTTCTTCTTTCCCGTTTACATTGTGTTTTGCCACCTTTTGTCCTCTTCCCTCTCCCCATTCTCCCACTTCCCAGAAAGCTTCATGCTACGGGAGGTGAGGGTGTCTGTGGAGGTAGCCCAAGGCTGGGCTGAGCAGAGGAGAGAAGCTTGAGCTAGCTGGGTGCTGCTGGAGCCTGCACACCTGGACATGTGAGCTGACTCCACAGCTGCTTTTCTTAAGGATCATCGTGGGAGCAGGGTGGGAAGATGCATGGTTTTACCTGCAGACTCAGTAGCATGTTTGCTGTGAGTGAGCGTGCGTACGTAGGGCTGGATCAGGGGGCCTGCAACTTCCCCTCCCATGCTGTTCCCCTCTACTGCCAGTGGAGAGAGAAGAGACCTGAATGGAGAGAAACGGGGTCACAGATGGACCTGAATGGAAAGCAGGGAGAATGAGAACAGAGAGCACAGACACAGAGGATGTCATCTTTGAGTCAGACTGGTCTGGGTACATTTCTACTTGTTCAGTGCTCCTCTTGGTGCTTTGAGCTTCCTAATTCATCCCAGCTGAGGTCAAATGTCAAGGTTTGACTTGGTCACCACCGTTTGCTTTGTACTAGAATGGCGCATTCCGTCCAAAGAGCTCAGTGTGTTTTACAGATAGCAACTAAGGCTTGCTGATGCCCCCAGGAGAAAGAACTACCTTCCGTTGTGGCAGAGATGGACATAGAACCCAGAGCGCCTGATTCTCACTCTTGTGCTTTAAGCACAGCAATGATAGTTGTGTTCCTGTTAACTCTTTAATGTACAAGGTCTCATAGTCCTCAACATCCCACCCACATTCTCTGCATTCACAGGTCTGCTCTCCTGTCCATTCCACTTCCTTGTCACCTTCCCCTCTGCCCCCCATCTTTCTTGCATTCCTCCCGGGACTTATACCCTGAAGATCTTCTCCTCTGACACTTTTTATAGCTCGTCAGTCACTGCTTACAAGTTTCTTTTTTACATGCCCGCCGCCATGCCCTCTCCTCTCCACAGCATCATTCTCACTTACTCCTTCAGGATTTTTTGCCAGTTGTCATCTCTGCCTTCCCTTCCAGCTGCTCACACCACAGCTGTGCCTGTCCCATCAGCACATGACAGCATCAATGGAACCTTGTTTGAAAATTTGACCCTGAACATGAGTGATCAGGAACATGAGACAGGAATGGGACTTACTCCCATGAGGCCTCTAGGTGCTACCACAATATAAATGTTTAACAAATTCATTTTTCTTCTTACAAACCCAGTTGGGTTTGACCTGTGAAGAATCTATAGCACACACACAAACACGCCCCAGATCATACTTGTATAGACTAAGACACATACACTAGTGCACAGAAGATAAAACATGCACAAAATCCAGCCCAAGTAGAGTTTGTGTATTTAAAACCTCGAGGCTTCTTTTTTCAGAAGAACGTGAATCATGGTCAAAAAGTTGGTTGTGGGGGGGGGCCTGAGACCGGGGGAGATCAGCTCATCACTCCTGTGCAGGTTCCTCTGTTCCTCTGTTTAATGCCTTATTTCCGAACCGTTTAAAACCACCGTTAGCTCCTTTCTCTGAAGCCTCCAGTACAACATGTGGTGCCGGAGTCAGAATGCCAGGCTAGAGAACTATGCGTCTGTTCAGCGAGGGCAAATTCCATGTCCTTTTGGCAGGGCTCCTTTAGCTAGAAATAGGATTTCACAAAAGGTCAGGAGTGGTGTTAGTGGAACATTCTCTCTGACCAACACCTGCCACCAGGAACCCTCCACCCCGACCCTCCTGGGCTCAGTCTGCTTCTCTCTGAGTCCTGAAGGAGGAGAACTACTGGTCTGCACACAGCTTCAGTCCCCTGGTCCTGACTCTTATTTTAATAGTTATCTTTAGGAATCTTTTCCTTCTGTAAACAGAGCCATGAAACAGACTCTTAACTTGCTGGAGGGCACTCTCATTTGGACACTTACCAACCATCCCTCCATCAGCAGCAGTGAGTCTGCCACTGCTTTGATGTGCCCGTTTGATGTGCATTGTCAGGAACAGCGGAAAAGAGCTGTCTGAACCTGCCCTGGCTTTTCCTGCAGGGGATTTTCAAAAGTTCCTACGTGATTTAGGAGCACAAATCCCATTGACATAGGCACTTTTGAAAACCTAATGCCCCCACTTTACTCTGAACATTGGGCTCTTTGAGATTCCTAGCCAGTCATTGTGGCCTCACTTGTCTGAGTTTAACTGAAAAATTTGAAAATGTTCCCTCTAATTCAAGTGATCCGCCTCTCCCGGTGGCACTTACGATATCCTAAGGGATGAGCCGTTCTCCTCCTTTGCCTTGGGAAGGCCAGTGCGTCCTTTCTCCCAAGGAGGGAAGTGGCAAGGTAAACGTGCAGCTACCTCAATGAGAGCTTCCCCTTTCATTCTGGTCTCAGTCGTGGGCAGTTTTTCCAGATCTTTCTCTGGCAAGGCCGGACTCTGGGGCATGATCAGTGAGAAGTTTCCAGTCTCTCCTATAACACATTCAAATCTCTCTCACTTAGGCTGGGCCTCTGCAGTCTAAGTAGCTCTGAGATCGAAAGGGCCTTCTCTACAGCTTCCTGACACCTGCTGTGACTCTGCTCACTTATCTTGCAGCTCATAAAGGTGCCATTTTCTTCCCCTCAGTAGAGTTGCTAACATGTCACAACATGCACAGGTTGTGCTATTTTTACCTGGAGGCTCAACAGACCCAACGGACTGATCATTAAATAGGGTAAATCACCCTAATAGGTCTGGCACTGGATGGTTTTCAGTGCCTTTCCCCATCTTTTGTCATGGACTGGACAATAAGGTGTCATTGCAGGACAGCCCAATACATAAATAGAAAACGCCAGATTCCAGTCCTGTAAATGGGTCTGAGAAAAATGCCCTGGGTTCTTTCATGTGGCGGATTGTTGCTGAACTAATAAAGGGAGAGAGTCTTTACTGGTTAATCCAACTGTGTGTGTAAGAAGGGAAGGAAATGTATTAAACACTTGTATTGTGGTAGTACCTCAAGGCCTCAACAGTCTCGGTTCCCATAGTGCCAGGTGTGCCATAAACACAGCGTAAAAGAGCTTACAGTATAGAGACCAGACATGGTCGCTGAGATAGACAAGCAGGAGGAGGGATGGGGGAGCACGAGTAACAAGTGCTGGGATGTTTTAGCCCAGACTAGCGGTGTACAGTTTGTACCCAGTCAGGAGCAGTAATTCCCTGTATGCATTACGGAAGGTGTGCGCTCTGAGGAGGGACTTGGGGGAAGATAAGGTGGTGGCTTTGTGGATTTTGACTGGGAATGTGGGAGCAAATACAAAGGGGCTTGTGGGTGAAGCAGCCAAAGAAGTGATTTGAAGCTGGCAGAGCAAAGGCAGGAGTTAGCCTTGCGGTGGGATGGGAAGATAGGGCAGGGCTAAACTGTGGAGGGCATTGAAAGTCTGGACAAGAAGTTTGTGTTTGATGCACTGGAAGAAAGGGAGCCAATGAAGGGACTTAGGGTGGGGTTATCAAAAGGGCTCATCCTTGGCCTAACTCGGGTCCCACTGAAGACCATAGTAAAACATGTGTTGATTTCAATGGGAGCAGAGTTAGGCCAACAGTGAGCACTTTTGAAAATCCCACCTTTAAAGAACTTGTACATCCATCACTGTCCTCTCCCCTGAATTGCTCTGCCAGGAGGATTTCATGGGCTTCTAATGCGTCAGAAGCCCAACACTGAGAGGCTCTGACATCCTGAGGATGCATGAGCTGCAGCTTTGACAAATAGAGAGATCCTGTAGAAAGGCCATGTGGGTATAAAGAACAGGAGTACTTGTGGCACCTTAGGGTACGTCCAGACTACCCGCCGTATCGGCAGGTAGCGATCGATTTATCGGGGATCGATATATCGCGTCTCGTTAAGGTGCCACAAGTACTCCTGTTCTTTTTGCAGATACAGACTGACGCGGCTGCTACTCTGAAACATGTGGGTATATTTACCATTGGATTTAAAAAAAAGTGTCCCCCGCCCCCAAGGCTGAATACTACATAAATAGTCAATGTGTTTGATGCAGTCAGTAAACTGTGTACACACACTATATTCACGTACATGGTGCCGACAGTTGTGATGAATTACACTGCCACGTGGTACACAGCATTTACAGGCACCTTTGACTTCCTCCTCTAGGCACTGACCTCTAGTCCATCTCCTCTGGAATTTATTCTAACATTCCAAAACTCTCTAACCAGATTCAAACAGATGCTATTTTAAAATGAATTAAAGGGTTTCTTCTTTCTCTCCCAGCAGTGAATTTCTACCCCCATCTCTTCTCTCCCTTATCTAAAACATTGCACAGGGCTGCGGTGCAGGATGGGCAATTTTCAGTCTTGGTCCACTAATTCAAGTCTGATAGCTTGTGATTCATCAGGGCTAGAAATGTGCTTTTTATACCCGTAGCCAGGAATTCACCCCTTTCAATGATATAAGACTTTTTTGCTTCAAGCCAGGGTAGGGCACAACATTTCTAACTCACAACTGAAGTATCATGCAAAAAAAACCCTATTCTGTATAGTTTTTTGAGATTACTACCATAGAGGGCTTTTTACACTGGAAAATTCAATTGTGTTAGAAAGCAATCTTGAGGAACTCTGATAACATGTTAAACACTCAGAATAGACTAAGACAATAGGGTTAACCATGACAAGCTGACATGATGTTAAATATGACAGTTCCTGTCTAAACTGAGGCCCAAATCATATTTCACCTTATTTTAATTGCCAAAGTTCCTCATGATCAACACGATGTAATTTTCTAGTATTGACCAGCCCTTTGTTGTGAAAAATATTCTACAGAAGACTAGAAAATGTGGGCCCATGTCAAAACATGAAGGGGGTGAATGAACACTGCAAATAGATGGCTGGATTATAATTGTTATAATTTTCTTCCCAAGGCCTGTATCTGGATGTACAGTAATGAAGGGAGCTGAACAGCGATGGAGAGGAAAAATAGTACCCTGTGTATAAGAACTGAGGTTGGGCATGAGCCGAGTTGCAGAGCACTGTGAGATGCATTCTGGCATCCCCTAACGACAAGGACACCAACGTTGCTGACTGGCTCTCTTAGGAATTGTTGCTTGTGGGCAGCGGCTACTCAGTGTAAAACATCTTGGCTGTTCCAAAGCTGGATTTGCAGACACAGCCAGCTACGGGATCATCTGTAAATGATAATCCATTAGCCTCTCTCTCCACTACTATCCCTGCACTAGGAGCTGCCAATAGTAAACTCTTTCCCTTGCCACTGGTTTCTGCTAATTCATTAACTTCCCACGCTGACCCGTTAGATGCACGTTCGTTAACTTTTACCCATCACATCCCACTCTCTGGGGGAACCATGCGATCCCCTGCCTGTCAGGGCCATGAAAAATTCCAGCTGGAGTGAGTCCAGCAGCAGAGACCAGCAGCTCGGTCCTCTTGGGACATTCCAGCCTCTAGGTCCTCCTGGCAGAAGCCGTGTGTGTGCATGTGTCTTGCTTCTCCACCCCCACCCCCTGGCTCTGAGCATCAGATGGTGCTCTGCCAGTGAAGTGATATGCTGGGGTGAGGTGGGAGAACTGGGCTTGTGTGGAGAGGGGTTGTTTTTGTCCTTCAATTACTCTAATTATGTCAGAAGAAGGCTCCCCCCACCCCCGCCTCCGAGCCCAGGCTGGCTTCACGGGAGCATCAGGAAGATGATTTATGTTGCTCAGTGGCTGGAGCTGAGCTGATGCTGCTAGTTCTCATTATGTTGGGGCCAGGAGGAGTTTAATTTAATATCAATGTGTTTGTGGGTGGAGACATGGTCAACTGCCAGTTCCCTAATGTGGAAGGCAGGATAGGAAAGTGTGGCTAGATGGACAGACCCACTTATGAGTTTTAAGTGGCTTTGTCTGAATGATCTCTGCTGACACCAGCTGCATCATTGTCATTTGGTGCAGGGGCAAAGAGAATTCCACAAACAAGAAGTGATCTGTCAAGCCCAGCTTCAGGGTCAGGGAAGCCAGCCAGGAATGTTCTCTCTCACACCACCCAGGGGGACAGTGTGGGTTCAGAGGGAAAATAAAGGTGACCATTACCCCAATTTAAAAGTCATTGCCCTGAGTCAGGGCCATTTCCCAAGATTCTGTGCAATCAAGGCGGCAGTTCTGGAATATAGTTTCCAATCCTGATGGGAGGGATAGGGCGAGACCTTGAAATAATGCAGCGTTAGCAAATGGCCATCTGAAAAGATAAAGCAGCAGGAAATGTTCTTCCAGAGGCTTCGAGCCAACTAGTATTATTCATAAGATTTTATACATACATGAGAAATAACATAAATGTGACCTACTTAGTCAGGGAGCCTGGCATCGAATGACCAGAGTATCGCCTCTTGAGGCCCGAGCACAAGACATTGCATGGAGTGAGAAGTCACCTGTGCACCTTGAGATACAAGATCACCCAGCTGGTGGTCTACAGGAAGAGGATCTTCCCCAAGGGGAAGGGGAAGGGGTGGCAGTGCCTGTTGGATGCAGGGCTTCCTTTGCCTGTGACTAGGGGCTGTCTATCTCCAGTACAATTGATGTCTTAACAGCTCTTGAGGGAGGAAGGACATGTTCACCCTAATGGGATAATGGAATAATATGCAGAGCATTTCAGCATTGAGACAGGCCAGCTGGTGGCTACAACCATAAATAACCAAAGGAAAACAAATTTATATGTTTCAGGAAGCAGCACAGTGCATGGGTGTGTGTGTGTGTGTGTGTGTGATTTGTATATAAAGAACAAAACCCATTCTATTCAGCCATATCAGGGACGTCAAACTCATTCTGTGGAGAAGACCAAATTCCATCTTTAATGATGACCTCAGTGGCAGGCTATAAATTTAGGGCTATATTCCCCTCTGGACCCACAACAGAATTCCCACTGATGGCAATGGGAGGGCTGCACAAAGATCAAGGGTAGAATCCAGTTAGCAACTAAACCTTTAGTTATTATCATCCTTAATCATTTGTTCAGAACCTTACTAGCACCTTAAGTATCATTCGAAAATAGCCCTGGGCCTAAAGAGGAGGATCTCTGGCTTTTGTTTCTCTCTGTCCCCATTCTCCTTTCTGTGCTTCTATTTCCCTTCATCTTTTTGTGTCTCCTCTTTTTTCCCCTCTGCAGCTAGTTCCAGTTCCTGCCCCCATCTCTCCTTCCAAAAATGAAGCCATTAATGCTGGCATTTGAAAGTGTCATCATCAGCTTTTAGAGTTAGCATGCTGGTGAGATTTCTGGGTTGGGGAATTCACTCCTCCCAGAGGATTTGTTTTAGGCTGTCTACTGACTCAGACAGACAACACTGCGTTAGTTACACTTGGGTCACATTTGGAAGGTTGTCTTTGGAACCCTGAGGGCTAGAAACTTTTCTCTTTAAATGAAAGCTGAGGTCTCGGAGGCCACATAGATACAGCTAGTGTCTGAATGCTTTACCCTCTGGGCAATATGTGTCTCTCATGGTTTTATCAGCCCAGGGCCCCATGTATGGTTCCTTCAGATAACATGCCGGCTCCTGGGTGGTGACTGTAGCTGTTTTTATGTTACTGCTCTAACTGGCCAGATTCCAATCTCAGCTGCATGGCATACATATTAAATAACTCTACTTTTACACCTCTGTAGTTGAGACCACAATCTGGAACAATGACAAGAAATTAACGAAAAAGCCAATGATATAAGATGCCAACATGTCCCAGCCCAGGACCACAGAGAGGCCAATCTCACCCTTTTCTCCTTTCCATGCTGCTTGTTGGCTATAGGCTCATTCCCCTGGGTCTCATTTCCCCCTGGTTAGCTCATGTCCTGGCAGCCGTTCTCATGTGCTGGGGCAGAAGCGTGGGGAGAGTGTCACACTTTCACAAATGGAGTTTCCTTTCCTGTTTCTCGTTTACCTTTCAATTTAGCAGCATGTGCAGCTTTCATTTGAGGAACCGGCTTTGGGTAAAAGATACGTTGATGGAATTCACTCTGTTGAAGTTATTTCTGTCACTAAGAGAGCTGGAAGGAAGTCAGCATTACACATGTTACTGTTTGGCCTGGGAAGGTCTGAGAACCCTCTAAACTCTTGGCTGAGAATTGGCCCTCTCCTTTTTATCTAAAAGCTTTTTGCTTTCCTGTTAAGTTAATTAAGCTTCTATTTTGTCTTCCTTGTACCATGTTGCCAGCCCCTAGCCTTTTCATCGGGACATGGCTTCAATAAGCATCATTTACAATGTCAAGCTTAGGTGACTACTGTTTGTTTTCAGAATTCAGTCCGTCTGTTCAATTCCATGCGTTACTGTGGAGCCAGCAATATTAGCCTTAAGAAGCCAAAGGAAAACCTCACTGGGGTTAGCGAACATCCCTCACATGAGAATTGCTTTTAAAAAAGCTATCACGCTCAGTGTTTCTTCCACGTCTCCTAATGTAAGAGAGAAGGTATGGTCTAGTGGTAATAGCCAGAAAATTAGGAGTCAGGGTTCCTGCAGTTTTGGACGTCAACTCCATGGAGTTTGAGAGATTCATGAGAGTTGAACAGTTGAGAGTGGATGACTCTGGGGAGGTTTTTTAATCTAGGTGATTGAGAGGAGTCCGCAAAATGTTGCATCTTCCTGCAGGTCCATGCAATCTGCCATGGAGGTCTACACCTGAGAACCCATTTGTAGTACTGTGACCTTTTATTGGACACCTTACCGTATCTGAGAGGGTTGAGTGACACTGCTGTGGCTTGGGGATATAAAAGTTCAAGGGGGACTAGTTACTGCAGTTTGACTCTGTCAGTTCCAGTTGTAGGTAGGAGTAGGAACACATTGTTCTTTGGGAGTTGGACAGGCCCAAGATATTTTGTTACTGATTCCTTTGGTCACAGCTGAAGTGTCTTCTCAACAGTTCTGGGTGTCAGCTGATAAAGACCCTGCTCTCCATTTCATGCTGTTCAGTGGAAGATCAGAGGCTAATGAGATTAACATAGTCCATGATTTGATTATGGATAAGGCATCAGATGTTGCAACTGCAACCTGGTTGGATGCTGCTGCAGTGCCACGGTAGCCCAGATGTCATGCAGAGGGTACTCAGTTCAGCATGGTGATTGAGGAGGCAGTGTTGTCATGTTGGAGACAGTTGATATTAAACGTAGTCCTCCCACCCAAATCCAAATCTAATACAGCATGTTTAATATGTGGGATGGAGTTAAAATAGAACTGGTGCTGGTGTAGTGCCTTAGAAATGCCTGTAGATTAGATGTAAA
This sequence comes from Terrapene triunguis, assembly GCF_002925995.2. Taxonomy (NCBI): domain Eukaryota; kingdom Metazoa; phylum Chordata; order Testudines; family Emydidae; genus Terrapene; species Terrapene triunguis. Next base: position 1,104,757 of record NW_020665141.1, on the reverse strand, counting down.
GATCCCCCACAGCTCCAGAGTCTGCTTGAGCTGACAGTTCCTCTTCACAGAAGTAACACAGAAGCTCCCCAGAATGGTTCTCGGGCTACCTCAAAATTCCATGGTTGCCATATACCATGGTCCAAATGGTTGCCATGGGATGTGGAGGATCTTCAGAATTCAGTGGGTCCTGCAGTTTATCTTGTTAGACCACCACACTGTGTTATACTATGATCTAATCGCAGTAATAACAAGTAACCAGGGCTTTGGAGCTGTGCTCCGGCTCCGCTCCAGCTCCAGGCAAAAACCTGCAGCTCCACTGCTCCGGAGCTGCTCTGCGCTCCAGCTCCGGGCTCCACTCCAAAGCCCTGCAAGTAACAGTGAAAGTCGGCATTCTCCTTTGAGCAGTTCCATGCCATATGCCCATTGACAATCTTGCCAGCAGAGGTGTAGACTAGAGATCAAACAAGAGCTTCCCCCTTGAACTGAGCAATGAGAAAATGACAGAAAAACAGCTGGGATTGCGGGCTACCTCTAATCTCCTTTGCAGCATCACAGGATTCGGGCCACATTTAAGAGCTCAGGGTGCCTTCAGCAGATGACTGACACCCTTTTGGAGGAAGAAATAACACAGGCAGGGATTCTGGTGGACTGGTGAGCTGGATGGAGAATGGGAGTGGAGAGCACAGGAGGAAATCCCCAAACCCTTTTGCCTAACAGTAATGTAGATAGGTTTGATCCTTCATTTCTAATTACTACTCAACAAATATATGCAGCCATATGCTCAGCATTACACCACAGAACTGAAGAGCAAGTGAGGGGTGGGGAATCAAACTCACAATTTATATTGGCTACTGACCATCTCCAGAAAGGTCAGTAGTATACAGGATAACCCCAGGACTTGAACATCTTGGTCTTTCTCACTCCTGGAGGATGTTAAAAAGAAGCCAGCACCCATGTTACTGAAAGCAGCTTTCTAAACTCTGCTCAACTGAATGTGAAATTGCAGTTAATTAAAACGGGTATTTGAGAGCCCTCTGCTGGTGGCCACATTGCTGAAAACATCAGCTTGTAAAATATTTTCCATATGGCTTTAGCCAGCTGAAAACTGTCATCTCTAAATATTTGGGTTAAGTACAGAAGAAAAGAACTTTTATCCTGAGTGCTAAACACGCACAATGCTGCAGCAGATAAATAATTACAAACATGAGCTAATTAATTGTCATAGAACCCCTGTGGACTGTAATATTAGCCCCATTTTATTGATGGGGAAACTGAAATAGAAATTAACTTGTGGCCAAACCAAGGTCACAGCGAATCAATGTGAGAAATGCAATTACAACTAGTTTTTCTGGCTCCAATCGTGTGCTTAGACCGCTATCCCATGGAACCTCTCACTCCAGTTAAACAGAAATGTTTTTCTAGATAGAGACAAGCCAATGCAGTGTAAAGAAGGACCCCCTCAGAAGCTAGATTGGCACAAATTGGGGCCCACTACCCACTATGAAGACTGTGGGTAGGATTCTTACACCTGGCTAATCTGCAGGGCCTGTGGAAGAGAGGAAGCTGGCTTGAAGTCACTTTTCACTTCCCAATCCAGGGGCTGGCTGGGAGTTGGTTTGGTCCTTGGCATGCTTAGAACATCCCAACTTTTATGCCAACAGTAACGGTTTCCAAGGGACTTCAGCCACTCCTCTTCTGATCTCCAACATGCTGCCTACTCTGGCAGGAGACCAAGTAGATGGGATAAAGCCAACTATGTCAGGTTTCTGATATACAGCGCTTCCCCCAATGCAGCAGTGATCGAATCTCGGGCTTTACTGTGGTACATTATAAAGATAAGGGCTATCTGAAAAATTCTGATCTGGGTGGGTTCAGATTTTGAAACCACCACCATAAACCCAATTTTGGCCCTGCCCCAAGTTGGGCCCATCTCTAAATCTGACACAAATACTTCTCACATTTGAATAAAACAGAATTAGAAAGAGACCCATTCAACTGTACTGTATAAAAAAATCCATATAATCAACAAGAAGCCATGTTGTAAAGGGGACAGTTTAAAACAGAGCTAAAGGGAATCTTCCCACACCACAACTGCCCCACAGAAGTCCCCTAGATTGGTTTGTGAACCAAGGAGGGGCAGGAAAGAAGCTAGGTAGTGTTAGTTACACTTTGACTAATCTAATACAGCTAATCCTTTTCTCCTCCCCATGTTATTTTATAGCTGTCATATCTCTGATTTTTTCCTTTGCTCATTTGCTGCCTGCCCACCATCTCTTTTTAAACATATGGAATTACTGTGCTCAGAAATACTGTGTGAGGGATTTTTTTCATATCTGCATTAGAAGGAGTGGATCCTGCCAGCATATCTGCTATCAAATTCCATTTCAGTGGCACATTCCACATTGCAGCACAGTACTTTATTTTTTTCAGGTGAAAAGGGCAATGGCACCATAACATAGAAAGCAGGGGTGAAGTTAAGCATGAGCTTACGTGACCCCATGTGCAGTGAAATCCCTTTGCTGATATTAATAAAAAGCAGCATAACCCTTTGGAAGGTAAGAGGGTGTTGCTGGGTCAAGGGTGCCAGTTGTTAGCATTCTAGTCTCTTTGGAGAGATCTTTGTGGCTTGTTTCAGGGAAATGATGGTGAGAGAAATTGTTAGGAAACGTGATCTAGGAGAAAGCAACAGAGTCTTGGGAGGAACACAGGCATTCTGGGGGAGACAGGAATGTACATACTAATTATGCAGGAGGGAAGTCAGAGATTCTACTTTATAAATACAATCCTGTCTGCTGGTTCTGACCTGCAGCCATGTTCACCCTTTGCTTATGACTTAAATTACAGTGGAAAGATTGTTTGAATCAGTTCTTGTTTTTTTCCCAGCCTCGGCCTGACTTCTGGGTTTGCTTGGCCCTTAATTCCACTTGGTGCCTCGGGGCTCTGAGTGTCTCAGTTATGCTAGGGACACTAACCGGGAGCTTGTGTGGAATAATAAGCATAGCTGATGACTCCTGGCTATAGGAAACTACTGTTAGGAGAATCTTGCAGCAAAGAATCTGGACCATTTTAATCAGACTTCAGTTTTAGCACTGGAATGCTGTCTGCCCAAACGGGGATTTCAAACTGGGGCATGCAGGTGAAGAACTGCTTGCTGTACAGATGGCATCCAGGTGGTACCCAGTTTTTTACTCTGGAACCTGGCATCACTGGGTATTTACTTCTGCACCAGTCCTGTCCCAAGCATCTCTGACATCCAACTATTTAGTAAAAATATCGTGTTGATAGAAAGGAAGTGTGTGCACCCTTTAGAATTTGTTTTGAGGGAGTTGTCAACCATTTTAAATTATCCCCTTGGTCAACTATCTCCATCTGAGCTGATTACCTGAGCAACCTCCATTCATATCAAAGGGTTCCATTATTTCACAGAAGATTAGATGGTCCAGGTAATCCCGAATTGGATGCAAACCTCTTTCAGAATTTTGGGGAAGTTCTGAGTCAGTATTCAGAGCTCGATTCAAGCATCATAACTCTGATCTATCTTTGTAAGGGATTGAGTCGGGATGTTCAGATTTGGATCCAGGCTCTCTCTGTATTTGATATGCCATCATCTGGGGGGACAGAAATCATATTCCTTTATTAGGTTATCTTCCTGCTGAATTTCAATATTTGGTGCTTTGGAAATTTATGTTGGCCATTCTATTCCTTTATCTGTACACAGTTCCAGAGAAAGAGTCTGGTCTCCCTCCATCCCTATTACTACTTCTAGTTCTGTCATTACCCTTAGTAGCAATGAATAGGAATGTCTACATTGCCCGTGTTACAGCGCAGCTGCATCAGCGCTGTGACATGGGCAGTGTCGATACGCTTTATCGCCAGGGGAGAGCTCTCCTGGCAATAAAAAAACCCACCCTGAACGAGCACAGCTCCTGGCAATGAAGCACTGTCTATACTGGCGCTTTTCAGCGCTAAAACTTTTGTCGCTCAGGGGTGTGTTTTTACGCCCCTCCCCCCCGAACGACTAAAGTTTTAGCGCTGAAAGTGGCAGTGTAGACACAGCCTAGGCCTTTGTTGTATTGATGCAGGGTGGTTAGTCTAGTACACAGGAAATGTATTGTTTTTTCAGGTCTCTTCCCTACACAAGTATTCTTTTCAGAGGCTTCAACTTTATTGCTCTGAAGTCAATTTCCTACACGTAGTACACTTTAAACAAGGCTAAATTACAAACAAACAAGCCACCAAAAGAGAAGTCACTGTGAGTTCATGCTAAGATTAGAAAAGAAACTTGGAGAACAGTTCAGCTATGTGACCTTATTCAGGAGTTGGACACGGAACACACTTGCTGCTATGTTGTTCTCTATCGTTTGCAACGCGCACAGAAAAGAACTTGGTCAATCCCAAAACAAGGCCAGACCCTAATCAGTTTGTTCCCAGGATGGGCTCCAGCAATAGCACAGCTAGGAAATGCTTTCCCAGCTCACAGCCATGCTGGGCATTGACATGAAAATGAGCTGTGTGTCGATCCCTTAAAAATCCCCCTGTAGTTTCAGCTGGATACAACATTGATTTTCTGTTGTGCAGTGTTGTTGTGCACTGTTAAATACCTGCCACCTTCCACCCAAGAGGTGGATGAAGTGATTCTTTATATATAGCCTTTAAATCAGCTAGTAGAGCACTTTAGGATCTTCAGATGAAAGCTTCTATATAAATATCAGTCATTATTATTATCGCATTGCAGGAAAGCACTGGGGAAACAAATATTTCCTCAAAAACCAATTCTCCAGGCTCATGGCCCTGGACGTTCAGGTAGAACTGCGGTGATGTGTCTAGTAGGAAGGCTTAGATAAAATAGATAATATGCTAACTACCCTCTGTCTAAAGGAGTTCCTCCCTTCCCAAACTGTTCCCTTTTTTCATTTGCAATTTGTATTTGTCACCTTTTGTGTCACAGCATAGCACCATCCCAACTATTAACTAATCTTGAAAATTCCCCAAAAGACTAGAAAATTGGTTAACTAATTTCCTGTGTCCTACTTCCATGCCCCCTCCTCTACTCACACAAACATCAAACCAGTGCCTTTCCTCCTCTACAATTTGCACATAAGTAAGGCTGCGTGTCTGTCACGGAGGTCACAGATTGCGTAACTTTCCGTGACCTCCGTGACTTATGCAGCAGCTGGTGCGGCTGGCTCCGGGGTTGCCCGAGCAGATCAGGCAGCCCCTGGGCCAGCCACACCGGCCGCTGCTGGGACAGTTTGGGTGTGGGACGGGGCTCGGGGCTGGGGCAGGGGATTGGGGGGCAGGGTGGTGCTTACCTGGGGGAGGGGGGGCACTCCCTGAAAGTGGTCAGCAAGTCCCTGCAGCTCCTGGGTGGAGGGGCCAGGGAGCTCTGTGCGCTGCCCACAGGCATCGCCTCTGCAGCTCCCATTGGCTGCGGTTCCTGCCCAATGGGAGCTGCAGAGCAGGAGCTTGTGGCAGGGGCAGCACATGGAGCCCCCCTGGCCTTCCCTCCCCCTAGGAGATGGAGGGACATGCAGAACTGGGTAGGGAGCCTGCCAGCCCTGCCCCCACTCCACCCCTTCCCCCAAGCCCCCGTCCCGCCTCTTCCCGCCCCTGCTCCCCCCCATTCCACCCCTTCCCCCAAACCCCCATCCCGCCTCTTTCCAGCTTCTGCCTCCTCCCCTGAGCGACGCCAGGAGCTGGCGGGGCAGGCTGGGGCTGGGTTGCTTGCTGTTGCCAGCGCCAGACCCCCTGCTAAACTCCCAGGCCGCCCTGGACCCCACATCCCGAAGCGCAGGGCCCCCCAAAGCACGGAGCCCGGGGTGGTTGCCCTGGTCCATCCCGGCTCTGGTCACCAGCAAAGGTGAAAAACAGGTTTCCTGTCAGAGAAGAGCTGTATATCTATCTACCTGTTTACATGTGAAATGAGTACAGTAACTCCTCACTTTAAGTCGTCCTGGTTAACGTTGTTTCGTTGCTGATCAATTAGGGAACGTGCTCATTTAAAGTTGTGCAATGCTCTTACGTTGTTTGGCTGCCTGCTTTCTCCATAGCTGGCAGCCTCCCTACGCCCCCCCTCCCCCACCCGCTGGCAGACCTCGTGGATCAGCGCCTTCCCCTTCCTCCCCTGCCTCCTGCCCACGGCAATCAGCTGGCTTGCGGCGTTTAGGGGGCAGGAGGGAGGGGGGAGGAGCGAGGACTCGGCGCACAGGCTCCCCCTCCTTCCCCTGTCTCCCGAACGCCGCAAGCCAGCTGATTGCCCCAGGGAGGAGAGAGCGGGAGCCTGCGCGCCGAGTCCTCACTCCTCCCCCCGTCCCTCCTGCCCCCTAAACGCCGCAAGCCAGCTGATTGCCTCGGCAGGAGGGAGGGGGGAGGAACAAGGACTCGGCGCGCCTCCCCCCTCCCTCCCCTGCCTCCTGCCCGCGGAAATCAGCTGGCTTGTGGCGTTTTGGGGGCAGGTGGGAGGAGCGAGGACTCAGCGTGCAGGCTCCCCCTCCCTCCCCTGTCTCCCGAACGGGGCAAGTCAGCTGATTGGCCCAGGCAGGAGGGAGCGGGGAGGAGCGAGGACTCAGTGTGCAGGCTTCCCCCTGCCTCCTGCCCCAGGCAATCAGCTGGCTTGCGACGTTTAGAAGGGAGGGAGGAGGGAGGAGCGAGGACGCAGTGTGGGAAGTAAAGGGGGACAAGGTGGGGAGAAGAGGCAGGTCAAGGGTGGGAGCTTGGGGGAAGGAGGGAGTGGGTGGGCTGAGGGTTGAGCCCCCTGCCCCTGGTGCTTGCAGAGTAGGGGAAGCTGCCGCTACTGCGCAACGTGCTTCTCCTAGCCTACAGCACCTTCAGCCTCCTTGCCTGCCTCATCTCCAGTGCCAGTGGGCTGTGCCTGTGTAGGGTAAGGCAGTGGCACCTCCCAACTATAGTACTGTACCTGTATTAAATTGCTTGTTTAAAATGTATATAATGCCTTTTGTCTGGCAAACATTCTTTCCCCTGGAACCTAATCCCCCCTATTTACATTAATTCTTATGGGGAAATTGGAGTTGCTTAACATCGTTTCACTTAAAGTCGCATTTTTCAGGAACATAACTACAACATTAAGTGAGGAGTTACTGTATTGTCTTGTTCACAGTGGGTCTCCCAACACTAGTCTGAACTGAATGCAAATAAAGGGTTGTGGGGACATCAGAAAGAAACTAACAGAGAAAAACAGCTTGGGGGAGAGAATCGTATCTGGTGGTACAGATCAAAGATCTGGCTGAGTATATGTGGGCAATAGAGAAGACACTCAGGCAGCCTTCACTAAGGAAGTAAGAGGAAGACAGCAGTTGTGCTTCATGAAAAAGGGGTCTCAACCAGCTTTGGTTGAAAATGCTGAAGAGAACTTTGGGTGAGATTAACCTCTAAAGAAGTTTAACTGTTACTTAAGTTTAGTCTCTAGAAAGCAAGTTATGATTTTGCTTTATATGTAGCCATTTGTTTCCAATATTCTTACTCACTATTATTTGAATCTCTGTTATGATAATATAGTTATAGTGAAAACAAGAATAAATTTAACTAAGCAAAGTGATAGTCCTAAACTGAATCTTACAAGCTTGAGTGTACTGTTCCTTTGGGAACAGCAGGCCTGATGATTGTGTGAGTGTTCAGTGGATAAGGGGCTGGATGCTGCAGAGAATGCTCTGAGTATTCAGGGGTTGGTGTGTGCCTATCACTACCTGTACAGAGAGAGCAAGGCCTGGAAAGTAGTGTTTTGCTGCTAGAGGCTGGTGGTTTCAGGGCACAGACCCACAACAGGCGCAGACCAAACTATTTTGTGCTAAGGGCAAGCAGTGGTGAGGTGCCTCACAACCCTGGGTACTACCACAGGAGAGCATATGGGGGGGATCTGCAAAGGCTGCATTTCCAAATGCAGATGACCCCTGGATTCTTTTTGTTTAGATTAAAAGTTAATATAAGTTACTCTTCCCTTGCAAATATTTAAAGAGCCTTAATATTTAACTAGTTAACATTTGCTATTATCAGGGTTTTCAAGTGCTGTGTGTTGCCATGTGTCACGGACTCACAGGTCATGCCCACTCTTGGCCCCATACAGTCCCTGAAGGGAACCCCCTTTAGTGTGACAGCCCTTTTCAGGGGTCCACTCTCTCTTGGGGGTTAAGCCCCTCCACCTCTTGGAACCACTCCTCTCTGAGCCTTTAGCATGCCTGTCTCTTGCCGTGGGCCCCTTCAGGGAGTCCACTTGCTCTGGAACCCCGGGGCCTCCACTCCCACAGGGAATAATGCAACCCTGTTCTCTAGACCGGAGCGACTCTCATCCAGCGTAAAACAGGAGGGTTTACTGAGCGTCTGAACACAGCATAGGAAACTCTCAGGGACCTCAGGCCTGGCCTCCCTCAGCACAGTACATCTAAATCGCTCCTACATCCAGGTGGGCTCTCCTTCTCTCCCGCTCCAGCCCAGAGACCTCCTGCTTTCCAACGGGCCATCTGATATCACCTGCCCCCAAGCTCCGCCTCTGTCCTTTGTCTTCTGTCCAGGTAAACAGGGTCGCCTGGGCCTCCTCTCCTCTCAGCCATCCTTTGTTCACCACTGGCTGGAACCAGCTGGTCAGGTCACTGGGGTCCTCTCTCTGCAGCCCATTGTCCTCCCATTGGCCAGAACCAGCTGTGTCATCCAAGCTGGGCCTCCTGGTCACTAGGTCACCAGTCACTGGAGTATCTATTCTCCTGGCCATTGGCTGGGATCCCAAGTTCCGTCGCTGGGCCTCTGTAACAACAAACTTCCTCTCCCATCACCTCATTAAACCAGTAACACACTGGGAAACTGAGTCCCACCCCCTCTGCATGCAAACCCCTGAAAAAACCAAGAAAATCCCCCACTTTGTCACACCATGTCTTGTAGGAAACTTAAAGAAAAGACTCTAAAAGTCATAGTTTTGATCTATTAAGACATTTATAACAGTCACTGGACTCTGTAATCAGTCTTCTCATGGGAACAAAATGCTTACACATAATTCATTTCACAATAATACCGCAAAGCAGAAAGCATAGCCAGTAGTTATTGACTCTGGTGGGAATAATGAGGTTTAAACAGGATGGCCTCTTGGTACTTACTAAAGGAACTATCCTTTATTCATACCCACTGTTCCTTGTCCCAGATTGGTGTTTAAATGGAGGCTGGTACATTGCCTCCTTATTTTGTCTGAGCTGTCCTTTGTGTGGTAGATTGATTCTCTCTGGCTCTGGGATGATTTTCCAGTGATAACCTGGGGCTCAAAGCCAAGTTGAGGACTAGGTTAATCATTACTGTTTCTGGCTGCTGTGTGGTATCTTTTTGCTATTAAAAATGATACACATCATGAGATGCATGACATTTTGTGTAAACTGTGATACTCCCTCTTTTCCTCCCCTGCCCATACTGTGGCTTTGCTTACTGGGCATCTTAAAAGTTCCTAAGTGTGTGTTATGCCCGTGTGCTGGTTCTAGGTTAGCCAGGGATTAGAGGCTGAGGGGGTCAGATGGGACCTTCGTGACCATCTTGTCTGACCTCCTGTATAACCCGGGTTATAGAACTTCCCCCCCAAAATAGTGCCTAGAGCAGATCTTTTAGACAAACATCCTGGGCATGGCAGGGGCCGTCGCCCCTTAGTGATTCTAACAGGAACAGGGGGTAAGCGGCGGGCCTGCACGGCTCCAGGGGGTTGGTAGGAGATGCAACCATTCAGCGCTGGGGGCCGGTTCCAATCCAGCGCAGGCTGCTTTCTACTCAGCGACAGGCTAGACCAGAGGGGCACATCCCAACCAGCCCTTGGTGGGTGACCACAAAGGGGTGCACAGGCCAGGGAGATGGATGGTGCCCCCACCTCACCCCTATGGTGGTGCTACCCCTAGGGCGCCGTGAGTGGCAGGTTGGCGGGGCCCTGGGGGCCAAGCTGGCACTGCTCCTGCCCAGGCTGCAGCCAGTGAGCCAACGTCCCTGTGACCCCACCAGGCCTCACACGTCCAACCCCACAGCAGGCCCCTCCCTAGCAGGGGAACGTGCCAAAATCCCTCTGAGGGGAAGAGGCGGGGGTGTGTCTCGTGGTCCAAGGGTCCCCTTTGGGGGGGCGTGTCCAGGCTGGCCGCCAGGGGAGGGTAACTGTCACTTAGCCTCAAGAGGTGAAAGTAAGCTGGTACGCCCCAGTACGGCGAGGCGGCAATTTAAAGGGCCTGGGGCTCCCAACAGTGGCTGGAGTCCCAGGCCCTTTAAATTGCTGCCAGAGCCCCACTGCTGGAGCCCTGGGGTAGCGGCAGCGGGGCTCCGGGGGTAATTTAAAGGGCCGGGCTCCCGCTGCCTCTACTGCCCTGGGCCCTTTAAATAGCCGCCGCTACCCCAAGGCCCCGGGGGCTAGTTAAAGGGCTGGGGCGGTAGCAGCAGGGGAGCCCCACTGCCGGAGCCCTGGGGTAGCAGCAGCAGCCGGGGGCTCCGGCAGCGGTTTAAAGGGGCCGGGGCAGTAGCAGCGGCGGCGGAGCCCTGGGACCTTTAAACCGCTGCCGGAGCCCCTGGCTGCTGCTACCCCGGTGGGGGGGCCTGGCTCTGACCCCCCCATCCCCGCCCCTTTTGCCCGAGGCCCCGCCCCTTCCGGGGGCCAACCCCGGCCCCAACCCAGCCCCCTACTGGTAAGTCCCTATTTCTACTTTCACCCCTGCTCAGCCTGTCCGGTCCCGTGCAGTCCGCTCAGCTGTCGGCCACCGCTGCCTCCCTCGTCCTCGGCGCCGCCGCCATGGCGGGGGGTCTAGATTCGCTGGAGAAATGCCTGGAGCGGCACCTCCCCCCCGAGGAGCTCGGCGAAGTGAAGCGGATCCTCTACGGGAACCTGAGCAGGTGCGGGAGGACTACAGCTCCCAGCAGCCCCTGCGTTGCTGTGGGACTGAGGCGGCGTTGGGGGGGGCGCCTTAGCTCGGTCGGCTTTTGGGGGGGGGGTAACCTAGCCTAGGGGGCGTGGCCATTGCTGAAGGCCTTTGGGGCGCAGGTTCGCCCGAGGCGTGGCGCCCTTGCCGTGTCCCGCTGCTGTTGCCCGCCCTGGCGGTTGGCAGGCGCGCGGCGCTCGGGCTGCCGGGGGGGGAAGGCGCGCGCGCGCCCTGTCCCGCGCGCGCCCTTGATTCCGCTCCTTTGCCGTTTCAGAAAACTTGCCTTGCCGGCTGCGGCTCTGTCGGCCGCGAGCCACAGGGCGTTCGAGCTGCAGGGCTGTGGATTTGGCGCTGCGCCCGAGCAGCTGAGGCAGCCCCGTGTTGTTCGAGTGGGGCTGGTTCAGAATAAAATCCCCCTGCCCACAGACACGCCCGTGGCGGAACAGGTACAGTCACCGGCACAGGGGGCTCTGGGTCAGCCGGCTACAGCTCGTCTGTTGGATCAACTCCTGTCCCATGAGCCTGGCGGCTTCAATGCCTAAAACTCGGACACTGAACTCAGGGACTCTTGGGCGCCTGTCTTCACTCCCGCCCCACATTGGCACAGCTGCCTCGTCTGGTAAAGACACAGTGTGTGGCAGGAGAGTGCTCGCCCATGGAGGTAATTGCTCCACCCCAATCATAGACTATCAGGGTTGGAAGGGACCTCAGGAGGTATCTAGTCCAACCCCCTGCTCAAAGCAGCACCAATCCCCAGACAGATTTTTACCCCAGTTCCCTAGAGAAGTGGAAGCTATGTCGGCGGGAGCTAGGTTTGCCAACTTTGGTTGGTCCTGTTCCTGGAGGTTTTGTCACGTAACATAATCTTTTAATTAAAGATTAATCTTTAATTCCTGGAGACTCCAGGACAATCTTGGAGGGTTGGCAACCCTAGAGGAGAGCATCACATCACACCCCTGAGCGGTGTAAATTATGACTGTAAAAAGTGGTAGTGTAAATGAGCTGTTAGACTGAGAGGCTGGTCATGTGTCTCATTACAACAGTATGTAATCTCTTAACACTTCTTTGTCCAGTGATTGCAGAGGTGATAATTGTGCACATCATCCTGAATGGTCTCTTGCAACATGTGTTAACTCCTCATATTTATCAGTCTGTTCCACTTTGTACTGAGCTGTGACACTGAGCTGAGGTCTATGTTACAGACCTATATCGGTATAACTACGTTGCTTAGGGGTGTGAAAATCCACACCCTTGAGTGATACTGATCTACAATTCCCCCCCACACCGTGTAGACAGTACTGTGTTGACGGGAGAGCTTCTCAAGGAGGTGGATTAACTACGCTGCTCTCTCATAGGCGTAGGAACATCTTCACTAAAACGCTACCGCGGCATAGCTGAATTACTGTACGTGAGAACAAGCCCTGAGTACCTTTCCCAGACCTCTGCGTCTCTCAAAGCTTGTCTCATTCACCAACAGTGTCACACTATCAGTTGTGCATTTCTTGTGTTGTCCGCTATCAGTTTTAGGGCCTATGTTACCTAATGGCCTTGGATTTGACTTGTTGAATGGTAAATTGCCAAGAAGTCTTGTGACTCAAAGTAGAACACGCAGCTCCATCAGAAAATCTCATTTCTATTGTTTACTTATTTATTTGCCCAACCTATTTGTAGTTTTCTTGAAGCTAAATATTTAGTTGTTGGCTTTCTAAGCTAAAAGCCTTTACCTGTCAAATAAACCAGAAAAGTCTCATGTTCAGAGAATTGAAGTCGATGATTGCAGAATGCAGGGTTGGTGATTTGTATAAATTCTACCCTCTAAAACTCTTTATACCGCAGTAAGTCAAAGGTCTGAGGGGAGTCTTTCACCAAATGAACACCGGCGTGTCTGTGATACAAGATACACACCTGAAGGTGTGTATCTTGTAAGTTTTATGTAAATCTATAAAGTCTTTTTAAAAGCAAAATGAAGGTGAATTTCACATTTGTGAAATATGCTGGACTGATAGTCCGGTTTATCCACAGGGCAGAAAGTTCACTCAGACACTGTGTTTTGGAGAGAGAGAAAGTAGCTCATTCTCTGTGTTAGTCAAGTTCTTCCTTTATCTGTGCGGTCTGCCAAAAAGAGTGCCAGTTGCTGCCATTTGTTATGTGGATGCCTCTCCACTAGAAACTGGCCCGAGACCACCAAGTCATTTTGCATAACGCTACACAGCTGTTATATCTGTTTGGTCGGTATCCGTCTGGGTTGGATTTGAGATGGGTGTGTGTGTGTGTGTGTGTGTGTGTGTGAATGGCTCCAAATCTCATTGCCACTGCCCCTATGCCTCCTTGTAACTAGAGTTCTCCAGTGAGAAGAGTTCCTGTGTAAAGTTTTTTAACTAATTAAAGAAAAATACAAACTGTCCATCACTGGTGCACTGCTTGGTTCTTCTTAGGGATGCACTAAAACATGCTTTGAGGGTAATAACGTGTATATTGCTGATTGAAGCATGTTTACTAACTCTGTGTGTGTGCGCGTGCGCATTTCAAGCCTCAGAGCATGAGCTTCTCTCATTAGACCCAGAGCATATGCCAAAAGGAGGAGCTTGTCTGCATTTCAGAAGTAGCCAGTCCATGGCCATCCCTGCCCCCGATCATCCCATCTCTCCTTTATCCAAACATAAGCAACTGTCCCATGGATAACCATAGGGCCGATGGCCTAACTTCTAGTCAAAGAACTTCTGGTCGAAGTTGTCAGATGTATGGGGCTCAAGAGTGAAGCAACATACTGCTCCAACAAGCATTTTGTCAGTTCATAGCTCTGCTAGCTCCAGGGCTGGTATTTTAGGGGAAGTTCTGGAATCTACATGTGCTTGTAGGATGTACAGCTCTCTCTAACCTCTAGTGGTGGTATGCTTACTCATTCACATTGCTAAGTGTCACATCTCAAAACCGCATCAGCAAGGTTTTTTGTGTGTGGCTCTTTTAAGGTTTATAGATCTCTAATGCACATGTAGGGACTAAAGGCCAGTTTTTTAACTGTATCTAGAATAGAATGCCTAAAGTTGTAGATATGTGCTTTTGAAAATCCCATTATGCACCTATCTGAATGTTTAGGCACCTAAATACCTTTAAAAATGCCCTAACTCTTTAGGGCCTAATTCTGCAACCATTGCTTTTGTTGAGCAGTAACTTACCCTAGAAGTATTCTCACTGAAATTAATGGGGCGAAGTGCCAAGCAAGGTACTACTTAGTGTGAAAGGTGGCAGAACCAAAACCTTAATGTTACAAGTGAATTATGATGTATGAGTTTTTATAGAGTCAAATTTCTTACAACCAGGTGGCTGCACTGCACAGGCGAATAGAGGAGATCGTGGAGGTGGCTGCAATGTGTGGGGTCAATGTGATCTGCTTTCAAGAGGCTTGGAGTGAGTATTTTCTGTAGCCTCCCCAAGTCCAGATTCTTTGCCTTTAAAATGCTTAAATTTCTGAAAATAGCCAATTCCTCTCCATTTAACAGGTACCCTATATTTAAAAAATGTTCCACCGCAACTATGAAACAGAGATTCCAGGATACAATCCACTGATCATAATCTTAAAAGAATCCTTGTTAACAGAGCTGAGTGTAGGTCCCATGTAGGTCTGCAAAGGCAGGGCCTGCATCTCGGCGATGCTTTTAGTTATGCTTACTGTGTGTTCTTTCACCTGCTCTTCCCCTTTTCTTCCTTGGAAGTTTTGTTTGATTTTAGGAAGATTCTCAATAGCAGAAAAATAATATTTAAATGAAAATGGAGGATGTGTGGGGTTAGGACTGTGGCCAAAACCAAAATTGAAGGACCTCTTGTGAGACTTTTGGGGGGAAATACGTCTTAGTCATTAATTTGTAGGTTTCTTCCTCAGACACTCCTTCAGGGGATCCTCTGCCCCGTGTGAGATAGTGGGTAATCTTCCCCTCTCATTTCACCTATACTAACTTCACCCTCCTGATCTCTAATCATAACCACCTCTCTTCTGGCCAGCCAGTCCTCCCATTTCAAATTAGTAGGGACTCAGCCTGGCTTCTTAATTGAACAAATGTTGGCTGATGACAAGATGCTGTCTTTGCTCCATAGTGTTGAGTGATTGTGCGACACTTCTTGTCCTTCCTGGGCTGTGGAGTGTCACGGAGTGTGGGGGGACTCAGGGCCCTGCACCTCCGGCTTCCTGCGATTCACCATGACTCTCAGCCATCCAGTAAAGCAGAAGGTTTATTTAGACGACAGGAATACAGTCCAAGACAGGTCTTGCAGGCGCAGACAACAGGTCCCCCCTCAGTTAGGTCCATCTTGGGGTCCTCGGGCACCCCAGCCCCCCTCCGGAGGTCAGAGCCCTCCCTGCCTGCCAGCCACCTCACCAACCAGCTTCCCAGACTCTGCCTTCAGCGACCCCTCCCACAGCCTTTGTTCAGTTTCCCGGGCAAAGGTGTCATCTGGCCCCAGCCCCCTCCTGGGTTCTCATGTTACATGCTCAGGTATTCTCCTTCGGTCAGTCTCCCATCCCCCAATGCAGACCGTCCCAGCCACACTCCCCTGTCAGCATTCCAAGACCACAGTAAGAACAGTCCCAGTTCATCACATGGAGTAAGAGGAATTTAGATCCTGGTCTGCTGCATATAGAGCACTGGAATTATATGTGGCTGGTCTTGTCACGGTGTCTCTGTGAGAATGCAGCCTAGAAAATCTAAAGTTTAGAGACCCCTAAATGACACATTCTCAAGAATCAAACTCCTTTGTACAAGGAGAAGGAGATAGCAGTACCATATTCAGATGTGGTCATTATTTCTCAGTTTTCACAAAAGCAACTTCTGAACACATTTCATTGACCTGTTTTATATGAGTAAAGCAGAACCCATCCCATACCAGCTCAGTGATCTGAAGCCTTTGTATTGACTTCTCATGTTGGTATTTTTCTAGCTATGCCCTTTGCATTCTGTACAAGAGAGAAGCTTCCATGGACTGAATTTGCTGAGTCAGCAGAGGATGGTCTGACAACAAGGTTCTGCCAGAAGGTAAAAAGCTGAATTCATGCCATTGTGTAGTGATCACTTTTTGTATATCAGTCTTATATGTTGTAAGAATTAAAGAACCAAAAATAATTTTCACTGTATTGTGAGAGCTAGTGAAAATGCAAATGGACAACAACACATGTGCAATATGAAACAGTTTTAAAAAAAATCTTACTTTACCCTTATATAGTGCCTTTTACCCTGTAGGATATGTGAGACTTCCTATCCTGATTTTTTCCATATTTTTACAAGAAGAAAATAAGCTTCACAGCCAGTCACCTTTAACTTCTAGTCAAGAAATTCCTTTTGAATGGAACAGACTATGCATTAGCAAAGCATTATACAAAGAATATTAACTGATGAGTTAACTAATGTTCTGAAAAGGAAACACTCTCATATGATTTTTCTACATCCTTCTTCTGACATGTAACACAGAATGCCGCTTTCTGTGCACCAGAGGTGACCTTTTATTAGCTGGCAGTCATTTGGCCAGGGATCGCTAAGTGAAAGAGTGATTGTGGGATAATTTTCACCTTCTGCCATCTTAAATAGTCTACAGCTCTTTTGTTTTATAAGGGACGTTGTATTTTTCTTTATTAAATGATTCACTGACATGATCAGGTTTGTTGTGGGCCTGAATCTATCCAGATGTGATCTGACCTACTAAACATGTATGTGTAACGACCTTACAGCTTCAGTCTGACTTGGGCCAAGTGTGGGGCACTTCTCAATATGGGGTTAATGACCTAAGGGCAGATCCTGAAAGAAATATTCAGACTTATGGAAAAGTAAAATGACATGAAGGGAAAGAAGAGAAAATGTCATTTAACCAAAGATTAAATAACTTATCAGTACTAAAATTTAGTGCAAAATATTCTTGCTAGAATATTAAAAGGTACTGTGATGCTATGATTCCTGTGGATAAGGCAGCACCTATACTTTTTAACATAAATGCATTTACATGTGTGGATCCACTACATACTGTATAACTACAGTAACTCGTTGATCAAAGGCTTTCTTATATTTGATCTATTGCAATAAAGAGCAATTTAGGCACAGGAGCCAGCAAACAGAGCTGTAAACAGGGGAGTTTGAGTGGGAGTTCTTAAGGGGAGTTTGTGGGGAAGACTAGGACAGACAGGCTAGTGAAGGGAGTGTGTGGTGTTCTGGCAGTGTTGTGGTGCTCGTGGGGGGTTTGTTTTGCTGTGGGTGGTGGTTTGGTTTGTGTTTCCCGGACTAACAGGACTTAGGTGGAAAGGCTATGACAGATACAGAGGCAGCAGTGGTAGTGACCCAAGCAGTGGAAGACACAATGAAGATGACTGGATGTGGAAGCTGTGGTATCTACATGATCCTGGAGGGGGTACCTGAAAAGAGTTTTGTTTGCATGAAGTGTTGCTTGATAGAGCTGATGGAAGAAAAGATCGGAGGACTGGAGATGCAGGTGGAAACTCTGGTTGAGTTTAGAAGGGGGTTCGAGCAGATGATGGAGCAAAGACATGAGGAGGCTGAAGGGAAAAGCTCAGACTTGCAGATGGAAGCAGGACCAAAGAACTCTGAGGGGAGACTGCTGGGTGAGGAAAGTGGACAGTGGAAGCATGTGACTAAGAGAACCAGGCAGAGGAAAAGATGGGCTAGTGAAGGAGAAATAGAGCTCAGGAACAGGTTTGTGGAATTGGAAAATGAAGACGGGGCACAGCAGATGGTCACTGAAGGTGAGAGGGCAAGGAAGAAGAGAGGAGCAGCTAGTTCTATAGAAAGAGGGGAAGAGTCAATGGAGATAACAACACCAAATATGAGCCCCAGGAGGATACAGGCTGGGTTACAAAGGATTGCAAGGGAGAATAGAAATCAAGAGGACTTGCAGCCAGAGGGAACAGGGGATAGACCAGAGAATCGCACCATCACCAGGAAAAGGCAGGTCTACATTACTGGGGACTCCTTACTGAGAAGAATGGATAGGCCTGTAACCAGAGCTGATCCAGAGAACAGAAGGGTGTGCTTTCTGCCGGGTACTAAGATACGGGATGTGGACCTGAAGCTGAAGGGGATCCTAACGGGAGCGGGAAAGAATCCACTGATTGTCCTTCATGTGGGAACAAATGATACAGCTAGATTCTCACTGGAACGTATCAAGAGAGACTATGCTGGGCTGGGGATGACGCTTAAGGAAATCGAGGCTCAAGTGATCTTCAATGGGATTCTGCCTGTTCCTAGAGAAGGATAACAAAGTTGTGACAAGATTATGATGATCAACAGATGGCTCAGACAGTGGTGCTATAAGGAGGGCTTTGGGATCTGTGTCTAGGGTTTTTGATTTCAAAAGGGCAAGCTTTAAAAAATTAAGGAAATTAGTTAGGGAAGTGGATTGGACTGAAGAACTTGGGGATCTAAAGGCAGAGGAGGCCTGGAGTTACTTCAAGTCAAAGTTGCAGAAACTATCAGAAGCCTGCATACCAAGAAAGGGGAAAAAATTCATAGGCAGGAGTTGTAGACCAAGCTGGATGAGCAAGCATCTCAGAGAGGTGATTAAGAAAAAGCAGAAAGCCTACAAGGAGTGGAAGATGGGTGGGATCAGCAAGGAAAGCTACCTTATTGAGGTCAGAACATGTAGGGATAAAGTGAGAGAGGCCAAAAGCCATGTAGAGTTGGACTTTGCAAAGGGAATTAAAACCAATAGTAAAAGATTCTATAGCCATATAAATAAGAAGAAAACAAAGAAAGAAGAAGTGAGACCGCTAAACACTGAGGATGGAGTGGAGGTTAAGGATAATCTAGGCATGGCCCAATATCTAAACAAATACTTTGCCTCAGTCTTTAATGAGGAGCTTAGGGATAATGGCAGGATGACGAATGGGAATGAGGATATGGAGATAGATATTACCACATCCGTGGTAGAAGCCAAACTCGAACAGCTTAATGGGACTAAATTGGGGGGCCCAGATAATCTTCATCCAAGAATATTAAAGGAACTGGCACATGAAATTGCAAGCCCATTAGCAAGAATTTTTAATGAATTTGTAAACTCAGGGGTTGTACCGTATGACTGGAGAATTGCTAACATAGTTCCTATTTTTAAGAAAGGGAAAAAAAGTGATCCGGGTAACTACAGGCCTGTTAGTTTGACATCTGTAGCATGCAAGGTCTTAGAAAATTTTTTGAAGGAGAAAATAGTTAAGGACATTGAGGTCAGTGGTAAATGGAACAAAATACAACATGGTTTTACAAAAGGTAGATCATGCCAAACCAACCTGATCACCTTCTTTGAGAAGGTAACAGATTTTTTAAACAAAGGAAACGCAGTGGATATAATTTACCTCGATTTCAGTAAGGCATTTGATATGGTTCCACATGGGGAATTATTAGTTAAATTGGAAAAGATGGGGATCAGTATGAAAATTGAAAGGTGGATAAGGAACTGGTTAAAGGGGAGACTACAACGGGTCATACTGAAAGGTGAACTGTCAGGCTGGAGGGAGGTTACTAGTGGAGTTCCTCAGGGATCGGTTTTGGGAGCAATCTTATTTGATCTTTATTACTGACTTTGGCACAAAAAGTAGGAGTGTGCTAATAAAGTTTGCGGATGACACAAAGCTGAGAGGTATTGCCAATACAGAGAAGGACCGGGATGATCTACAGGAAGATCTGAATGACCTTGTAAACTGGAGTAATAGTAATAGGATGAAATTTAATAGTGAAAAGTGCAAGGTCATGCGTTTGGGATTAATAATAAGAATTTTTGTTAAGCTGGGGACTCATCAGTTGGAAGTAACAGAGAAGGACCTCAGAGTATTGGTTGATCACAGGATGACTATGAGCCGCCAATGTGATATCGCCATGAAAAAAGCTAATGCGGTCTTGGGATGCATCAGGCAAGGTATTTCCAGTAGAGATAAGGAGGTGTTAGTACCGTTATACAAGGCACTGGTGAGACCTCATCTGGAATACTGTGTGCAGTTCTGGTCTCCCATGTTTAAGAAGGATGAATTCAAACTGGAACAGGTACAGAAAAGGGCTACTAGGATGATCCGAGGAATGGAAAACCTGTCTTATGAAAGGAGACTCAAAGAGCTTGGCTTGTTTAGCCTAATCAAAAGAAGGCTGAGGGGAGATACGATTGCTCTCTATAAATGTCAGTGGGATAAATACCAGGGAGGGAGAGGAATTATTTAAACTCAGTACCAATGTGGACACAAGAACAAATGGATAGAAACTGGCCATCAGGAAGTTTAGACTTGAAATTAGACGAAGGTTTCTAACCATCAGAGGAGTGAAGTTCTGGAACAGCCTTCCAAGGGGAGCAGTGGGGACAAAAGACATATCTGGCTTCAAGACTAAGCTTGATAAGAGTATGGAGGGGATGGTATGATGGGATAGCCTAATTTTGGCAATTAATTGATCTTTGACTGTTAGCGGTAAATATGCCCGATGGCCTGTGATGGGATGTTAGATGGGGTGGGATCTGAGTTACTACAGAGAATTCTTTCCTGGGTGTCTGGCTGGTGAATCTTGCACACATGGTCAGGGTTTAGCTGATCGTCATATTTGGGGTTGGGAAGGAATTTTCCTCCAGGGCAGATTGGCAGAGGCCCTGGGGGGTTTCGCCTTCCTCTGCAGCGTGGGGCAGCAATCCTCACTTGCTGGAGGATTCTCTGCACCTTGAAGTCTTTAAACTATGATTTGAGGACTTCAATAACTCAGACATAGGTTAGGAGTTTATAGGCTGACCAGATAGCAAGTGTGAAAAATCGGGACAGGGGCTGGGAGGTAATAGGTGCCTATGTGAGAAAAAGACCCCAAAATCGGGACTGTCCCTATAAAATTGGGACAGCTGATCACCCTAGGGGTTTATTACAGGAATGGGTAGGTGAGATTCTGTGGCCTGCGTTATGCAGGAGGTCAGACTAGACGATCATAATAGTCCCTTCTGACCTTAAAGTCTATGAGTCTAATTTAAATTCCTATTCAAAAAAGGATTTGCTCTTGGTGCACAGTGCCATGGTTCTATACCTAGCATAATTGGGGATCATCAAATTGTGTAATGTCTTTCTGCTATGTTACTAACACTAAATTTAATGGAAGGAAGAATACAAGGACAAACAATGCTTAAATGATGAGCAGCCAGTAGAATCTGGGACTTAGTTCTAGAGTGATTCCTGAGACATCCTTGGAAGACTCTGCCTTGCCTGAATCCTTTTGTTCCCAACTGTTGGAGTTCAGTTTCATGTGCCTCTGTATTGGTGCTGAAGAGAACCTGAATGCTTTATCCCATAGCTAAAAGCCAAACATGAGATGCTTTGCAAAGAGAATAAAAATGACTAGTAGGTCCAGACTGATTTAATAAATGTCTGCATAGAGTTGTCCACTTTCCATACTGTGACTTCACATGTCAGGCATTCGCAGGAAGGCCTTAGCAAATGCATTCATTAATCCTTTGCTCCGGTTCTCTGTAGAAGGCATCAGGAATCAGCCCCAGGGTTTATGGGAAGCTTTAGAATCTGAGGCTCAGGCGCAAGTTGTTAAGTAGAGCTGGTCAAAAATTCTGAGGAGAAACATTTTTTCAGCGGAAAATGGCTATTTGAATGAAAGGAGAATTTTCTTGGAAAATTTGTCACTGGAAAATAAGGGTAAAACAAAAATTGAAAAAAAATTCAGTTTTCTGTTTTGTTTTTTTGTTGAAAAACTGATTTATTATTTTTCAGAAAATAAAAAATGTTCTTTTAAGCATGTCCCATATTTTTATTTTTTTTACCTTTTTTCAACCAGCTCTTGTTACGCAAATCCACTAAGCAGTGTACCAGAATGAAGGAATGAGAGCAGGATTACACCCTCTCCCCCTGCTTATTTCTCAGCGGTTCCTTATGCCCCTCTTGGGTGTGGGTGGATCTGGCCTACAGGTTAAAAACTGCTGCTACAGCAGAACTCATCTAACTGGAACTCGATGCTTCTGCTAGAAGGATTCAGACTGGAAAGTTTTCACTGAGGTATCCCTCTCTAAACAAGAAAAAGGTTGTAACACTAGAGTTCCAGTACATCATATATTCATCACTAGTGCTTAGCTGAGGTCAGAATAATGCACAGAATGAAAACCTCTCCTGTATTCTACTTTGAGGGGAAAAAGATGAAAACAGAGTTAATCATAACAGGCTTTTCTGTAATAGAGATTTTCTATTCATTTCTATAGCTGGCAAAGAAGCACAATATGGTTGTGGTGTCTCCAATTCTGGAGAGAGATGATGTACATGGAGGAACTTTATGGAACACTGCAGTGGTGATTTCAAACTCTGGATCTGTCCTTGGGAAGAGCAGGAAAAATCACATTCCAAGGATTGGAGATTTCAATGAGGTGAGATGTAGCATTGCTTATAATAAACTGTCCTCACTTTGTAGCTCTTGCTTGTCTCTGTATGGTAGAGTGTTGGAAAGTGTACCTGCATAACTGTCCTGTCCATTTTGTCAAGGTAGAATTGTGTGGCTATGATGATGCCACTGAGGGGTTTCTGGTGCGCTCATAAATCACAAGCATGGAATATGATGCCACCAGAATCCCCAAGATGCTATTGTAGCTTTGATTTATTTTAAGTTATTTTCTTTGTTTTATAGTATTTCCCCAAAATAATCTGCTCCTCTCTATAGGTTATCAACCCAATGGGCTTTTCTATACAAAGCAACTTCACACACGGGGGGAGGGATAGCTCAGTGGTTTGAGCATTGGCCTGCTAAACCCAGGGTTGTGAGCTCAATCCTTGAGGGGGCCACTTAGGGATCTGGGGCAAAATCAGTACTTGGTCCTGCTAGTGAAGGCAGGGGGCTGGACTCGATGACCTTTCGTCCCTTCCAGTTCTAGGAGATAGGATATCTCCATTAATTTATTTATTTAAATATTGAGGAGCTTTATAAAAATTGTGTAATTCATAGCTATGGTGTGTCAGTTGTCGGGCACTGATGAAGTCATACTCCTGGTGAATTTCTTGTAAGCTGACGAGCCTTGTATTATATGGTTCAGGGATGAACTGTACCTGTAATCTCTTTGTATCTCTCCATGGGCGCTTCTTTCAGGTGACAGGCCTATACCTGCACTTCTCTAAGTAAAATCCTGCAATTCATCCCACTTTTGACTGGACCATGAGTTTACAGCACCTTTATTTACAAACCATATTACCTCCAGCAGAGCCAACTGGGTTTGACCCCGATCCAGAATTCTCTCAGGGAGCTGTAAATGCAAAGACAGAGAGCAACTTGTTCAAAACAGAGTATGATTTATTTATCTGTAGGAACATCACAAGCAGAGAGAAAAGGGTTAAAAATAACAAATGCCTAAATGCATATTGTCTTACCTAAACCTAACCTTTCCTTGCTAGTTTAAATAGATTCTGCTTAACCCAGGCAGCCCCAAAGCATTGGGTTGCACGAAGCAGGCTGCACGCCTGCAACTATTGCCTCTCTCATAGTCAGCCCTCCCCCACCATCCCGTCAGCATGCTGTGTCCCTCAAGATCCAAGCTGCCTTTTATCCATGTCAAAGTTCCTTTGTTTGAAATTTCCCACCCAGAGATCTCCTGATGTTTCAAGCCAAGCCCTGGAGCTGATGAAAGTGGTGTATGCATTTCTCCAGAGCGGGTTGGAGGGAGCCTTCAAACAGTGGATTCATAGTATTGTCTGAGCACCAGGCAACTGACTTCTGTCTTCAGTGATTGTTTCAGGTTCCTGAAAGATTTAACCCTTAGCTGCCTTTTAGCCAGCACTACAGTAACCACGAAATACTCCCCCTTCCCTACACACACACACACACACACACACACACACAAACATTCATAAAAATTAATACACATACCTTCCATGTCCTTCACACCTTATTTAACAGTTAAATCCATACATAATAAATACCATGTTCATACTGTATGGGCCTAGAACACTCTGTCTCAGAGGTTCCCAAACTGTGGTCTGTGCAGCACTTGCTGGTTGCATGTTTCTCTTCGTTTCCAGCTGTGAAACTGCAATGAAAGGCAGCTAAACTATATATACATATATATGATAAGTACTTTCACTTTTCTATTCATGCAATTGCTGCAGTTGCCACAGGGATGTTATGTGATCACCAATGGGAGGTGGTCCATGTGATCATGAGTGCCAGGAGAAGCATCAAAACAATCGATTAACATATTTAAACAATTTGACAATTCCTACTCTATCAGCTTCACTGTAAAGGGTAAGAACACCCCACCTTGTTAAAAAGTGTTGATCCTGCTTGGAAGGGGTTAAGGATATTCTGCTGGTGACTTGTTACTCTGCCTGGATATAACAGAGGTGGTCCTGGCTCTCTGAAAAGAGAGAGACAGACAGACCTGGGGTGAGGGCTGAGCAGCTCAGACTAGGAAGAAGGATTATTCCGATCTTTATTAACAGAGAAAACAACAATAAAGTAACAAAACCCAAACCTGAGGAGGGCAGTGAGTTGGACTTCTCAGACTGGGTGGACTGTCTCTGTGGAGCAGGTTGGGAAATCTGCCAGCTTGCAATCATCCATGGCAAATCAATGAGAACTAAATGTAAAGGGGGAAAAAGATTGGTTTCTAACCTTTTCAGCCCTATGTGGGAGGGTGTATAAATAAACAAAAATCAATCCTCCTTGAGACATCAGTTAGTTGCTGTGGAGATGATTATGACCTCTGGTGAGGAATAAAGAGCAAGAGCTGATGAATTCCCTCAAGCAATAACAATCTTGTTTTTCTTCTCCAATCATAGTAGAAAAAACAGAGGACTGAGAAATAAAAATAAATTAAAAAGATACAAAATAGGCAGATCTGTTTTGAAATAGAATTATTTATTAGAACATAACTGCCATGCTGGTCCATCTAGCCCAATATCCTGTCTCTGACAGTGGCTAGTACTAGAGCTTCAAGGGGAATTTGGGAATGATTCACCTTGTCTTCCACTCCTGTCTTCTGGCAGTCAAAGGTTTAGGGTTGCCTGGAGCATGGGGTTGCATCCCTGCCCATCTTGGCTAATAGCCATTGAGGGACCTATCCTCCAGGAATTTCTCTGTCTTTTTTGAACCCAGTTATCTTTTTTTGTCTTCACAACATCCCCTTGCAATGAGTTCCACAGATTGACTGTGCATTGTGTGAAGAAGTACTTATGTTTGTTTTAAACCTGCTGCCTATTAATTTTTTGCTCTTACCATTTTGGCATGGAGGGTAGGGTGATCAGGTTATAAAGTCTGTAGAGAATGCAGTATTGCTACAGGAACATGTGAAAAAGCCAGGTGGCACAGCACTTATGTCCAGCAGTGAGTAAAGAGAAGTAGAAATGGAACTGGAATTTAATCTTTACAGCTCAAGAGAGCCATTTCTGTTGGATCTGTACATACAGTGCAGGTATTTAGTGGCTGAGGGGTATTGTCTTTTCACATACTGTTTGTGCCTCAGAGATCTAGTGAATTTTAAAGGATGGTAGTGGGGGGTGGGTGAACTTGGAGACAATACCTGAAGACACCTGTGTGACGAAGTGGGACTGTTCTTAACGTTTCCTCTGAATACTGTGTGGGTGCCTCAGTTTCCCCCATGCATTTCTTAAGTCTCCAGTGTGCATAAATGGCTGACGCTTTGTATCCTGGCAACAAATGGCTGGGGCCCTTCCCCTCTGCAAGGGGATAGCGAAAGGTGAACAAAGATCAGGTGATCTCCTGGCCCGGGAAAGAGACAAAGGTCAGAAAGGAGGGGCTGGAGGGGGTTTCTGTTTGGGGCTGGCTGAGTGAGTGCAGACGGGGTTGTCTGGCTCGCTGGGCCCCAGAATGGACCTGGCTGAGGGATCCCGTTCTCTGTACCTACAAGCTCTGTTTTAGACCGTGTTCCTGTCATCTAATAAACCTCTGTTTTACTGGTTGGCTGAGAGTCATGTCTGACTGCGAAGTTGGGGGTGCGTGCAGGACCCTCTGGCTTCCCCAGGACCCTGCCTGGGTGAACTCGCTGTGGGAAGCGCACGGAGGGGCATATGCTGAATGTTCCAAGGTCAGACCCAGGAGGTGAAGCCGTGTGAGCTTCTTGCCCTGAAGACAGTCTGCTCCGAGGGAGAGGAGGCTCCCCAAAGTCCTGACTGGCTTTGTGGGGAGCAATTCCAGAGCATCGCCCGGGGACTCTGTGACAACCTGTTTGTGGTTTTTTTCCTAGTCTACTTACTATATGGAGGGCAACACAGGGCACCCTGTGTTCCAGACTCCGTTTGGAAGGATTGCTGTGAATATCTGTTTTGGGCGCCATCACCCCCTGAACTGGCTCATGTACAGTCTAAATGGAGCAGAGATTATCTTTAACCCTTCAGCTACTACTGGAGAACTCAGGTAAAGTACAAACAACTTGTGGGCTGTCCATTGCTTGGGATGAGCTGTATTGTGGAGTGAAATACCTGCTCGTCCCATGTTTCCTGAAAGAGGAAAACCATACTTGTTTTTCCTAAATGTTTCTTTTGGACAGCAACATTTTAAAAATGTTTTGAATTACACTTAATTTTTTTTGGGGGGGAGGATATCAGTTTGGAGTGGCTCACAACGGTGAGTGCCTACAACAGGGCAGACTGTCAAAAGCAGGGCAGACACCCCAAACTGATGTTGTGTTCTATAATTAGATTTCACCAACCTAGTAACAAATGTGAACTCCTGGATCACTATATCAGTCTTACCATAGAGTCACAGACAGTCCCCTTAGACTCTCTAGTCTATCTTGCCACCCAGACAAACTGGACTTTCTGATAAAAGGTCACTTATACCAAAATCACACCAGATTCAGGTTGCTCCCAGTCCCAAGAGAACCATCACTTACCCCAGATCAATTGGTATCCTAGATCTTACACGAAAGGCAACACTGGTAGCCAATTCTAGAGTAAACTAACTAAAGGCTTATTAGCTAAGAAAAGGAAATAAAAGTTTATTGAGAGGTTAAAGCAGGTAAAATATATGTACAGGTGAGACACAGTTTGTGATTCCAAATGGTGGTAGTGATGTAATAAATTTCCAGTTTCCCAAAAGTCTTTTCAAGGTACCGAGATTGTCTCTAGGGATCTCCACTTTGCATCTGGTATCCTTCCCTGTAAGAGTCCAAACACTCCAGAGATGAGAGATCTTTCCCTGAATCCATACTTCTAGCTTCTTCTCATAGGAAACAAGCGACAGGGTCACTACCCACGTGGGCTCTTTGGGGACGGAGAGTGAGGAATGCATTTAGAGTCTTTGATCTCCAATCACCACATAAAATGACCACTTGATTTGAAATTAGCACTTTGCTATTAAAGTTCTTCATTTGCATTCCATAAGGCTTCTTTCTCAGATTGATGGGTTATTTAGTTACAGGGGTATAGACGATGTAAATATTTGCTATTACAATGGGATACAGATAAGTTAAAACAGTGCATGTAACATCCCATTACTTTTTATGACGTTTAAACACCGAATACACTCTCATACATTTAGCAGTCACTTTGCTCTATACTGCTACACAAGTGAATTGGCCTGGTTTCCAGCTATGCATTTGTAAGCCTTCAGTGAGGCCTGGGGCTTTGGCATGAGCTGGCACATGGTCTGCCAGTATCACAAGTGCATCTATTAGCTAAGGTCCAGTATTCCAGAATGTGTCAATGTATCATCTTGACACACAGTATAGTACATGTACTTTTTCATTTATCCAAATGACAGTGGAGTCCGAAAGAAATCCAGTTCTGTAGGATGTACACTCCTCTACTAGTAAGCAGTGTTGCCTGACCTGTTGATTATGTATTTATTATATTGATTATACTCAGAGGATTAGTAGGTTCTCATCCCAAGATCAGGCCCAGTATTATTAAAATTACTATCCAGTTGGGAGCCCCGACATGCGTGGTTCCAACACTCACACTTAGGAAAACCTTTTGTATTTGTAATAGTTTTATTAACACAATTAGTAAAGTTACAAACCCTCCAACCCAGCAAGGTAGCTAGAGAGAATACAGAATGTGCATCTGAACATCCATATACTCATACCATTCTTTGCAAAAGGATCCAAAATGTTACTCATCACCCTCACTGTCAGATTCACTATCGCCAGTGGCCACCATCCTGGCATCTCCCAAGCGTCACATCACCCCAAGGTATGTAGGCTGGGATACAACTTTGATAAAGTGTTACGCTGAAACCACTATGCCAAATGTATATTCAGTAGGGGTTTCATTCTCTTTTCCTTATTTGTATTTCCTCACCCTACTAATGTTGGGGTGCCCTTCTCCTATAGTTACTAATCCTTTTACCTCAAGTTTATTAGCATATACATCAGTTAATTACTGTGGCACTTTGGTGGTCAGCCATCTGCTGATGTTCGTAATTTAAAATATACCAAGCTGGTATAAATTAGCATCTTATAGTTAGCTTATCAGCAGTTTAGTCATTCTTGCATATTACACCATTCTATCTTGGGATATCTTGTGATCTAGGGATACTCTTGGTTAGCTGTTTATGCTAAGGCTTTTTGAGCCTTGTGCGTTGATTAGTTTAACTAAGCTATTCTCTTACAGGCCTTGAGGTTTGGGGGCTCATTGCAATACTATCTTAACTTAGACCTATGCCTTATCTATTGGCTACAGATGGTGTGATACTGTTTTATGCTCTGTGGTATAAATGCAGGTATTCAAATGTGCATTTTTTTTTTTTAGGAATTTATACCATATTATCTTTTTTCTGTTCCCTTAATGTTGCCCTTTTTATAAAGATGCTCCTCTGAGTGGGAAATTCACTAAGCTTTATACCAGGAATCAAGTTATCAAGGAGGAAGTTATATGAATTAGTTATTTTGACATAATGGTCACAAACAGAGTTAGTGGATTCCTTGAGTCATCTTCCCTGCCCTACATCAGGTTCTTAATTAGCTCTGTTTTGATGCTAAGAGTCAAATGGGTTAAGTTAAGTAAAAGCCGAGTTCAAACATATATATTTCTGGGGCAGGAAGTGTCTCTCACTCTTTGTTTATAGAGTGTCTAGCATAGTGAGGCCCCAATTTCAGTTGGTATCTAGGTGCTAATGTAGTACCAATAAGAAATAATAATAATGTTACCATTTTTGACCTAAGCACTTGTTTCCGTTAGGAGCAATTGATGATGGAGTCAGGTGCAATCCTGTTTATTTACAAAGAACGTACATAAAATCCTGTTTTCCTGAATGCACTAGGAATCAAACAGCAGGAGGCAGTTATTTACTCACAGTTCCAAGCCTCTTTCCAGCCAGCACTCTACCCAAATGTGCTCTTTCTCAGTGTCACACTACAAGTGCTTCTCTGGCTGGCTGGTAGGCTTCCTGGCTACCTTTCCTGTGTGCTTCTGTTGTGTTTGTACTGCCTCTCTGCCCCCTTCCCACACCCTGCAATCAAATCAGTATCCCATCCCTGTGTTTGTGTTCAGACCCCCATGAAACTCCTTGGCCTAGTGGTCTAGTCCTTGGGCAGTGGTTTCCATTGCTTCAGCCATCACTAAACAAAGGGGCATTTAGTTTCCCCCTCATTTAGCCTGAATGGAAGGCAACTAGTATAACATGCCTAACAATTTCATCAAGGTGGGGTGATTGCCCAACCCCCAGCATAACAATAATATTAATATATTCAGTAATGCTGAGCCTGTTTCAGAAGCTCACTCCTTCCCTAGGTGAGGAGCTGTTCGATAGAACATTTTGTAGGCAGCATTAGAGGACTCTAATAAGTTAAGCCCCAGTAATGCAAGGAACTCTATAGGGGTGCAGAGCTCCTGGCAGAACTGAGACCATAGTGCTTCCTGTTTGAGGTAATAACCACTTCCTGGGCTGAATAAACTGTCTTTGAGTCTGTCAGACCCAGAATATGGCTGTTATCAAGGTAACAGGAAGCCCTGTTGAGTTGTTTTTAAGCTACTGAAATTTTAAATGTAATATTCAAATTGAAAGTGAAGGAAGAAAATCTTACAGAAGGAATCAACTTCTCTAAACTAACTGAACCCCCTTTAGGCCCCTGCTTTCCCTTTCTCTGACTCAGCAGGGCTTGTCTGTCCAGAATAATTGCAATATATCTTTGCTTTCATTGTCTTTAAAAACAAAGAGGGGACAGGCCTCTCCCAGTGTAAACTGTGTAAACATAAATGTATGAGTTATTCTGGGAACAAGAGCCCTGCTGAACGGAACAGGAGAGAACAGAAAAGTTTTAAATCATGGAGAAGGAATTCATTTTTTAAAAAGTTTTGACAGCCCCATTTTCTGTGCTCTCCGCTGGCTCCCCTTCTCTTTCATGTAAATTTGGAATTTTTCTGCATCAGCCGAAGGGATTGAAGCAGCGAGGCCAATCTTTGTTGCTGGCAAACAGCTTGAACATTCTGAATACGTGAGCCACTCGGAGTAGGGAGATTGCAGTAGCCAGAGAACTGTGATTATGGATAAATAAGTGCATAGTGAATACATAAATCACGCACCCACAACCAAGCCCAGTACAGGGAATTGTATATTTGGAGTGGTGTGGAAGGGAACTATAATTTTGAATCAGTAAGTGTACAGCATCCTGTCACTCAGACTTCCTAAGGCAATTCTGTTTCCCGATAAGAGCTGATAGCTGCTGATTTAGGTTGTTTAATATTGGAAAATGTCCTTCGAAAAGAGTTTAGTAAATACAGAGTCACTTGTAGTGGGCTTTACAAATATCACCATTAAAATAATGTTTGTGATGTTGGTCCATTTACAGCCCATTAGGAGGAGAGCAAACAGAAATTACACTGCCTTCCTGAGGCACTTCATTGCTTTTCTGGGTGCTCCAGGCTCTCCTGATTATTAGCTTTCTTCTCTTGGGTGCTTTTTGAGGGTATAATTTTTATTGCAGGAAGAGGACTCTTGAGTCCCATGCAGAAAAGAGTCCTAGGAAAATGGAAGAAAGCTGTTCTGTAGTAACCTCTTGGCTATACTCTCTTTTCCCTCAGTATTTCTCCTTCCTTCTGTGAAATTGTAATTTGCAGGAGCCTTTCAACAAAGTCCCTTTTTCTTAGAAGTGCTGGCAGGTTGGCTCAGCAGTGGGGGGGGGGGGGGAGGAGAAGAGCGGGAATAATAAACCAAGTCCTTTCAGTCGAGCCAATGAGCATCTTGTAGGTGCCTGAGTCTTCTTGAGATTTACTTATAACAGTCATCCACCCACACTCTCCCCTTGGAGCTCAATATTGGGCAGCTACATGCTGTTGTGAGGGTGATTTTGCAGAGGAGTGTACACCCAGTCACTCGTTTTTTCAGTGCTGTAGGTACTGTCAAACCATATCTTCTCGAATGATCTGATCCCTGTGTCTCACTATGCTTAATGAAAGGAAGGCTTCCTGCGTTTTCAGTGAGACAAGGGGAGTGAAGTAATATCTGTTATGGGCCCAACTGCTGTTGATGAGAGAGAGAGAGAAGTTTTCGAGCCACACAGAGCTCTTCTTCAAAAGTTAATCTAATAAAATATATTACCTCACACAACTTGTCTCTCCAATATCCTGGGACTGACATGGCTAAAACTACACTGAGTTTTCAGTGTCTCCAAAATTGAATCCCAGTTTCAAAAAGGCCTGAGGGGTTAAGGTGGAGGAGGAGGAATTCTTTCACATTTCTCAGTTCTTGGTTTTCTATACAGTGTGGAGACTGGTTTAATGGATAATGATTGAAATGTTACAGGGCTGCTTTTGTCAAGCTTGCTCTTTTGTTCTGTCAGCCCAGCACAGGGGAATGACTTGTTGAAAATTTCTATGAAACCTGCAAGCAGAAGGGGTGGAATTTTTTTTTCTAGCTTTCAGATAATCTAGTTTCCCATTGCCTGCCTCAGAAACTGCTCCTGGAGAAAGGGGGAGGGGGGCAATTAGAGCGAGAAACTTTCTACACTGCTGCAAAATATTATTTGGATTCCTGAAAATTAATGTATAAGTCTTCCAGACTGTTTTGAAAAAAATTTCTCCCAATAACTTTAATGAAAGGTGTATATCTAAATTCCCTGGACTGCTTGAAAATCTCAAGCCAGGCATTTAAAACTCTCATCATGGTGGTCACCATTAAAAGTCAACATTTGCCATGTTACCAGATAAAATAGCCTCTCCCTATATGTGGAATGGAAATAATGTTGGTAACTATGCTGAATCTGGTGGAAATTGCTGACTATTAATGGTGACCACTCTTTGTGATCCAAGATCATTGACAGGAGTTGGCTGTAGTTAGCTTTGGTTTCCCTGATCGAGAGGCTCAAGATTACAGGTGTCCATAGCCCATGAAATATCCAAATTTATCTATGAGCCATGCAAATAAACAATAACCACCACCTTTTTGTTACTATTTTGCAGCGAGTCACTGTGGCCAATTGAAGCAAGAAATGCAGCTATTGCTAACCACTGCTTTACATGTGCCATAAACCGAGTTGGAACGGTAAGTATTTGAATACTTTGCTTTGTAGCCTTAGTTTCAGAATCTATACGTTTGAGCACATTTTAATCCTAGCTAATGAATTGTATAGTGCTAACTGGGTTACATGGTAGCACTAGGACACCTGGAAAACTCCTGTATTCCTCTGTATAGCATGAGACCTCCTCTCTCATGAATGTTTGCAATGTGCTTTGAAGATTGAAAGTGTTGCTATGATACCTAATAAGCAGGGAGAGTGTGAGCCACCTGTCCTGCTGCTGGCAGCCTGCATTCTGCTGCGGTTCCTTCCTATTCTTGACTTGTTCTTTCTCTGTGGTGAAGGATTTAACTAAGGACTTGTTTACCCTTACTGGGGGATCAACGAGTGGCGATGGATGCATCGGCGGTTGATTTAGCGGGTCTAGTGAAGATCCGCTAAATCAACTGTAGATTGCTCTCCCATCGACTCCTGTGCTCCACCGGATTGAGAAGAGTAAGGGGAGTCGATGGGAGACCGTCTCCCGTCGACATCGCATAGCGTGGACCCTGCGGTAAGTAGATCTAAGCTATGTCAATTTGAGTTACGCTATTCACATAACTCAAATTGCGTAGCTTAGATCGACTTTTCCCTTTAGTGTAGACAGGGCCTAAGATGAATGCTCCTCCCCTTCTCGCTAATTCTCCTAGCTCCTATGCAGAACCCGGTGTCTCCTTCACTAGGATTATTGAAAATGAAATGTGTCCTTGCACTTCTGTAACAGCTAGTTCCTGCTAGTCAGACACCTTCTCTCCTTAACAACTGAGATCATGGAACCAATTCTACTTTCATGTGCAGTAGGTGAGGCCTGTCTTCAGACCTAGTGACACAAGGTGAATGAGGTGTAATATATTGTATTGAACCAATTTCTGTTGGTGATGGTGACAAGCTTTCGAGCTATGCCGAGCTCTTCTTCAGATCTGGGAAAGGTACTCAGAGTGGTGCAGCTAAATACAAGGTGGAACAGATTGTTTAGCATAAGTAGTTAGCACATATTTTAAGGGACCATTTAAGGGAAGTTGTGGTGGAAACCTGTAGGGAAGTTTAGATCATTTGTCCAGAGGATGAAAATAATACCGATATCAACCTCTTTATGGGCCACCTTGAGGAATTTCTGGATAAATGCACCATGAAACCAATATACCTAAGATACATCGATATTATATTCATCCTCTGGACAGATGACCTAACTTCCTTCTGGATTTCCACCACTACTTCAACCACCACCACTCATCCATCAAACTCTCTCTAGAACACTCTCTCACAGCAGCAACAACTTCCTGGCCATGATTAGCTTCAACAGTGGAATCTTACAGACAACTGTATACAAGAAACCCCATGGATGACCGCACTTACCTTCACAGATCTAGTAACCACCCCAAGAAATCTGTTATCTACAGCCAGGCCCTCAGCTACCATAGAATATGCTTCAAGGAGAAAGTCTGGGATACACACCTTAACACATGTAAAACCACCTTTACCAAACAAGGATACTCCACCAGAGAAGTAGATCACATCATGGAATGAGCCACCCCAAAATCCCAAGAGACCCTACTTCACTACGGGGGGGGGAACCCTCCGACCACACTCCCCAAGTTGTCACCTACCACGCTATACTGAAACCGGTATGGGGTATCTTTAAACAGTTACAACCCATACTCGATGGGGAGCACCTCCTGAAGAAGTCTATCCAACCCTCCTCTTCTGGCCTTCAAACAACCCACTAATGTCTCCAGGCTCATTGTCAGAAGCAAGCTCCCTACAGACCAGTACCCACCAACTCAAAGCGGCACGAGACCCTGCCATAAAAACAGATGCGAAACCTGCCGACGTATCGCTACTGCTACAATGGTCAATATCTGCCACAACACACGTTTCAAGATGTATGGGTCCTACATATGCCTATCACAACATGTAATGTACCTCTTCCAGTGCACTAAATGCCCCAGTAACAACTATGTGGCTGAAGCCAGACAGTCATTATGCTCTTGAATGAACGCACAGAAAAATGATAAAAGACAAAAATACCAGATCATTCATGGGCAAATACTTTTCACAAAACGATCACTCCACTCCATATCTGACCTATCAGTCCTCATCCTCAGAGTAAACTAGCACAATTCCTTCAAAAGATGAGCCTAGGAATTTAAATTCATAATTTTGCTGGACACTAAAAATCATGGTTTTAATAAAGACAGTGGATTTATGGTTTATTACAATAATCTGCAATCCATTAACCCCCTTTTTTGTCCTATGACTGGAGGAGTGTTAATGGACCACTTCACCATGAATAGTTCCTTAAAACGTGTTAGTTACTAAACAATCTTGTATTTAGCTGTGACACTCTGAGTACCTTTCCCAGACCTGAAGAAACGCTCTGTGTAGCTCAAAAGCTTGTCTATTTCACCAACAGAAGTTGGTCCAATGAAAGATTATACCTCACCAAAGTTGTCTCTCTGATATCCTGGGACCAACATGACTACATCAACACTGCAACATTCAGAGCTAATGCACATGCAAATTCTTTGTTGGGCACCTTAGTGTGTATATTTTTGTAAGGTGCTCTCCATGAATCTGGCTTTGTGTCCACCTGCTAAGACCATATGTTCTTCCTTTCTATTATTTGCAAAGACTACCTCATTTAAATCTCTCTTCTCCCACCCCCATACCAGAGCTGTCCTCTCCTTGGATCTTTAACTTGTTGTGGTGGAGGGGCTTGTGTGTCCCAATGACCCTCAGAACTATGTCGTCCAGAGTCTTGTACTCCTGGTAGGATCACTTTTGGCAAACAGTTCTGAGATGAAGTTCCAGATGAAGCACAGTCCAGACCTCTCAAAACCCCAACGGTGGAACAGGTGTATTTGAGGACTTGTTAGTTCTCTGCGGCTGTGAAGGCGGATGAGGGCTGCAGCAGGACAGAGACCTCCAGTTGTCTCAGACTCCCCTGCCACTGGGTCCAGGGCTCCTTCCTGTCAAATTTCATGAGGTTGCTGCCTGCGCACCAGCTCCCCCACATTAAAAGATTTCATGCATAGGCCTCTGCCATGACCAGAGTTGTGACACTCTAGTATTACTACTCATATTCCCCAAAGTGCTGTGAATACAAGGCTGTCACCCAAGCAAATGCCTGTCTTCCAGGCTAATCCATCCTAAAATTCTAGCAAGACAGTCACTACCTTGAATCTAGAAACTAGGTGACACTGAAGATTCCCTTCTACAGGCAATGTTGACGGTAAGCCAGACAAGTCTTAACAGATGTATGCCAAGCATTAATTAATATGTTAGTATATTAAACATTGTATTGCAGCAAGATTCTCTTGCATGAAATGAGATTATAGTGCCATCTACAGCCTCATTTCAAACGGCCTTTGTTTCACAGGAATACTACGTGAATGCATTTACATCTGGAGATGGTGGGAAAGGTATGTTCAGCAAATACCTTCATGTGTTGCTAATAGTTGATTTTGAAGCATGAAGAGTTATCTTTCCGGCTATCTGCCTGTAGTTTCCATGACAATGGTAGTATCTAAGAGCAGCCTTACTTCCCAGAAATGCCACTGTCATAGAAACTACAGGCAACTAGTAGGAAAGATATCCAAAGTACAGTGGCATATGGTCATTGGAGGTGCTTATATAGGGCTGTTATATCCTTCCTAGGGACTCCAGTCTGTCTGATCCCTGGAAGCTTGCAAGGCAAAACCCCATAAATTTGCCCTATGTTGTCAGTGAGGTTTATGATGATGCGTTAACCTTCATGTTCCGACTTTAAATCCATGCTAGAAATTATCTTACCAAGTACTGTTGCTACATACACAAGTTAATGTGAAAAATGATTAGCTTCATATAGTCCATATCCAGACACACAGATGATCTATTGAGTCTCATGTGTTTTTGTGAATGGTTTACATAAAGTAATAGGTTCTGACATGCCGAGCCACATGATGCTGAAGATGGGGTGCAGAGCTAAGACATACAGGAGACTCTCTTACTGGACTTCTTGCATTGGCCATTTTACTGCTTTATAAAACGTTGCCTCTTTATAACAATTGTCTGAGTCTGATGTGGTTATAGCAGACTCCCAGAACCTTCCTTTAGGCTGTCGATTACTCCTGTTGTAATGCCTATTCTATAAATAGACAAATGTGCAATTCCCAACAGCTATGTCTTCACTGCAGAGTTAA
This sequence comes from Terrapene triunguis, assembly GCF_002925995.2. Taxonomy (NCBI): domain Eukaryota; kingdom Metazoa; phylum Chordata; order Testudines; family Emydidae; genus Terrapene; species Terrapene triunguis. The sequence goes on along the minus strand of NW_020665141.1, from coordinate 1,068,276 downwards.
GGCTATGTCTACACTACAGAATTAGGTCGGATTTATAGAAGCCGGTTTTATAGAAACCGGTTGTATGCAGCCGATTGTGTGTGTCCCCACCTAAAATGCTCTAAGTGCATGAAGTCGGCGGACCGCGTCCACAGTACCGAGGCTAGCGTCGACTTCCGGCGCATTGCACTATGGTACCTATGCCACAGTTCCCGGAGCCTCCGGCGCCCATTGGAATTATGGGTTGAGATCGCAATGCCCGGATGATGCAAAGCAGTGCCGCGAGGGGTTCTGGGTACATTGCGTCAGGCCCCTCCCCCGCCGTCACAGCAACGGCAGACAATAGATTCGCGCCTTTTTACCTGGGTTACCTGTGCAGACAACATACCACGCCAAGCATTGAGCCCGCTCAGCTCAGCTCACCGTCACCATATGTCTTCCGGGTGCCGCCAAACGTGGGACTGCATTGCTAAACAGCAGCAGCAGCTTACTGCCTTTTGGCGGTAGACGGTGCAGCATGACTGGTAGCCTTCATTGGCGATCTGGGTGCAGGCAGCCGTGGGGCTGGCAGCCGTGGTGCTGCATTGCACCAGCCCCTTGCCTTTTGGTAGAAGATGGTATATTACGACTGGTAACCGTCGTTATCGTACTGCAGTGGCTGTCGATCATGGGCACCCGGGCAGACAATGATGGTTATCAGTCGTAGTATGCTATTTTCTGCCAAGTGCCCAATATTGTCTGCTAAGCACCCAGAAGAGGCCGAGGGCTATCTGGGTGCTGGCAGACATGGGGCTGGCAGCCGTGGGGCTGCATTGCACCAGCCCCCTTGCCTTGATGATGATGGTTATCAGACGTATTATGCGCAGGATGGGGCAACATTGCTACACAGCAGCAACCCCTTGCCTTTTGGGCAGTAGATAGTATATTACGACTGGTATCCATCGTTGTGATACTGGGTATCAGATCGTGCAATAGACCTGAAGGCTAACTGCCAAGCGCCCAGTATTTGCTGCCAAGCACCCAGAAAATGCCAAGGGCTATCAGTCATGCTGCACCGTCGTCTTAAGATGTAAAAAATAGATTTATTCTGTATTCATTTGCTTCCCCCCCTTCCTCCTGCTAAACCCAGGCTTTTGAGTTCAATCTTTGGGGGGGGGGGGCATTCTGTGTGACAGTTGTTTGTGTTTCTCCCTGATGCAAAGCCACCTTTCTTGATTTTAATTCCCTGTACCTGTATGCCATGTCGTCACTCGCCCCTCCCTCCCTCCCTCCCTTCTTCCCCTGGTCCGTCAGATACTACTTTCGCGCCTTTTTTCAGACCAGACGCCATAGCCAGCACTGGGATCATGGAGCCCGCTCAGATCACCGCAGCAATTATGAGCACTATGAACACCACGCGCATTGTCCTGGAAAACATGCAGAGCCTCCTGGACATGCCAAAGCCAAACCAGGACCAGCTGAGGAGGAGGCGATTGCAGCGCGGCGACGATAGTGATGAGGAAATTGACATGGACCTCTCACAAGGCACAGGCCCCAGCAATGTGGAAATCCTGGTGTTACTGGGGCAGGTTCATGCCGTGGACCGCCGATTCTGGGCCCGGGAAACAAGCACAGAGTGGTGGGACCGCATCGTGTTGCAGGTCTGGGACGATGCCCAGTGGCTGCGAAACTTTCGCATGCGAAAGGGCACTTTCATGGAACTTTGTGACTTGCTTTCCCCTGCCTTGAAGCGCCAGAATACCAGGATGAGAGCAGCCCTCACAGTGGAGAAGCGAGTGGCGATAGCCCTGTGGAAGCTTGCAACGCCAGACAGCTACCGGTCAGTCGGGAATCAATTTGGAGTGGGCAAATCTACTGTGGGGGCTGCTGTGATCCAAGTTGCCAGGGCAATGAGAGACCTGGTGATATCAAGGGTAGTGACTCTGGGAAACGTGCAGACCATAGTGGATGGCTTTGCTGCAATGGGATTCCCAAACTGTGGTGGGGCGATAGACGGAACCCATATCCCTATCTTGGCACCGGCGCACCAAGCCACCGACTACATAAACCGCAAGGGGTACTTTTCAATGCTGCTGCAAGCCCTGGTGGATCACAAGGGACGTTTCACCGACATCAACGTGGGCTGGCCGGGAAGAGTACATAATGCTCGCGTCTTCAGGCAGTCTCTTCTGTTTCGAAAGCTGGAGGAAGGGACTTTCTTCCCAGACCAGAAAATAACCGTTGGGGATGTTGAAATGCCTATCGTGATCCTTGGGGACCCAGCCTACCCCTTAATGCCATGGCTCATGAAGCCATACACAGGCAGCCTGGACAGCAGTCAGGACCTGTTCAACTACAGGCTGAGCAAGTGCCGAATGGTGGTGGAATGTGCATTTGGCCGTTTAAAAGCGCGCTGGCGCAGCTTACTGACTCGCTCAGACCTTAACGAAAAGAATCTCCCCATTGTTATTGCTACTTGCTGTGCGCTCCACAATATATGTGAAAGTAAGGGGGAGACATTTATGGCGGGGTGGGAGGTTGAGGCAAATCGCCTGGCCGCTGATTACGCGCAGCCAGACACCAGGGCGGTTAGAGGAGCACAGCAGGGCGCGGTGCGCATCAGAGAAGCGTTGAAAACCAGTTTTGTGACTGGCCAGGCTACGGAGTGAAACTTCTGTTTGTTGCTCCTTGATGAACCCTCTGCCCCTCCCCCACCACCCTGTTAACTCTACTTCCCTGCAAACCAACCACCCCACCCTCCCCTACTAACCTCCCCCCTTCGAGCACCACTTGCAGAGGCAATAAAGTCATTGTTACTTCACATTCATGCATTCTTTATTAATTCAGCACACAACTAGGGGGATAATTGGAAAGGTAGCCCGGGATGGGTGGGGGAGGAGGGAAGGAAAAGGACACACTCCAATTTAAAACTTTAAAACTTATTGCTATGGAAATCATCTTGGGTGGAGTGAGTGGGTGGCCAAAGGCCCCCCCACCGTGTTCTTGGGTGTCTGGGTGAGGAGGCAATGGGACTTGGGGAGGATGGCTGCTGGTTACAGAGGGGCTGTAGCGGCGGTCTCTGCTCCTGCTGCCTTTCCTGCAGCTCAACCATACGCAGGAGCATATCACTTTGATGCTCCAGCAGCCGGAGCATCGACTCTTGCTTTCTGATTACAAGTTGACGCCACCTCTCCTCTTCAGCCCGCGTTTCAGCACGCAACTTCTCATCTTCAGCACGCCACCTCTCCTCTCGCTCATATTGGGCTTTTTTAAAATCAGTCATTGACTGCCTCCACGCATTCAGCTGTGCTCTGTCAGCGTGGGAGGCAGTCTGAAGTTCAGTAAACATTTCGTCACGCGTCCTTCGCTTCCTTCTTCGAATATTCACTAGCCTCTGCGAAGGAGTAAGATTTGCAGCTGGTGGAGAAGGGAGAGGTTGTTAAAAAAGATACATTTTAGAGAACAATGGGTAGACTCTTTCACGTTAGATTTTGCTGTTCACAACATCACACAGCACATGTGCTTTCGTTACAAGGTCGCATTTTTCCTCTTATATTGAGAGTCTCCTGGTTTGCTGTGAGAGATCACTCACGCAGTGCCAGGACACAGATTTCAGCTTGCAGGCAGCCATGGTAAGACATATAGTCTTTGGGCTTTTTTAACCTTCTTAACATGTGGGGATGGTTTCAAACAGTTCTGCCCTCATTTCCCATACCAAGCACCCGTGCCATTTAAAATGGGTTTGCAATGTAAAAGGAGGGGCTGCGATTTCAGGTTTAACATGCAGCACAAACCCAACTAACTCCCCTCCCCCTCACACCCAATTCTCTGGGATGGTCACTTCACCCCTCCCCCCCACCGCGTGGTTAACAGCGGGGAATATTTCTGTTCAGCAGACCAGGAAGGGGCACCTCTGAATGTCCCCTTAATAAAATTGCCCCATTTTAACCAGGTGACCGTGAATGATATCACTCTCCTGAGGATAACAAAGAGCGATAAGGAATGGATGTTGTCTGCATGCCAGCAAACACCGGGACCATACGCTGCCATGCTTTGTTATGCAATGATTCCAGACTACGTGCTACTGGCCTGGCGTGGTAAAGTGTCCTACCATGGCGGACGGGATAAGGCAGCCCTCCCCAGAAACCTTTTGCAAAGGCTTTGGGAGTACATGAAGGAGAGCTTTCTGGAGATGTCCCTGGAGGATTTCCGCTCCATCCCCATACACGTTAACAGACTTTTCCAGTAGCTGTACTGGCCGCGATTGCCAGGGCAAATTAATCATTAATCATTAAACACGCTTGTTTTTAAACCATGTGTAATTTTTGCAAAGGTACACTCACCAGAGGTCCCCTGTGTGCCCTCAGGGTCTTGGGTCAGTTCGGGGGTTACTGTTTCCAGGTCCAGGGTGACAAACATATCCTGGCTGTTGGGGTAACTGGTTTCTCCGCTTCCTTGCTGCTGTGAGCTATCTATGTTCTCTCCATCCTCATCTTCCTCGTCCGCCGAACCCGCTTCCCCGTTTGCAGAGAGGGACTCATAGAACACGCTTGGGCTAGTGGTGGCTGCACCCCCTAGAATGGCATGCAGCTCCACGTAGTAGCGGCATGTTTGCGGCTCTGCCCCGGACCTTCCGTTTGCGTCTCTGACTTTGTGGTAGGCTTGCCTTAGCTCCTTAATTTTCACGCGGCACTGCCGCGCGTCCCTGTTATGGCCTCTGTCCTTCATGGCCTTGGAGATCTTTTTCTAATGTTTTGCCGTTTCTTTTACTGTTTCGGAGTTCGGCGAGCACTGCTTCATCTCCCCAGATGGCGATCAGATCCTGTACCTCCCGTTCGGTCCAGGCTGGAGCTCTTCTGCGATCCTGGGACTGGGACTGGGACTCCATCATGGTTACCTGTGCTGATGGGCTCTGCATGGTCACCTGTGCTCTCCACGCTGAGCAAACAGGAAATGAAATTCAAACGTTCGCGGGGCTTTTCCTGTCTACCTGGCCAGTGCATCTGAGATGAGAGTGCTGTCCAGAGCGGTCACAATGAAGCACTGTGGGATAGCTCCCGGAGGCCAGTAATGTCGAATTCCGTCCACACTAACCCAATTCCGACCCCCTAAGGTCGATTTTATCGCTAATCCCCTTGTCGAGGTGGTGTTAGGAAACCAGTTTAAAGGGCCCTTTAAGTCGACAGAAAGGGCTTCGTAGTGTAAACGTGTCCAGGCTTAAGTCGATTTAACGCGGCTAAAGTCGACCTAAACTCGTAGTGTAGACCAGGCCTAAGATGAGTGATCAGCACCTGGATTAATCTAGCCCCAGCAGGGGGAGTGCAATACCTGTGTGACTGTGTCCTCACTGATACTGCATTCACTATGTTGCTATGACTTTTGAGGGTATATCCCATCGTTCTTTGTGCTGCAGTAAGCTGAGACACCCTATGATTCTTTCCCAGTGAGTCGTGGTAGAACTTGTCTGTCTTGGGCACATGGGAGAAATTGTGGGAAGCCATTGGAGGTGTCAGTGCATGAGTGATTTAGCCTGCATCTTTACTGCAAAGTGGACGAGTTGCCAGCCCAAGTGGAAGCAGCACAGGAGCTCTCCCCTATACAGCCAGCCAGCCTGAGTGTAAAGCACCACCAGACCCAGGAGAGAGGCTTTTGTGTGAATGGAAGTGGGGTGAGGGGCAACACCTGACTAAGAGCCCAAATGAACTGCAGTGAAGACATATCTTAGAGGGGTTTCACAGGAGCAAACCAAAATATACTTGGCCTGTTTTATTCTGTTCTTTAATTTATATCATTATAAATGGTGAGAACATGACAGGCAAAAGCAAACACTAATTATAATTCAGAAATAAGAGAAGAAAGAAAAGAATAACCTAATGCATTGTTGTGTTCACTACAGGCTTGAACAAACGGATAAGTTATAAAAATCAAATAAACTTGTACTCTGTCAGATTCCCTGATTATCTATTCAGAAATCCAAAAGAAGTCTGAGATTCTGAACTGCTTTCTCTTGGGGTAGATGTAACCCACCAATATTCACTTGTAACCTCAGCATTTGTCCTATGGGAACCACCATCTTCTCTGTTTATTTTCTGGCCTCAGTCTGAGTCTCAGCCAACTCATTTGCTACAGATCCTTGTATTGGCCTGACATTGGAGCTCAGTATTAGCAGCTGCTGCATGAAGGTGGCTAGTGGTTGCTATCACTCACTTTGATTGCCCCCACTGAGCAGTGCAGAACTTTCGAGGTGTCTGATGCTCTTGATCTTGTGGCCAATCATTTGATCCTGTTGAAGATATTTGCATTTTTAATAAGATTTTTCTTCCTCCTATCTCAATGTTTTATACTTTGGTCCTGTACTGAAGAGCTAATGCTGTGAACTCTGTCAGTTGCTTTGAAACACATTGCGATGTCACAGTTAGCATTTACTTGATTGTAGGCTAGATGGGAGAGGGAAACAAAGCCCTTATTTAAATGCAAATAGTTTTAATAATTAGCAAGCACAGTAGTCCATTATGAAAAGCCTATGAAAGTTGTGTGGATTCCTGTTTGTCTATGTGAAAGCTCTCCTCTGTGGGAAAGGTAACTAATGGTTAGAGCTACAGTTTTCCTGTGGCTTCACGAGTTAAATGAGGGCACAGCTGGGTGAAAAAATAGAGGAAGTTATCCTGAGTTTCTCAGGGGAAACAACATGTGAGGTTGCATACTTATTTGCCCATGGCATTCTATGTTGATTATTATTATTATTATTTATTTTATTTATTAAGCCCACCATGACTTGGGATATTTTTATGGCTCGAGTTATGTGGCTGCGCCAGATGGCAGTCGGACACCTGGACTGTCTCGCACACAGGATGGGCTTTTGGTGGCTGAGGTGGATCTAAATCTTTGCAGGCAAGTCGGTGACAAATGGAGTTTTAAGGTAAGTCCTTATTCTCTAAAGCAGGGGTAGGCAACCTATGACACGTGTGCCAAAGGCGGCACGTGAGCTGATTTTCAGTGGCACACTCACTGCCCAGGTCCTGGCCACCGGTCCGGGGAGCTCTGCATTTTAATTTAATTTTAAATGAAGCTTCTTAAACATTTTTAAAACCTTTATTTACTTTACATACAACAATAGTTTAGTTATATATTATAGACTTATAGAAAGAGACCTTCTAAAAACATTAATATGTATTACTGGCACGCAAAACTTTAAATTGGAGTGAATAAATGAAGACTCGGCACACCACTTCTGAAAGGTTGCCGACCCCTGGTCTAAACTCAGACATGGTAACAAAGAATTTTAGGTCTTTATCTGTACAAAAATACATCCAGCTTCCTTGCGTTTTGCTCTTGCATACGCCTGTGCCATATGGTCTTATATATTCTGTGACACACTGGACCTAGCGTCTGTGGAAAGGACTCTTGGTGGCTGTGGTATACTGGTACTGAATTTTACATCCTCAGTAAAATGAGGGGTCATTTCAGCAGAACGTAGATCTTGGTCATCAGAGAATACACAAGGGCCCCTCAACTGTAACAGCACATTTTAGATGCATTCAAATGTGGACATTTTTATTGCTGTATGAAAATGAGTAGTACAGTATCCCTTGTGCTGTTTTTATATTTGGTTGTTTATTTTATCTGCCCCCATGTCTTCTGTTTCCAGTGTGCTGCAGTTTTGTATTGACAGTGCAAACCGGCATTGCTGGAAGTTTTGGAAGCTGAGTAGAGGACAACGGGGGCTTTTGACAACCAGAAAGGAGTAGGAAGCAGTTTACATTTTTGTCATTTGATGGAAATACAATATCCCCTTTCTACGGCTTGACATTTGGGGGTGATGGGCATGACCTTCTTGCTCCCCACCCAGACAACCCTTGACAGCAACCACATATCCCCATAACTTGCTCCAGGATCTGCCACTGCATCCAGAAGCAGTGGATAAGGACGTTAACTGTATGTTTCTTCTAAAATTATCAGCAGTGAAATAATTAACCATCGTCCTCATTACATTTCAGAATTCACTCTATTGCTGTGAGAGGAGCAAGTTCACTCCCCTCAAAGCTAATGTTTCAGGCTGCTTGCACACTCAGGAAGACAGCAGTATCAAGTCACATTTAGAAAGCTTTCTTCACAAGTATAATGGCTATAAACTTAGTGTGAAAAGTGACTGTAAAAAGAGCAGCATGGAATTCATATTTTATATGGATATTTTTTACACACACACTCACTCACTCTTCTTTCTAACTATCATCCCTGAAAATTCTGCCTGGCATCTGAAAGTCAAGATGGGTTCTTCCCTTACTGTGCATCATCACCAGATGATCATGCTACCACAATGGGAGCTGTATAAGTTCCTACATAGATACAGGTTCTGCAGACCAAATGCTACAGTGACACCTGTGCAAACCCATTGAAAGCAGTGGGGTTTTCAGGTGTGACTGGGAGCATCATGTGAAGACTTCTCACTTGTGTAGTTCCACTACCTTCATTGGATGTACATTGGTGTAACTGGAATTCAGTACATAATTCTATCAGTGCACAGCAAAGAGACTCCAGCTCTCACACTCACCTGTGTTAGCCCTGCAGAGGTAACACAGGTTAAAAAAAAGCTGTAAGAATTTATTTTTGTCACTTGTCAGCAAATGTGACTCTGAACACAAACACACACACATACACACACGGAGTACATGTGCTGAGCAAGACGGTGCCAATTTTACATAGTCACTTTGCAGCATAGAACTCCATTTGTAATGTGTTTTTAAATGAGAGCTTAGCTTTTGCAAGAGACTGCTTGTGCCAGGGCATTGGTAATTTTTGAAGATTGATGGAATTAAGACCTTCCATTTCTTGGTAGTTAATGTTTCTTTTTTTAAAAGTGATGTAAATCAATATTTTCTATTGAAATTCCTTCCACTGATCATCTGTAATCTGCCCTGGCAGTGGGGAGGAGAAGGAGCAGCTAATGGGAAGTTACTGAAATAGGCTACAGCTCTGCTTTTCTTTTCCAGATGACTGGTAGATACGAGATGTATGCAGAGGAACTCATGAAGGCTGTCCAACTTAACTTTGCACCCAATATTATTAAAGAGTAGCTGTGACGGTGTCCTCTGGTAGGAGAGCTCTTACACCAAGGTGATAGCATTTCCTTTACAAAACAAAAGTGATCTATGTATGTTAGTATGCAAAAGTCTCCATCTTCTATTATCTTACAGTTGGTACTGCAACTGAAACTTGGCAAGTGCAGGTGCAGTCACTGCCAGTCAAAACTTACTATACATTTTTATAAAGTACTTACTGCAAAGCGATGAGCAAATGATAGAGGGCTGGGTGAGGAACTCACCTGGTCAGATTTAGCTTAAATTCTGAAATGTGCATTATACTGTATGAGTGTTGGTGAAAAGGTGATATAGCATATACAAAACCAATCTGGCCCTGAGGAAATGCTAGTGCACTTTCCCTACATGCTTTGTTTCAGTGGGATAAAAATGTCAACACTTAAAGGCTTTGTCTGAGACCTTCTGACACATGTCTCCTTTTCTTTGGATGCCGAATCAGTCCTATCGTTCAGAAGAGTATCAGGAATACAAGCATTGACTCTTGGTACTTCCCAAAAGGAAGCGCTAGATAAGGAACTAACTGTATTTCCCCTCACTTCACATGATAACTTTACATTGTTACAAGTAGCTGAACGCCCGTGCTGTCACACAGGTGTAATTTGTTAAGTCATGTTTATGAAAAAGCCCAAAATTGCTCTAAACAAAAACTACCATCAGCTATTCTTGTAGCTGTTTCCATTGCTTCATATTGCTGCAGACGGGGGGAGGGATAGCTCAGTGGTTTGAGCATTGGCCTGCTAAACCCAGGGTTGTGAGCTCAATCCTCGAGGGGGCCATTTAGGGAACTGGGGTAAAAATCTGTCTGGGGATTGGTCCTGCTTTGAGTAGGGGGTTGGACTAGATGACCTCCTGAGGTCCCTTCCAACCCTGATATTCTATGATTCTAAGCTTCAGAGTGGTGTTTGGGGTTAGTGGTGTGTGCTGGTTGTGTCTATTTGTGTGGGTTATATTGTGCTAGGAGATTTATGTTGATTTTTGTGGCTGTGGCAATTGGGCCAGGTAATCCAGCATCTGTGCAGTTTCCGTAGTACAACCAAGGAAATTATTGCATGCAAATTAGTTGTAGAGTAAGGTTGGTTGCGTTACCTCTGATATCACAATGGTCTAGAACTCTTGGCATAGCATAGAGATGCATGCCTTACTATAGCTGTACACCACCCAGGTGTAATACGTAAGGTCAAAATGGCTGAGAACTTAAAAATTGGATGGTAGTAGGCCATGAAACCCAGTGATGATGGAACCTGGTAATATTCTAAACAAACAGAGCTTTCAAGCCATGCTTGGACCTGTTTCCATTGTTTCACACTGACTCAACAGACATTTTAGGCTTCAGAGTGCCATTCCTAGAATCTTACTATATGGATGCTGCCACACTACGTATTTCAGCTTGTGGACATTGTACCTCTTAGGTTATTTATCTTACCGGGGAGGTAATGACCTTAGCATTGCTGTTCCACCATCTGACTCCTTAGAGCCAGGGTACCCAACATATGGCCCATAATCCTACACAGCCCACCAGAGCATTCATAAGGCTGCAGCGGGGCTCGGACTATCAGCCCCGGGTGGCGGGACTCCTGCTGTCGGAATGAAATCTTATTAAGATATGTAGAATCTGTTTGGCCCACACAAGAGTGTGCTTAGGTTTATGTGGTCTTCTAGTATAATAAGGTTGGGCACCATTGCCTCAAGAGAATTGGTGTATCTAAATTGGTGGTTTTAAAAAAATGAACTGCATGTCCCATGTACTAGTTTTACAGGGGAAAATACGGAAGGAAAAGGTCTGGCCAAAAACAGAGTGGTTGAAGTTAGGATCTTATGTCGGTGCCCAAATAAGGATTTAGGAGCCTAATTTTTGGCAACCATTTTTAAAAGTCTTGGCCTCTGTCTTGTGAAAAAAGATTTAAAATGAAATGTGTATGGTTTGGCTTGACTTAGTGAAGATAAAAGGGGCCTGGGAGCTATTGAAAAACCTTTGAAGGATAAGTAATTATTTAAAGTGAGCCAAGGGTCTAAAAGTATAAAGGATGGAATAAAAATAAGAAAAAGATTTGTTTGTAGAATTCCCAATAAAAAAATTTAGTGGTAGAATTTCCTTAAGAGAATTGGTGGAAGTTCCCTTGTTTGGGACACTTATGACAAGTGATCAGTAAACAGTGTGAGAAAGTAATCCTACAACGGCAAGGGGTAGCACTGGGTACTTTGTCGACCTTTTCCAGTGCTAAAACCAAACTTGTCTGTAATGCCAGAGTAACTCCATTGAAATCAAAGGCATTATTCTCTTTAATACTAATAAATTTTAGTTCAGAATCTAGCTCTTAATATCCAATTTGTATCTTAACCATCTTAATGCTCTACAATTTAAAAAAACTCAGTCAAGCAGGATTAAATGCTACACATTCTATTAGGGCTTTAATCTAAACTCCATGAAGCTATTATGAATGTTGCTTTCTAGAGCATTGATTAATTTGGCCGTGAAGGACAGACAGCTTTGTAGCGAGACATCTTTTTAAATTACAGCCAAGCCAAAAAGAACTCTAACACATTCCATTACAAAGTACTGAACACTATTACTATTGCAGACTTTCATAGCACTTCAGGATTTTGTTGTCTTACGTTCCTGTAGCCAGTTTTTAAATACAGGAAACTAAAGCTTGTAAGCAGGGCCCCAAATTACATGAACAAAAAAAAGTAAGAAGGCTGCCTAGGAAGTTTTTTCTGTAGTATAGGTGAGTAGCTTCCAACCTTCAGTCCGGTGACTGTTCCACCGGAAATACAACCATTGCATAATCCATGGGTATAACAAATGATAGTGGAATTCATTCAGTATCACATGCAGGAACAGACCATGTGATGTGAGTGGGGAAAAGGGGGGGATCAGTAGCGAGAAAGAAATGTAATATTTTTAAGCTTTGTTTGTAACATGCATTGGATCTGTCTGCTCGCTTTTACTTTCCTGTCTCTTCCCGTGTCACACCCACAGTAAGCACTTAATCCAAGCAGCACAAGAAAGCAGGGAACCCCTGCTCTGTGGCAAAACAAACTGCCTGAAATGCTTGTAAGCAGCAGGCCTGGTTCTCTCTCTGCAGGGGGGTATTTCTGCCTATCTTCTGTTCTCTCTCTATATACCACTACCTCCAGGTTGAGATTTGGCCATATTTATTTTTTTTATACAAATTAACTGTAGAGTCTGGGATTTCATTGCTTTCTTTCTATTGTTTTGTATTATAAAGCATTTAATACAGCCCACCTAGAACCAGATAGTGGCCCCCAAACAGGACGTGACCTATTAGTTGGGAATCATTGGTGCAGATAAGGCTTCTGTGTATTGATCCCATTAAAAGTATGTAAACACTAACAAAGGAAACTATTGCAAGGATGATACGGTTTATCACATAGTTTGACCTTGCAGCAGTTTAGCACATATACCAACCCCATACCGTACCACCATAGTTGAGCAAATGCCTTTGGGTACTCCTGTAGTATCCAGTAATGGTGCTAGAGGCACAGAGGCTTTTAAGGAACCTCCAAAAGCCCAGCATGGCATTGTGAGATGGAATCAGAAGGAGCAGCTGAATTGGTGCAGCAGTTGCAATTCTTGTGGCTTCTTTCAAACAATGCAGAGAAATTGGTGTAGATTGCACCAGTGCAGAGCTGAAGATCTCAACCAAAGAGTTGCACTCAGCTAGGATACCCACTGGTTGTGTGGATAGCAATGGTACATGGAATGCTTTGAGCTTGGAATGTAACCAGTTTTGCTTCCCTTTTTGTTTGCCCAGTGTAGTCTGATGATGTGATGTGTCTGGGAAAAGTGAAAGGAATACGAACCTAAATCCTAATGACAGCATACCCACAGCTGAAGTAAATTGTCTCTTAAGAGTTTCAAAATGGCAGTTTCAGCTAATTGTATCATTTCTAGTTTAATACATACTTCTTTTAAAGATCTTCACACATTTTTGCATAATAAACTGGTTGACAAATACAGCTGCTACACTGTGCTATGGGGTTCATTTAAAACCTTTATTGAGAATGGCTCAATTACAGACAAAATATATTTATGTATAAAATTTCTCTGCATGTAAAATATCCCTTTCTTTGCTGTGGACGATATGAATAAAACAAGATATTACACAGAAACACTTTCAGGGTGAGCTTTTTGATAAGCAAATTTCTAACAGAAAAAAGATAAGACATTCTTTATTTTTGCCCAATTAACTGCTTTCTTACCCTAAAGTTTGACTCGTGCCTACTCAATATCAGCTCTACTCAAATATGGCCTTCACCTCTTCTCTCTAGGCTCATCTTCCAGGGCAGTCTTCACTTGTTTTCCCTGCCTGTAGGAGATCCTGTGGCAGTGAGGGGCTCCTGTTTTCTTCTTTGTCATTTAATCAGCTGTAATTTAATCTTTAAATTCAATTTAACTATTTAAAACCCAGCCACCCAAATACTTATTAACCCAACAGCAGTAAAAATGATTACACCCATATATCTGCTTCCATCATTTACATTAGGTATTCTTACAATGAGACAAGATTCCATTTTGCCTTTGAGTTGAATACATGCAGTCTAATGTCTGCTCCCAAGTTGGTTCAAGACCAGGATCTGAGCACCAGAACCAAAGCTGTATGGCAACATATTATTACTCTTAACCCCACTGTAAGAACGATTTTCATTGGGCTAAACACACCCCTTTCAGAAAATAAATTCCATGGTGCTTAAATTATATTGGAGGAGTTATGTGATGGGAAAAAAAGCACAGATTAACAAAAGCTACTGAATAGTTAGTTTACAGATGTATTGTTAGTAACATACCTAAAAATCCTTCACAGTGAAGCATTACACACAAATGGACTTGGACGTACAATTCTCTAAGTCAGTGGCCAGCTGGTAGCTTAGCCAGTTTTGTAGGCATTATAAGGCAAAACCTGTTACTGGTTTTGGCCACAGGGCCTCTGCAGTGATTGTAATGGAACTGCTGATGCTTCTGTTCTGTCTGCCAATAACTTGTATCCTAATTCCCAGCCATCTTCACATGCAGCAGGTGCCCAAGTGCATTCCAGCCACACCTGCTGTAAATGAGTTCTGATTGAAAACACATTTCCATCAAACTCGTTTTTCAGATTTTGCAAAGGAACTGCATTTCTACTCACCTGCCACTGTATTTCAGGCACTGAAGAAAGGAGCACTCTAGATTGTATTGAACATACCCCATCAAGTACTTTTTGGGTACTCTCCAGTGTTTGCAAGCCACCTAGATTAGAAAATGTTTTTCCTTACAACTTTTATCCTTTAGGGTATTGCTAAACACTGACTCCCTGTACTGTTTTCACCAGAAAGGGTGCCTTTTATTTACTATCCGCACCATCAGGGATTACAGCTTTAGGCAATGGGTTTAAGATGTGTCATCTCCAGCTGGTTGTCTAGGTACAAAACATATCATGTTACAGTGCTTACATAGATAGCAACATTTTTTCTTTTGTTTTTAAAATCATTTTGGAATTTGGAGGTGAGTTCAAACCAGTTATAATTTTAGAGTAGACCAGATTTTGGGCCCAAAGTATTTGCCAGTGTGACTTTAAGTCAATTGTACATTATCTGAATCCTCAGCTGAAAAGGCTAAGTATAAAACCAAGCACATTTCTATTGTAGTTAAAGTCATAAAGCTAAATTTCAAGACGCGATGAGACTGGGAGTCAAAATTCGTAGTAAGTGTAAGGTCAAAGCTGAATTATGTCCTACACTTCAGTGCTTCTCTGCCAGGCAGGTGATCCCAGATAATATGTTAAAGGGGCTGCACACAGCCTGCTGCAATCTTACAGTTTAGCTTAAAGCATCAGAATGCAGTGAGGACCCTGCTGCTTATTCCAGAACACAGCTGTAGAGTGAGAAGAGGTAGAAAGTCTGGGCTCCTGCTATAACATCTTTGGACTTCAGCCAAGAGAAGTTTGTTCTCCCTGCCTTCTCAATTAGAAGCAGAGTTCTGAGCCAGGCTACTGGCAGTATCTGTTCCTGGGAAATTCCTCAATAAATCTCAACAACAAATGTTTAACCTCAAATTACAATACAGGCTTCGCGCAAAATCTGTTCTCTCCTGCCAGACATTTAAAACAACCCTCTGCACACAAGGCATAAACCCTCAGTGCTTGGGTGACTACTTAGTGTATTTGCTTAATCAACAGTTTAAAAACTGTACCTAGACTTGATCCCTGGATACTGCAGAACGTTGTGGGTGTGGGTATGGGCGTGGTGTAGTGGGTAGAAAGATGTTTCCAAGCCTTTGCACACAGACTTAAAATTTCTTAGGCCCAAATAAAATGTCACCAGTCAGCCTTTTGGGACAACACAGAACTTTGGCCAAGCCATTCCTAGAGACGTTTTAACTCATGCAAGATAACTCGGTAGGCAAAATGACACTAGGTGCTTACTACTTGGAAGGAGTAGCCTATAGCCCTTAGCAGGAAGACTGGTCCTCCGCTGACAATAAGATCAAACTGCAAACTCAATTCCCAGGTACATGTGGTGAGAGCAGTCAAGCTGGGTTTACACAAGAAGCTTGCTTTGTAAGTGGTATTTCATTCCCATTATGCAGGCAATGCTGATAGAATCTGCCACAGTATGTCAACAGCTGACAAGTCATTTTCTTCCTTGAAAAAAAATAATCATGGGTCAGGTTAATCATTTATCCTATCTACACCCTTCTGACCATTAAATAACTAAATCTAGAGTGAAGATCAGCTCTGGCAGTTTTGAAGGCAAACCAACGTGTATTTCCTCTTTCTTTTCTTGCTTCATGTAGCTGAACCTGTGCACAAATTCCCACGTGTAGACTAAATTCGTGTACTTGGTGTGTTTTATTTCAAGTCTTTAATTCAGAAACAAGCTCACAGCCAACTGTAAGTGTCGGACTCTGAGGGGATTGCATTTTGAAACTGCTCTCAAATGTGCAACATTAAAATTAAAGTGTGTGTGTGTGTGTGTGTTAGATATTGCAACATCAGATATTTCATCATCAGGAATAAAAAGATGAAGACAACACTGCAATATAAATGTCTGAATGTCTATAAAGCATCCCTTGTTTAAGATCCCACTGCAAATCAGGAGTTAAGTCTCTGCAGTAAGAGTCCTGAGACAAGCAGCCAGCTGCCATGCAGGTGCTGGGCAGACTGCGCCAGAAATGACAAAGCAGCAATCTTGGATGTCAGCTGTCCGTGTAGATAAACAGGATATCCTCATCTGTGCCGTAACTTGTCCTGGCTTCCTCAAAGTTACTGATGCTGGTGCTGCATGTTCCTGTGGGACAGGAGCAGAGTGTTAGTCAAGCTGAGCCAGGGGAAGAATTTGCTCATGAACAGCTCTTAGCCTGCCTTTGGGTAAACAGAACTAGATCTCATGGGCTTGATCTTGCAGCCCTTACTCGCTTGAGAGGTCCCATTGATGTCAAGGGGAATGCTTATTTGCATAACCCCTGCAGAAGTGGGCACTGTATAATTACACACCATTTTGTTCTTTCTTCAAGATACTGAACGTGTATAGTTTAGCTCTCCTAAACTGTGTCCCTCTTAATAATCATAAGGCTTCTGCAATCCTGTCAGAATATATTTCCAATGCTTCATCTGAATCGCAGCCCAGAAAAGAATGAAATCATTGAATTCTGTAAGAACAATCATGGGCCAATCAGCTGGTGCCGCCTGACTCAGATGCCTGGTATCAGGGAAACTCCAGCTGGTTTTGCATTATGCACGTTAGTAATGAGGAGATGGAGAATCCACACAGAATGAAGCAAAGTTCAGCTACTCACGGTCAGCATAGGCAGGGTTGTTGTAGTAGACACTCCCTGAGGCTTTGTTGTAGCCACACAACACAATGAAATGACCCTGGTAGTCAGGATTCCTGCAGAAGCACTTCTGGCCAATAGGGAGGAAACAGCAATATTTGACGGGACTTGAGCAAAGTTCACACAGCAACAAGACTGCATTCACCAGGACAATGGCTACATGACCTTGGGACAGGTGCTCCTGAATGTCCTGGACAGTCACTGTGCTGCAGAAGAAAATTCAGACATTCACAAAGAAGCCCAGGAGAGAGATCTGTATTCACTGGATTGGGCTCTCCCAACCATGTGAGTGTGGATGATGTCCATCTCTGTTATGTGATTGCTATGATTATTTTACATATCTTTGTTGTTGAGGGCTCTACTGCAGCCGCAGACAGTAGTTGTTCCATTCAAGTCTATTATACCCTCACTGCCAGTGAAGAGCAGAGCCATTCTGGCTGAAGTTCTATAGAGCATGCATTAAAATGAATGGAATCTCAAGATGTCCCAGATGCCCTGGAGGAGCAGTATTTTTGTCAGAAGTATTTGACAACCATTCAACACTAGGGAGATTAGTTTATTTATGGGGCAGTTAGGGATGCTGTAGAATCCCATCCCACCCACCTGGAAGCCCAAATGCAGCTGGTCTCTAAAGCACCAAGTCTTTCTCAGCTGAGGGATTGGATGGCACAAGATCCCCAGTCATCTTGGTCTCTGCATCCTAAGATACCTTTGTCAGGTAAGAATAGTTTCCCAATTATAAAGTTGCATTGTCTGGCTCTCTATTCTTGCCAGGATTGTTGTTCTAATATTTTATTGTACCCAATTTCGAGCATGAAAATCACCCATGCCCACCTGGTAATCCCATTTATTTGAGCTGAAGTTCTTCATTCAGAGACACAGACAGATGGTGTGTTCCATACCAGTCTGCACTCATCCCCTGGATCAGATCCAAACATTCAGGCTGTGTGCAATGCCTCACTGAACTGATGTCCTTTTTAATCTCTTCCAGCACTGCTCTTCCCCTTTGCCTTCTCAATCCTAGTACTGCACAGGCGCATATACAACTGCCTCCCCCTCCCTAATGTGAGCCAAATCTAGAGCTTTGTTACTGTGCTAGATATGGCCTAGATTTTTGCCGCCTCCTCCTCCTCCTCCTCTTCCCAGGTCACAGCACTAGGTGGATAGATGCTGCCATGCAAACTCTAAGTACATTAACAGGACACTAAAGATTCTGGCAAATGCAGGTTTAAAAAAGCATGTAAAAGCACAATAAGGCCATTGTTTCCAGGCACAAATAGTACCTTCCCTTTCTTCTCTTGCTACTACTCATCCACCCCAGTAAACAATATACAGAGTCAAATGCAGCCCTGGTGGAAGTGGATGCAATTCTTTTCAGTTTATACCCATTTAGAGTCAGATTGAATATGACCCAGAGTCTTTTCTCCTCTTCCAAATTTTGCTGTCAACAATAAGGTTTTAAGCCGTGTGTGTGATTTTTCTCTCCCCCATGTTTGTCTCTCTCTCCAGGGAGGTTCCTTCTCCTATGATGTCATCCTTCATTTGGCAAATATTGTAAATTACAGGGTTTCCAAGGGAGTAAAAGCACGCATGCCTGATTTTGGTTTATTTCTCTCAGCCGTGGCTGAGCAGTGTTAGCACAGCTCTAGGAACAGTGGGTTTTGTGCCACTGCAACATTCGCTTCAGCACTGATGGCAACTTTATTTAATAAAAGCTATTTAGAAGACAGAAGACATTCCCCACTAGTTTATCTTAATGGAAGACCAAATTTTCAGCCTAAATAAATAGCCAGTTTCCCGTCAGCAAATCCAAAATGCTGCTTTTCCCCTTTCGGGGCTCCACTTTTCTGCTCTTCTTCCCAGTCACCATTTTGCTTCCTCCCTCTGTCTCAGTGGAAGTGAAAAGATATGGGAAATAAAGAGGGGGTGGAGCCTGAATTCAGTCTGACTTACACCACCACAGTCAGAAGTAACTCAGTGGAGTTACACAAGTGTGAAAGGAGACTCAGGCCCCTAAAGTGTCCAAAGGGAAAAGGAGATGAAATGACAAGCTCACCACTTCTCCACCAGCACCTTGCTGGCTTTGGCCTGGGCGAACAGCTGGTTCACTCTGTTCTCTTCCGTGTCAAAATGTTTCCTGTAGAACGACTAAGGGATAAAGAATGATTTATCAACAATTCATCAGAATGAAATTCACCCTAGTAAAGTGAATCTTCAATTAAAAACCGGTTAGAGAGGGACTGGGTGGTTTAGGGGATTGATAATGGTTAAGGTGTCATTCTCCCACAGGTTACCGGAAACAGGATAAGAACCTCTCCTCTAGTTCATCGGTTCAAATTCAGTTCAGGTCTGTAGTTATTGCAGTCTCCGGCTGCTGGCTATTCAGCTGCCTATGTGAAATGAATCTGGTCGTATCAATTTAGTTCCTAGATTTCAGGACTCCACGTAAGAAAAAACATAACCACTACTGGATCGAATTGGCCCTTTTGTTGGCAATATCAACAGAGGCCAAGGATTGAATGGACATGGAGACTGAATTCCCCTCTCACCTCTAGAGGTGGTTCCTCCAGGTCAGGGTTGAGGCACGTTGGCGGGGGAAGTGTAGTGGAAGCTAGCACTGCTGCTGCCCCGGCTGTACCTGTTCTGTAGATAAATAGAGGGCTTCAGTCTCCAAGGCTGTTAAATAGGCTGGAACCTTTCATGAACACTGAATTCATACTGTTTTTTTAAAACGCAAGCTGGAAAATATCTGGGACCATATCTAACCTGGGTTTGGAATTGTTTCATGGACAGTTTGACAATAGGCAAACCTTGCTTACAGGAATGGTGGTTAACCACATCAATAACACAGCTCCACCAGCATGGCCCTGATGGATCATGATGGAAAGTGCCTGATATTTCCCAGTGAATGAAGATGCTCACCTGATTTTTATAGCCCTTGTCCACTCCAAGTGTCTGTGTGCAGAACCTATGCTTAACACCAAAGTGCCGCATTAGGTAGGCCAAGTCAATGGTCCAGATACTCTTTGTTAACCGGAGTTCCCGGATGGCTTTCTGAAATTCCTCATCATTCAAACGATTCAGGTACCTAGGGTATTACAGGAAGTGGGGAAGCAAAGACGTTAGCAGAAGGTGTGTCTAACAGTCCAAAACCTCTTAATATCACAAAAGGGAAAACCTGAAACATTAGGGTTTGGTTGAGAAACAACCAAAATACAACCCACAAATGAACCACAAATTCCAAAGCAAGGGAAATGGGGTAGGGAGCATTTCACTGGATTTATCACAGGTGACTGTTTCCCTTTTGGAAATTTAGTGCTGTCTTAATTATTTTATCGTTCTAAAGATGTACAGGACGCTGTACAAGAGGTGAGCTGTGCTAAACAAATTATGGGGCTCTATCCTGAAGAGTTTACAATCTAAAAGCACGAATTCAACAGCAGGAAGGGGTATGGCAACTATAGCTGGATTGATTCATGGAACAGGTATGTTTCAGAAGGAGTTTTTTGAAGGAGGAAAGGAACTTGGTAAATATTCAAAGGAAGGTTGCCTCAGGCACCGAGGGTGGTGTGAATGAAAAACAGTTGAGGAGACGCGGGAGGTGAGGGGGAAGGTGATGTGGGAGGGCAGAGATTTATTCAGAGACAAAGTTATGGAGAGCTTTGGAAGTGAGAAAAAACAAACTATGCAGAAAAAAAGAAGGAAGCCATTGGAATTCAAGAGGCAAAGACACAAGGTCAGATTGGCAGGGTAAGAAGATCGATCTTGGCAACTGAGGTTTTGAATGAAGTGGAAAGGAAAAGAGGTGAGGGGGGACGGAGAGGCTAGAGGCAGAGGTTACAGTAGTCAAGATGGGAAATTACCAGCGCACGGACTAACGTCTTGGCAGAAGGGATGGAGAGAAATGAAAATCTTCTGCTTCATATCTACTAAGTGGACATCTAAATAGGTATTTCACTCTCCTGCACCTAAGCTCGTGTTCCTCTGTGGAAGGAAAGACTAGTTCAGCAGGACAGCTAGTAGGTTAAAGAAAATGGGCAACACAGAGAATAGCTTTGAAACTCTCATATTCCTGGAAAACATTTACCCCACAGAACGGATGCCCAACTGGACAGTGGCAAGATACTAACTCTTATAAATACAGAAGAAACCTGCTGGTCATTTGAAGACACACAGAAAGGAATTCAAGTGAATTGCTGTGATAAGTAACAGTTCCAATAAGAAGCAGAGAGAACATTCTATCACACAAAACATGCTAATCTGCAGGGATAACATTCTATTGGGTTAAACATGCTAATCTACAAAGTTCTTAAAGTTAATCAGATATTTTGTATATATCAAGAAACTTGGTTAATTATCCTTCATCTGTGTTTTCTTTTCCTCCTGCTGGAATACTGGTGCTATGCCCAGCGAGGCAACAGTAATCCTTAGCGGGGCACTGGGGAAAATATGGTCTGATGAAGTTGAGGTTAGTCACATCTGCCCCACCCAACTTTTCTCCTTTGACATTCGATCCTGGTCTTAGGAAGGGTCCCACAGTGGGGATAACATTCCCAACTCCCTATGCTCAAAACCCACCCCTCTGAACCAAAATCAGTTACTTACTGCAGTGCCATCCTGGAGGAGGCTAGCCCACAGTCCCAATGGTACAACTGCTGAATAACTGGCACTTGCAACTGGACATAGTCAGCTGTAGTAAAGACAACGCATCATTAGAAGAGCATGATAGGTGAGTTAGCCCAGATATGTGTATACTTCCACACATTAGTATTAGCAGTCCTCTTGCTATCACAGTTAGTGTTGTACTGGGGTACTTGAGAAACACTTTTTATTTTGTCCCTTTAGCAGGTTATGCTTCTCAGCATAATTTTTTTTTTAAAGGTCTTTTTCCAAATTGTAAAAGTAAGTGAACCATCAAGCGTCTGTTTTAACCTGACACTCCCTCTTTGCTATAGGTATGGCCAATTCTGCAGCAAATTCATCCTCCTCTTCCTCCCTAACTTTTTTCCGGTCAGATCTACCTATTCTGGTCATGGCCTCTGTATGATCATGAAGAGGTAATCACACCCTAAGAGAGATACCAGGAGAACAACAGACTTTCATCTTTTATTGTGGTGTGTCCAAAACTGAGTCTCTGGGTTTAAACAGATTTTGTGACTGTTGCAACCTTCTGTGCAGTCTGACCATCAAAGATGTGCCAATACTTGAGTGTTCATCCAGCAAAAAATACCATGCCACAAGGAAGTGCTAATTGAGCCTGTGATCAACAGGAACAATGGGAGGACTTGTCTCCTCAAGAACACTACACTGAGTTACAGCAAGACTGTGAGAAGTTGTGTTAACGCAATGTCAACTGTGTCTTTGCAGTCAGTGTAAAGACAGGGACAAGATGTGTTCAACATTATGTGGGCTAGTCATGGTCAACATCAACTCCTCAAGGTTGTGCTCTAACTTGATGTAATTTTCTAGGGAAGATATGCCCAAAATGCTTTTAGCAGAAACAGGCCTCCATGGATTTTGTGGCCTCCTTCCAAAATTTCTCACTTTCCTATGTATTACATTCTTTCTAGCCTTTCCCGTGTGGCTTTGAAAACTAGTGTACCTGCTGAGGACATCAAGTCTCTTTAGTTAGTCTATGTCTGGCCAGTATAGATCAATGTAGTAACTCATTATACTAAAGGAAATGCTAATCTCCAAAGCCTTCTCACATTAGGAATTATAAATCATTTGTCATAAATTCCTGTTGGTGGATTATACTAACCTCATTTTCCACTAAGGACTCTACCCCATTAGGTCCCAAGAAAAGAACACATTTTCTACATCATAATCTCAAATAGTAATAACTGAAGCCTAATGTGTCAATTAATTTCCTTTGATTTATTGAGTTGCCAGCCATCCTGCCTTGCCTTACACATCCTTTGCTGCAACAACTTCATATTACTTTTCAAGCTCCCTAGATGAGGATGATTGCCAGCAGTCCTGGAATAAATGAAGTGAGAAAGTATGTTCCAGCAATAAACTGAACTGCATGATCATCGCCAGTTTGATAAATACAGTACTCAGTGTGACAGGTTTACAAAAAGCAGCCACTAATTTCAAATCCCTAGGGGACAACACTACCCTCCTCCTCAACATGGATCTTAGGCAGGTTGGTACAATCAGTATCCCTGATCTGATAGACCTGGAAGTGCAGGGAAGACAGATCCTTGAAGGACCTGCCGCGAAGACACCATATCTTCCTGGAACAGTGGCATCTTCCCAAACTGAGTGCCCTAGTTCCATCGTCTGTCCAGAGTGATAAAAATTCAGTCTTAGGACTCCTTTCTTTTCACTATACACTCAAAAGCCCAGAATGTTCTGTTGGAAAATAACGATCTGGTATTTAAATTATACCCAAATCCTCGCACTGAACCCAGTTCAACATGAAAAGCACAAGGTATTGGTTATAGAAGACACTGCAGAACGGTGCTCAGGGAAGCAGACATAGACCCCATCTTAGCTGTTTAATTCTAGCCCCCCACACCAATCATGCAGTTACATTCACCGGCAGCATCTGATTTCAAAATCCCATCCATGCGTCTGTGCAGAATCAGAGCCTTAATATCCCTGGGGTAATATCTCTTATAGGGACTGGTAATTTTTTCTGGATTTCCTCAGGCCTTTAAAATACTGTTTTAGCTCTGAATCTTCACTTGCAGTATTAGTGATCAGAGTGTGCACAACAGCGGGTGTGTAGAGGACTATTGCCGACAACGGCTGCAGACCAGCCAGGGCCTGTGAATGCCTCAAATTTCTCATGAGAGAGTCAAGGTAGGCATCTTTTATTGGACCAACCTCTGTTGGTGGAAGGTACAAGCTTTCAAGCTACGCAGAGATCTTTCCTCAGGTCTGGGGAAGGAAGCAGAGACGCTGAGCCAAATACACTTTGGGACAGATTGTCAAGCAGAAGGGGTAATGCATGTTGGAGGCAGTCGCTTGAAATGAAGTGGCCAATTGGGGGTTAGTGTGTTATGCAGAAAGGGTCTGAAGTGGGCAACAAGGAGTAGCAGCAGGCACCATGTTCTCATGACACCCAGGCAATAGAGGGTGCCCAAAGCAGGAGAGCTGTGACAAACACAACCTGGCAATGGCAACGAGCCTTCTGCTGTGGAACGGAAGGGGGATCAGATGAGAGGCAGCTCAGATCCCTGGGGGTGGGGGTCCGAGGCGGCTCGGATCCCCCCGGGCAGGGCGCCGCGAAGGGGGGGAGAGTCTGAGGCGGCTCGGACCCCCCCCCCTGGGCAGGGCGCCGCGAAGGGGTGGGGGTGGGGTAAGGCGGCTCCGATCCCCCCCAGGCAGGGATCCGAGGCATCGGGGCGGGCTGGCTGCCCGGGCAGGGGCTGGCGAGGGTGCCCTGGGGGCGTCACTCGGAGGCGGCTCCTTTGCTGGGCCCCGAAACCCGTCCCGGCCTCGCCCGGGGACACACTGACCTGAGGGCGGCTCCGAGTCCGCGGCCTCCTTGGGGCTTTTCATGGCGGCGAAGACGGGGCCAGGCCGCTCAGTGGGCGGCCGCCGGGCCCGGGCCGGGCTGCGGGGCTTGGCGGGGCCGGGCCCCGCTCATGTCTCGGAGCGGCGCTGCTCCTGCCGGCCCCGGCGCTGCTGCCTGGCAGAGGCGGGGCGGGGCGGAGCCCGGCGGCGGGAGCTGCTGATGCGGCGGGCGGGGAGCGCTGCGGCTCCGGGCCCAGCCCCGCACGGAGGGGACCGCGGGAAGGCGGAGAGAGGGGAGCTGGCCGCGCTCAAGACGGCATCGCCATGCCCGCCCCCAGGGCAAGGCTCCTTGGGGACTATTTCCGCCTCCCCCCGACAGCTGTCAGCAGCGCGCTCCCCGGGGCGGGGGGTGTCGGCGAGGCAGTCCCCGCAGGGCAGGCGTTATGGGGGGGTATCTGCACCCCGGTCACATGCCCTAGTGATACACGGGGGGCGGGGATGGCTCGTCACTCCTGCCCCGGGGCCGCGTGTGTTCAAACTCGCAGCGGCGGAGCCATGCGGCATTGTCGCTTCGCTCCCCGCCTCGTGGGCCGGGGAAGCAGGCGGAACCCTTGTTCCGGGCTGGTGTATCCCCGGGGGACGCCCTCTCCTGAGGCCCGGCGGGCGCACGAACCATAGAGTTGAAAGGCGAGAGGCGCTCGCTCTCTGGGCAGCGAGGCCTTTCCGGATCCGGTGCGCGGTGCACGGCGGGATACCGGTGGAGGCCATTAGAGCGCTAAGGCTGAGCCCACGCTGAGCAGAGACGTGCCTCGCGGAGCGTAAGTGGCGGGCGGGAGCGCGGCCCCTCACCGGCGCGTGGGTGAACTCAGGCCGCCCTGTGGGCGGGGAGCGGGGCTGGAGGCTCCGGGGGGTCTCGTCTCCTCAGCGCGCTCCCCTCCCCCCAGTGACCCGCGGGCCCGGGCTCCCGCCGCCGCCCCCGGGACACTGACAGGGCCAGGGCCGGTATTTCGCGATCAAGTAACGCGGGTGCCGTGAGCGTTGCAGATCGTCTGGTGTTTGCTGCTCCGGACGCGGGTCTGTTTTGATACCGCCCCGTGGCGTGTCGGGGTCTCTCCGGGGAGCGCTGGTTCGGTTGGACGCTTTGCGTTTCCCGGCCCAGGAGACTGGCAGGGTATCACTGAGCGCAACGCTTGGCGGCTTTGTGCGTCTGACTAACCTGTCCCTCTTCAGAGGTCCTCTTCGAGTTTTAATAAAACAAAAAAGGGTTAAAGTTTAGAACTGCCTTCAACGGAGCATAGAAACATCCCCCTTCACACCCCTCCCCCCACACACACACCACATACCCACACCCCCACTCACGAGTTTCCCACCATCTTTCTTCCTCTTTCATCACAACAGCCCTAGTTACAATGGGGAAGGGATGGGGTGAGACGAGACCAAAACAGTGAAGTGTAGCTGCCAGGCGAGTCCTTCATCTATTAAATTAGACACGAGTGGGGTTTTTTACATAATTCAAAACATATCCTCTAGATCAGGGGTTCTCAAACTAGGAGTTGGGACCCCTCAGGGGGTCATGAGGTTATTATATGAGGGGTCGTGAGCTGTCAACCTCCACCCACAAGCCCTGCTTTGCCTCCAGCATTTATAATGGTGTTAAATATCTAAAAAAGTGTTTTTTATTTATATGGGGGGGGGTCGCACTCAGAGACTTGCTATGTGAAAGGAGTCACTAGTAAAAAAGTTTGAGAGCCACTGCTCTAGATCTTTAGTACGAATTACTTAATGATTTTTTTTTAACTCACATAAATAGTTTCCTTGAAGGCCATGAATGCATAAGTAAGGATTTGCAGTATCAGGCCATAATGCACATCAATCGCCTTGATATATCCTTTTAATAGGCTGCTTAGCCATTTCTTTCCAATTCAAAGCGGTAATATCTCTTGTTATACCAACTTCTGTTAGTGAAGGAGACAAGGGTTCGAGCTAGGGTTCTGGAGACAGAGCTCTTCCATTAATAAAGATATTACTTCACCCACTTTTTCTCTGTAATGTCCTGGGACCAACACGGCTATAACAACTCTTTCCTGTATGGTAAGGTAATTCTTCTAGTGGAGGCCAAATATATTCTCAACCTCAGGCATTTCTGAAAGGAAATAACTCTTGTATCAGAAATGTCACTTTAAGTCACATTGCTTCTGTGTCACTTTAACAGAAAATGTGTGTACTAAACAGTGCTCCCAAAGCTTGAGAAAATCCCCTACATGGTATAGAGGCCTCCATCACAAGCTTGTAAGACACACTAACGTCTATATCTTGGGGAATATCCAGCATGTTGTATGTTTTTAATATGATGCTCGGAAATACAGCAATGTAATATGGAATGCTCTTTATGTAGTTCCATCAAGCAATGAGATTCTGTGAATACACTGTGTGAGAGTCAACATCTCTAATTGAAAGGAAAGTAGTATTTTCTTTTGCTAGTAGCAAGCAAGCGTTTTGGCACTGCTGATTCCTCTGCTTTGGTATTCTTACTCTGGTTTCATTTCGCTGGTATAGGCCATCCCAAAGTTAGTTATGTCTACTTACCTCTTCTAAAATTATTATAAAAGAGTCTCTCACTCTTTCTTGACTAACCCATCAGATTCCTCAGTAATTCTTCTGAAAATGTAGAAAATTTTGAAAAGTTTTTCTTCCCCATCCTCCATGACTCTCTGAGTTCCCCATTTCTTTCCCTGCTACCAAGATTTTGAGACCAACATGGTCTTTAAAATAAAACTATCTGGCATTTACGTAGCAATTCAATGTGCACAGAAGCCTTAATCCTGATTACTATGATTACTTGTTCTGGGAATAGCTATGGTGACAGAAGTCCTGTTTATCAGGTTGACACTTTTTAAGGGCACTGAATTTGTAGAAAAATAAAAAAACAGGAGTAAGTAGTTCTTTATTTTCTGGACTAGAAAAGTTTGTTAGGCTTCTAAGAAAAAATCTGTATTATGTAGGCAGAGCTTATGGGCAAAGAAACTTACGATGCTATTCCTCTTTGGTCCTAGGTTTAGAGCTGTACTGCTGCAAAGATGTCCATCGGAGTGCCAATTAAAGTGCTGCATGAGGCAGAGGGCCACATCGTGACATGTGAGACCAATACAGGGGAAGTCTACCGTGGCAAACTCATTGAGGCTGAGGACAACATGAACTGCCAGGTATGTCTGGGAAAAGGGGGTGTGAATGGTGTATTTTTGGAAAGGTCAATCTTTGGCTGATTGTGAGCTTTACTTAAATATTGACATTTCTACTCAGAGATAAAGAAAGATGAGTTATCCTGCTTCATAGCTTTGCCAAAATGACACAGTCTCACTTGTGACATTCTAGAGAAGGGGACAGCTTAAACTTTTTGGTTTATAGGCAGGAGCGCCTGTTCCTACCAGAAATTCTTATGTATTTTTCAGAGCTGTGTTCTGTGACTAGTTTGAGATAATGGCATTTCTGCTAAAACCATTTGTTATTTCAACAGCTAGCTTCTACTCTTTTGACTCATTAGCTCAAGATATGTTTTCTCCAAATCAGTGTTTTGAAAAGCTTTTTCTTAAATATTTTTTTTAAAAGCACACACAAAGCCAGGTACTTGAATACGGTGTAATTCTAATTGATTTTTAAGACTAGGGCTACATGTTCAAATCGCTCTCATCTCATGAGAAATTACTTTTGTTAGAATAAACTAATATAATATATGTGATACTACAGAAGGGAAGATATTTCCCCTTGTCAGTGAGTTCCCAAAGCTTATTTTGGGTTAATGTGGTGAACAACTTTAGGAATTCGTTACTAGAAATACAACTCTGGGAGTGATCAAAATAGCCTACTAAATCCACAGGATTAGTAAAATTCAAATAGTTTAAACTGCATTGTCTCTCACAAGCAACTGCAATTGACAAAGGGTGCCAGAGTTAACAGGCCTTCTGAGTACTGATTAAATAGTCCTTGGTAGTATTGTTCTTTGTGTACCACGCTCCATAGCTTATTCTCTTCTTTCTCTCCTTTCCCCTCCACCCCCCTTCGCTCAATCATGTCACACACACACACACACACACACACACCCCACCCCCAGTCTAATTTAAATCTGCTCTGTACTTATATGCTGATCTGATCTTGAATGTTGAATCTGAGTTTTGCTGGCTAGATTACTCTAACAAACACTATGCACACAATTAAAAGGCAAAACTTATGTAAGGCTATGATGTCTTTGAAAGATTCTTAGTGATCTTGCTCTGCTGTTTCAATGTATTCTCTTAATTGGGATTCCATTTACATTAGTCAACTTGCTGCAGCTTCTGAAAAATACCAGTCCATGTTAGCACAAAACAGATGAAAACTTCTCTCAGAAATCAGTTTCAAAACAGTCCTGGAAAGCTATTCTGTTGAACACATGTTCATGCTATTATTTGGCCAGACAGCTTTCTGTATTAGAAAGAAGACTTCCTTGAATCAGAATTCAGTAGCCAAAACAAACTGGAACACTTCACTATTTAAGAGGCTGTTATAGGCACTGATCAGTTTCATGTCTTCCAGATGTCCAATATCACAGTGACATACAGAGATGGGCGAGTGGCACAGCTGGAGCAGGTGTACATTAGGGGTAGCAAGATACGGTTCCTCATTTTACCAGATATGTTGAAAAATGCTCCTATGTTAAAGAGCATGAAGAATAAAAACCAGGGTTCTGGGGCCGGACGAGGCAAAGCAGCTATTCTCAAAGCCCAAGGTGGGTACCTCTGTGTTTGGTCATTACATTTCCTGTCAATTTGTTAGGAAACTGAAGCGGGTGTCATCATCAGGAGTTCTGCAGTACAAAGAGTTTGGTTTATTACATCACTTAAATATGAACATCACAAGGAGTAAGAGGAGTTTATTTGGCAGGCAGAGGGGAGAGTTAAATAATTGTGAAGTTTGCACTTTATTTTCCTTTTTTTTCTTACCTTGATTTTATTGTAAAACTTCAAATGTCTAGTGCTTTAGAAAATTTAAAAATAGTAATATTCGTTCAGAAATAACTAGACACTTAGCTTGGTAAAATCTCTACTCAACCCTCCCACATAAATATCAAGATCTTAGTGTTCCCCATGTATATGTGTGCAGATTCTGAAGCAGCTATTTGCATCACTTGGATCTTATATGCAGTGATCTTTTTCTGGGCATTGGGTTAGTCAAATCTACTTCAGTTATTACTGAAGCATTAATTTAAATATAAAAACGGCACTTAAATACACAAGGATTTGAACTTAAAAGCCAGAAAAGTCAGACTTCCTTTATCTTTGCTAGGCCTAAATTATGCGGCTTGATGCATAATGATTAAGAGCAAATATTTTGGGTCTGTTTATGCTTATATAGATTACTTTGAAAAGGTTTTTGCTCATAGGAATTAGGATGTTTGTAGAGCACTTTGAAATCTGTTCCAGCATGGTATGTAATAATGGTGATGGTAAAATGTTATTAAAAAAATGTCTCTGGCATGGCACTGACTTTTTAATACAGATCTCCTGGGCTGCAGGTTTGTGCCACTAAATGGAATGAATACAAAATTTTCATTTTGTTTTACTGTCAATCCAATATTAGTTGCATTTGTTTCATGACTAGAAGCATGTAAACATTAGCTTCTGCTCCCCATCACAGAGCACTCTGGGAATTAGAGAAGTACATCACCTTCTGAACTGTACAGGGTAACCTAGTTTCCACACTGCTAACTCAGCACAAGAGGCTAGATACTATAGTGATTGGCACCACAAAAATACCTTTGATACAACGTATGTAGATTCTTATAAACATGCGGTTTATGTCAGATCCACATGATCTATTTTTTTTTCTTCAGTGGCTGCAAGAGGAAGAGGTCGTGGAATGGGCCGTGGCAACATTTTCCAGAAGCGAAGATAATTTTGGACTTAACTTACTTACATTTTTTTTTTTTTTTTTTTTTTTTAAGGATTTAATTTACTACTGGTGCAGCAGTTAGGGTTCTGTTTAAATAAAATCTGTTTCTGACAAAATAGAGAGTTGTGTGCTGTTGTATGTTGACAGGTCTTGCTTGGGACATATCTGATGAGGTGATGGCTTTTTGTAGTGGGAAGAGTATTGCATATTGATAATAGAGCAGATTATTTCTAAATCCAGCTTGAAATAGAGAGACTGGTACCTGGATTTGTGTTCTTTGTATTTTTTGTTACATCTTGAATTTCAAGAATGTCTTTGTGTCCCTCACTTTTCTCACTAAATCCTGTTGCCATCCACTCTGCAAAAAAGAGTTAAGTCACTATCTAAATCGGAACTGGGCAAGCGTTTTGGCCTGAGGGCCACATCTGGGTGGGGAAATTGTATGCAGGGCCATGAATGTAAGGCTGGGGCAGGGGGTTGGGCTGCAGGAGGGGTGTGGGAGGGGGCTCAGGGCAGGGGGGTGGGGTGCAGGAGGAGTTTGGGCTCCGGCCTGGCGCCACTTACCTCAAGTGGCTCCAGGGTGGCAGTGGCGTGCAGCGGGGCTAAGGCAGGCTCCCTGCCTGCCCTGGCCCCACGCCGCTCCCAGAAGTGGCCAGCATGTTCGGCAGTGGCTCCTGAGAGGGGGGTGGGGCGGGGCAGGCGGCTCTGCGGCGTGCTGCCCTTGCCTGTGGTACCACCTCCTAAGCTCCCATTGGCCATGGTTCCCTGTTCCCGGCCAATGGGAGCTGTGGGGAGCAGTGCCTGCAGGCGAGGGCAGCGCACAGAGCCCTCTGCCTGCCCTCCCCCCCCCCCCCCCAACCGTGCTGCCGGCTGCTTCCGGGAGTGGCGGGGGGCCAGGGCAGGCAGGGAGCCTGCCTTATCCCCGCTGCGCCACAGGGCTGGCAATCCCGTGGGCCGCATCCAGCCCGTGGGCCGCAGTTTGCCCTCCCCTGATCTAAATGCATATTTTTAGGTACGAGAGGATTCATTCTCAACTGGCAGAGTGCTTGTGTCCCATGTGGAGTCTTTCAGGGGGTTGCTGTGGCCTTAAATCTCTCTGTGACCCAATACAGGATCTTGGTGAGGATGACTGATTCGTTGCTGACAGTTCTGTAAGCGCCATCTCTTGACTTTTGCTCTAAATTACCAAGTGAGCTGTTGAAGAAGCTGCTGCCTCATTTTGCAGTGCTGTTAGCAGTAGGGAGGAAGTGAAGGAAAGGCATGCAATAGATCATGGGGAGGACAAGAGAATTTGGGGACTGGCTACCTTATTGGGTCATAATAATATGATTGAATAAACAGCTGGATGGCTGAGGATTTGCTGCCAAAAATATTACACTACGTTCAGAGAAAGGGCCAAACTAAAAATAGATCCTTGCATCTTACATATTGCAGTGAGAATGCATCTGGAATCTGAGTTGTGATTTTCTCTGTTGAAAGATGTAGATAGCATAAGCATAGTTTCTGACTTTGCAAATATGAAAGGTTTGTCAGTCAGCATCGTTTTATAGTTCCCTCCAATCAATATTTCAGTAAAGTGAATTGGTGTGTCTGGAGAGTTTAAAATGAGACTGTCATTGCTTAGTTTCACAACTGCTACCACCTGACCTGTAGTCATAAGAGGTTAAAAGAATCATTTTGATTTGCTGTCAACATAATTTTTAGTGGTTTACCAGGTTGAACTCGCATTCAGTTCTAAACCCATAAGTATAGGTGAAAAATCTCCTTAATTTGCAGTCATATTTTGCATCTTGCTGATTTATTTCCAGTGATCGTGTGATAACATTGGCAATTTTTTGTGTACCCTTCCCATTAGCAGGGGACTATGACTTTAGTTTACAGTTGCTTTTTTGTAACTGGAAGCATGTCATTCCGGCTGTCTGTGGGAAGCCTGCGAGAAAAACAGCATCTTTTAGGGACAGGCTTGCCAGCAGGGGAGATGGGCACAGAGAAGTAGGAACAGGAGGTTATCATCTGCAATCCTGGAAAGGGCAGAACCCAAGCACAGGCTCCGGCCCCAGGGACTCAAAGCACTCTCCAGAAAGACCTCCAAGCCCCACTGAATCTCGCTGAGAATGTCTATCCCCAGAGAGACCCTACCCCTCAATCCCACTGAACCTCATTGGACCCCCTACCCCAGCTGTGCCTCCTGGCTGCGGTAGACAGACTTCCACTAGCTCGTCTTGAGCTAGCACACTAAAAATAGGGGATGTCATGGCGCTGGCCAAGACTCCGACTAGCCACCCTAGCTCAGACCCAGGGGTCAGGTGCACTTGAGAACCTGAGCTGAGGCCCAAGCTGCAATATCCACACCACTGTTTTTAGCATGCTAGCTCGAGCTGGTCTACCCAGGGTCAGAGGTTCACTTCCATGGGCGGTGTAGACATACCCAGAGAGAGCCCCAACCCCACTGACTCGTTGCACCCCAGTGATGACAAGGCCAATGAACAATTCATTTGCAAACTAACACCATTAATTTGGGCTTGAATATGGACTGGGAATGGCTGGCTCACTACAAAAGCAATTTTCCCTCTCTTGGTATTGACACCTCCTCATCAATTATTGGGAGTGGACCACATCCACCCTGACTGAATTGGCCTTGTCATCACTGGTTCTCCACTTGTAAGGTAACTCCCTTCTCTTCATGTGCCAATATATTTATGCCTGTATCTGTAATTTTCACTCCATGCATCTGAAGAAGTGGGGGGTTTTACCCACGAAAGCTTATGCCCAAATAAATCTGTTAATCTTTAAGGTGCCACTGGACTCCTTGTTGTTTTTGTGGATACAGACGAACATGGCTACCCCTAATAAAATATAATTTACTCTCTGAAAGCAGTATTTTTTAAAAGGGCATTTAAAGGAATTTGCCAACTTCCTCAATCACTTTCACGTCACAGACTGGGGTGGTGTAAATATAGACCCCACAGTCAAAGCAAAGAATCTTAATTTGCATACAATCCTAATGCCCTCAACATTTTGCCCCCAATTGGTTGGAACACACTCCCTTTTGATTTGTGACAGTTCTGTTTAAAGCTCTGTAGGGTAAAACTGTACCAGTGTGTTCACTGGGGGTGGCCTTCCTGATCAGAGGTGGATGATGCAGCTATTTTGCCTTTTTTTAAAAGCTGTTTAGTAATCAGCCTCAGCGATAATGGTTTTAGTGTGGAGGAGAGGCCATCTGCTGTCTTCATGGCTTCCCTTAGCAACAAAGACCTGAGTTTCACAGAGACAATCCTCACAGGAAGATTGTAAATTTAAAATAATGCAATTTAATTCAGGTTCATGTTTTTTATGGGAGGGCAGCCATGCTGCATATTTAACCGCAGGTTAACTTTGGGATTTTAATAAAGGGAAGGATCCTATGCCTTGGATAGTAAAGTTTATTCATAGGTAAAAGCTAGGTGGTGGTTGAGCCAGCCACACCTTACTAATACACGCCTTGGATGGATTCAGCCAGGCTGGCATTGCATGTGGCTGTTGGATGACTACATCCGAGAATGAAGCTGATTTGTAAGTATGTAGCGCCAGGTGCTGTACAAACAGAATGAAAAGATGGCGCCTGCCCCAACGGGCTTATGATCTACGTGGGACAGACATTATCACAGAGCAGGCTCATTTTGTCCTTTCGTTTATAGTCTCTTAGCTGACTCTGGCTCTTGGTTTGTGAACCCTTCAGACCTGTGGGAGGCTGGACCAGTCAGAGCCCTTGCACCGTGGAGCTGGAAAATCGTGGTGTGACATATGCTGTTGTCAATGGATGAAACAAGGCATCAGGAGCCTCGGTAGCCTGTCCCACCTAACCTGCGTGACAGGTACTCCTCTTGACTTCTGGAACTGCCTTCCTCTTTCTAAGGTAAACAGCTGCTGAAAGCCTTAGCTTAGAGCTGAGTCAGCAGGTTGCCTTATAACTAATTTCATACAGGCTGCAGTGCCGAGCTAATGCCTGAATTGAGAGTCAGTAGGAATTCGTCTTCTATTTTAACGGAAAGAATGGCAGCTTCCCTGATGCCGCTAAGGAAGGGTGTGCCGTCAAGGAGGTGACAACTGGCTGTATCACAGCGGGGTGTCCGTTGCTTCACTTGGTCCCAGATGAGACAAGATGGCTAGTATCAAGTGGTTTCAAGGTAAATGTTCCTCTTCACATATAAAGCTCTTTTAAGTAATCTTGGTCCAGCCTCTTTTTAGATTCCCTCTGAGCTCCAGGAGAAGCGAACACTACTATCAACTTACTAGCAGTCAGGCTAACCAAGACATCATTTTACAATGAATCTCAAAGGCTCGTACATTTTCTCTGCCAATCAAAATTTTGCTTCCCTTCCTTTTTGGTGAATCACTTTTAAATGGTGTCAGAGTGACAGCCTCAGAAAAGGGAAGTCAGTTGGAGGCGGGGCACTGATCAACTGGTTTTTTGAAAGCAGGCTCAGCATGTTGTGTGCTGAGCGCTTCTGCAAATCTGGCCCTTGGAATGAAAGATGGAGCTAGAGGTGAAAGGGCCTCTCACTTCGCATTTTGTTCTGAAATAGTTCATCTGAGGTTGAAGCCTCTTGCGGAAAGGAGAGGGAAAATCAAGGCCAGCTTTGTGACAACAGCTAAATTTACATTGGGGCTCCCAGGCTTTATGACTCGCAGCAGCTCCTTTAGGCAGAAATATTTGGGACTCTGGTAGATATCCCCAACAGTCTGGCCTGCCTTGCTCAAAATGCTACTTATCGGCATTGCCTTTTAACAAGTTTCTGGGTTTTAAGTTGTCTGAAGAAGGTTTTGTGCTGAGATTCTAGGAAGAGCTCAAGTTGGAGGCAGATCATGGTTGATGATTTACAGGAGGATGTTGGGGAACGGCAACAACATAAAAGGCCAAAAGGAAAATCCTATAAAGGTATTAAAGAGTAGGGACAGATTGGGAGCTTCCTGAGCCCTCAGCCAAGCCTAGAGTATGTTTCATTGATTAGCAGAGATGTTAGTCACTGATAGGAAATCAGAGGGTTAATTAGGCACTGAAGTCTTTCGTAGATAAAGGTGTGATGATGTACGTGCTACTGCGTATGTTAATGGCAATGCAATTCATCATGTCTTCATTCTGACAAATGATTGGCCATCCACTAGGTGGCTCTGTGGCCAAAAAGCCAAACAAGCGAGGAATCCAGTGCAGTGTGTGTATCTATCTATATCCTAATCTAATCTACATTTAAAAAAAAAAAAGAAAAGAAAAGCAAGGAATGGATTTTTCTGAGCTCAAATCCATAAACACAATAGTCTCCATCCAGAAAACAAGGTTGAATTTCAGAAATTCCATCTCAGCATCAGGTGAACCGAAGAACCCCTGTATGTGAGTCAGAAGACTCACACCTCTGCAGGGCTAGTGAGTGGGTGCAGGTCTTTTCTCTTGAGACTTCACCCAGTAATTCAGTTTCACCTGTTCTTTTCCCTCTGGTCTTGCATCTAGACCTCATCTTCACTGGCCACAGAGCTGTTTACATGCATATAATTACAGCAGAACCTGTTTATAAAAACAGCTTGGCTGGCCTGTGTGGAAAGGGTTTAAACTAGAGCTGGTTGGAAAATGGTGAAACTTTTTTTATGGGACAAATGTTGACCGGCTCTACAACTTTAATTGAAAACTTGAAAACATCTACTAGATCTAGTTTGCATGCTAACCTAGTGCTTTTGAAAAGCATGCTTAGAAGGGGGGTTAACATACATGTCTAACAAAGATGTCTTCTAATAAGTGTGTGACGTTGTAGGTAAAGTAGTGGAGTGGGGCAGCTTTAACCATGCCCAAGAAGTATGGTTTGGTGTATTTTTTTATTACTTTAGAAAAATTTATTTTGGTTTCTGCTTGAACAAATTGCGAAGTGTTCTAGGACACTAACCCAGGATAAGCTCTCTGGATTGCCAGAATAAATGTGTTCTCAGGTCAAACCATTTTTAAATAATAATTTAAAAAATACAGGTTGGTACTTTTCCCCCCCAACTGTGAATGTGGCAGCTTGTACTATTTACTAAAAGCCGTCCTAAAAAGTGAGGTCATCATTAATGGATTATAGCAGGATTGAGATCTCTGTTAAACTTTGCAGCCCTCTCCCCTTAAAGAAATACAAGTATACTCCCATTCTTACCTTCTGTGTTCTCCTACCACCTCACCGTATGCACAGAAAGAGAAAATATTTTCCCATAAAAACTTAGCAAAGCGGTAATGCAAACCTGGTGTGTAGTTCTCCCCCTTCTAAATAAGGATTAAGCTTGCACCTCCAAAGCCCGTGAAGTCCATTAGAAACTCGAGCATACTAACCACTTGGCTTTCCAGAAGAGCGCTAGAGAGAGAGAGCCCTGGACTTTGCAGCTGCTGTTTATTTGACCCCTGCTTTCCTTGCTTTCAGCTCAGGCTTTTGTATTTCTTTTCATTCTTACAGTTGTCAGTGGCTTTTCATCAGTGCTGGCTGATGGACGTTTTCCTCTTCCATAGGCTCCAAGTAAATTCCCCACATAATTCCTGATGACGGGAATAGGCCATATTATTGGTATGAAGTTTCAACATGGCTGGTACCAAAAGGATGAGTCCATGTGGATTATACTGACGTATCAATCTGTGGGCCATAGAGGCTGCAACACCGGCAGCTGCAACTGGATATGAGGTGGTGTGGGGAAGAAGCTTGAGCAGAAACTCATCCAGGCTTCTAGAATCAAATAGGGGGCTCTGCCCTGGGGCACAAACGATGGAGGTTTTGAACAACAAAGAGCAAAAGGTTGTACGGTGGGGGATTTTCAATTTTCAATGCAACTTTTGCAAAGAACTTGATGTTTCTTCCTCATTGACCCAGATGTGGGCCAGCTGCAAGTCAACCTCAAAGCAGCACTGCTGACGCTGATTGCTCTGAAGGGAATTTTCACTCTCTCTCCTGGCTATTTACAACCTAGTGCTCTCAAAACTGTGCATGTCTCATTCCTTTCCCACTCCCATCCATACACACAGCCCTCCTCTCAATGTGCACACCCCCGCCTGAAAGTCATAGGCTTTATATGATCCTGAATTTTACAACACCCTGCCATGCTTGTACTCAGTCCTGCTCCACAAATGTACTTCTCTCCACTGTGTGTGTTCTTCACCGGGCACAATGAGAAGCATTTTGCTATGGCTGGGAGGAGGCAGCAGGGAATGGGTGGCAAGCTACCGCATCTGTTTTGTTAGTCTAATGATACACCCCAGTGTAAAAGCTACTTCCTGGTTGGTGATAGGCTGTGGCTTACATACAGACTTGGATGGCTGTGGGACAATACGCAGCAGTCTTTAAACCCCTCCCCACTCCTGTAATATCCTTGATAGCCCAGGGATGTGATTCCAAAACCTCCGGTGCTTTCTTTAGGAGTCCATCCTGGTCCCTACCCCTGCTATGCATAGCTACCATATCATGGGATCGGTCACAATATGCTAGTAGATGGCACTGCCAAAACGTCAGTGGGTCTTGCCTACTCAGCCAGACCAAGCTGTGTTTTAACTGTCTCGGGTATCTTGTCATCTGGTCCTGCAACACAAGAGCGTTTGGTAGTGTAGATGGGCCTCAATCAGATGGATTTAACTGGACTTGGTTTTCTTTATTAAAAAGAAAATCCAATCCCAGCCTTTTACTGATGGCTAGAATTAGCAGAGAAGAACAATAGAGCATCTCTGACATGGAAGCTGAGGAGGGTATGTTGTGCATGACATTCAGGGTTTCTTGTCTACCTGCTTTTTACATTCTAATGAGAGAAGTCTGTATTTTTTGTGTATTAATTGCCTGTTCCTCCTGCAGACAGATTATTAGCCATGGCTCACGGCCAAATCCTTGCACAAGCTGGCATAGTGCAGCCTTCTCCTGCTCAGCAGAAATGTTCTCAAATAGGATTCCATGAAGAGTGGAGGTTTCCAGCATCAGTAATTAGATGGAGAATTTTGCAGCCCTGGCTGATAAAGGGGTTTTGTAAGTTGTATGTATGTGTTGAGGGAAGCTAAGAGAATCACAGGAGAGCACTTTGCTGCTGCTGCTGTTATTGGATTGTATGCACTGAGCATTTAATTAGTTTTTTCACTTTACCTTGCCTTGGGACAGGGCTGAGCAAGCTGGTGCTTGGGGCGGCAGATTGTTGGAGGCGGCATTCCGCCCAATCCTAGGGCGGCACGGACGCTTTTGTTGTTGTTGTTGTTCTTGTTCTGCTCCGGCCACCCTGTAGGGGGCGGCGGCGCAGAGAACCAGAGCGCCCTGCAGGGCAGTCTCTTCCTTCCCTCCCCGCGGACCAGAGAGGAGCCCTCGCGGCAGGAGGCGGCGCAGCGGGAGGGGCCGCGTGGCAGCGCCCCTGCTGTAGCCCTGGCCGCCCCCTTCTCTCTCTTTCCCGCCCGCTCCCTCCTCCTCCCCCCCCTCCCCAACCGGTCCCCCTGCACCCGCGCTCTGGCCGCGCCACAGGTTTATTTTATTTATTTATTTATTTTTTGCTTCATGATGGCTGCCCCGTGTTTTTTTTTTTTTTTTTTTTTTTTTTGGCTTGGGGCGGCTAAAAAGCCAGAGCCGGCCCTGCCTTGGGGCTTAAAACACACTGTCTGCAGTGATGATTTCGCCTGGTTTCAGCTCAGTAGCCAGACTCTGGTGTAGCTGCACCAATGCAAACCTCCAGTGTCAACAGAGAAACCACTATAAGCTGTGATTTGCACAGGTCCTAGTGGTTTTGCCTGTCTAAACCAATGCCTATCAAGCCTTTATTTATTATTTGTATTTTAGTAGCACCCACAATGTGCTGAGCACTGTCTACAAATGGAAAAAGACAGTCTCTGCTCAGAAGTTTTGCAATCTTCAGTAAAGATTTATTTGATTCCACCTAACCCCAGTGAAAGTAAGGGTCAGAGAGGCTGTATGGTGGAGCGGCAAAGGGCACATTATGGGAAAGTCAGTGTTTCCTGAGGAGATACAAGCACTCATTTTTAATATCGATCTGCGTCCAGATTGGTTGTGTAGGCCAATTAGATGGTGTTTTAACGCCTAACAGATTATTTTGTGTCATACTCTTATGGCCCCTATTATGCTATCTGAGCATCTCGCCACCTTTAACAGATTCTCTCTCAAAGCCCATGTGAGGCAGAGAAATACTATGATCCTCTTCTTAGACATGGAGATCTGAGGCAGAGAGAGATGAGATGACTTGCCCGAGGTGTCACAGGAAGACAGTGGCAGAGCAGGGAATTGAACCCCAGTCTCATGAGTCCCAGGCTAGTGCCCTAATCACTGGATCGACACTGCTTAGCGCCAAGACCCTGACTTCGCAGCCGTGGTCATTTACAACATTGAACATTCATTGCTAGCATCCTGGTTGGGAAGGCCCCCAGTCTAGAGTAGGCTGCTTGTCAGAGGGCTGTTAGGGCTGACACCTTTCAGGATATCCAGGTCACCTTGCTGGATGTCTCTAATCAGTCTTTCTAAAGCTCAGTTTTTTAAAGGGGTCTGTTGCTTCTCTTGTAGCTTTACTTACCTCTTCTTGCTACTGGGTCTGATTAGTCAAGTTCCCCGGAAACAGCCATTGATCTTCCTTGTTGGGCAGTTTTGTTAATGTACATCAGATCTGCTCTTCCTTTGATTTATTGCCTTACCTCTTTTTGCCTTTATCTGCCTTAGTTTTGAAAACTGTTGGCAAGTGAAAAAAGGAAAGAGTAAATTTTGTGAAAGATTCCAGGGGTAGCTGGATATTAACTAGGTGCTGGCTACTGTTTGATCCAATCCTGATGCAGAGTCCTGTTCCGCTAGTGAAGGATTTCTGTCTCTTACCTGGGAGAGGCTGGAAAGGGGGTAAATAGAAGGAGGATAGTCTTGCAGGAAAGATGCAAGACTAGAAATCAGGAGATCAGGGTTCTAGCCCTGCCTCTGACATAGACTTCCTGTGTGACCTTAGGTGAGTCGCATGTGACTGTGCTTCATTCCCCATCTGTGAAATGGGGATGAGAGCACTGCCCTCCCTCCTGAGGCTGTTGTGAGGATAAATACATCAAAGATTGCAAGCTGCTCCAATACCATGGTGATGAGCACTATAAACATTACTCTAGCCAGATGAAATTGAAGACTGATCAGAGGATTAGTTGATTTATAGCCTTTCATTCAAGAGGTCTGATGATTCCTCGGCATAAACGACTCACACGACCGACCAGGCATTGTAGCAGAAGCAGGCAACCTTCCAGAAAGGGAACTTAGGCCACTTCTTGAACCGATACTTTTCTGATTTGAAGTCTCTTTTGAATGCTTTAAAGCATTCAAAAGAGAAGAGATGTCCTGGCAGAGAGTGGGCACTGACCACTTCCTAGAGATTTAGGTGCCTGCTGCGTTTCCTGGCACCTTGTCCTTTGCTGCTAGGGACGTAAATAGGGGTTGAGTGCCCTTCCAGTGGTCATGGTGGCCAGTAGATGTTAGAATATCTGAGTTCAATCCAGCCTAGATCAAGGCCACCTTACTAGCAATTTAGACCTAGTGGCTCCTAAAACGTTTGAGCTGCTTAGATGATAATGCAGAGATACTCGGAGGCTTCTCCAGACCTTTTGAGGTTTGCTCATTGTGAAATTAACCTAGCATTTCAGAATCCAACATAGCCTGCAGGCCAACCAGCTGCTGTTTCTTTTCCTTACACATCATTCCAAGGGAGGGGTGTGGGAACTGGGTTTGGTTTGGTTTTGTTTGCCATAACTTGCTTTTCAGCTGCATCACATGTAAACAGGCCCCTTCTTCGGGGGATCTCGTGTTCTTAGAAGAGCTGTGCAGTTAACTAAGTTCTCTCTGCCAGGTCCAGCCATCAGCTCACAGTCAGCTAATGTCTGAAGGATACCGTATAAAAGAGACTGAACAACAGTTAACTATCTAACTAATCCTCCCACAATGCCCCTGTGACATAACCAGATACAATTATCCCCATTTTACAGAGAAGGCAACTGAGGCAGAAGGGGCCTCAGAGGGAGTCAGGGATAGGGCTGATTTGTCCTTTCTGGGTTGTCTGGAACAGAGCTCCCTTCTAGTTCTGAGCTCTGATTCAAGCCCCAGTTGCAGAAATGTGTAGGGGGATATGGCAAACACAACAGCCTCCTCGCTGCTGGTATCTTCCCCACGCATCTGGTTCTCCACCCTGACACATCATGCTTATGCCTCCTCCGAGGAGCTGTACTGACTAGCCATGGAAATGTGAAGTTGCTTTAGAGGCTAGGTGCCGCTAGGGCCAATATTCTAACTAGCCAGGAGCCCCGGTGCTGCAAAGTAACTGTGCATGTAGCACCCTGTCCATGCAGGCTTTGGTATCTGCTATACACCTGTAGGTCTGAGTAAAGCACAGTAGCAATGGGCAGGTGCAACATGGCCTGAAATGATTTGCAGCAGTTGCCTATTCCAAGTCTAAAGTCCCTTTAGTCTTTAGAAAGCTGGGCTTCAATCACGGACGTTCGGGTTCCAAGCTTCCGCAGCACCCTCCTTTGGAGGTAAAACACTTGGAGCCAGGCCT
The DNA here is from genome assembly GCF_002925995.2 of Terrapene triunguis. NCBI lineage: Eukaryota > Metazoa > Chordata > Testudines > Emydidae > Terrapene > Terrapene triunguis. The sequence goes on along the minus strand of NW_020665141.1, from coordinate 1,026,462 downwards.
TCCCCTGGCGTTCTGGCTTCCACTGAGCAGAGACGCTGGGGCTTCCCCAAAAGCAGCAGCTGCTCTGCAGTTGATATCCTAGCTACCAGTTCCCTGAACGTACAGGTGTGTTTCCATTGGAAGGCCAGGTGGCTGGGAGGGAACGTGGTGGTCTCAGCGTGTGTGTGTGTGTGTGTGTGTGTGTGTTTAATGTAACACAGCGAGGGCTACAATTGAGTCTCTGAGCAGATGGAATTAAATGACTCCTTCAGTGTTGTTTGGCTCACGCAAAAAGGAGCTTGTTTAGGCTGTTTCCCGTCACGCTTTTTAATAGTTGCTTCACAAAGCATGAGAGTGAGAGATGAAAATGCCAGCAGTTCCAGCGGGTAAAGAATGGTTGGAGAGAGATGAGTAGGTTCTTCGTAGAGATGGGTGCAAACCAATTACCTTCCTTCCCCTTCCTGCCTAGCTGAGCACTCCTGAAACTTTGGCTAACTTACTTAGGTCTTTGGTTTGGAGGTGGGGGCAGAGGAAATATCACCTGTAAGACTAGTGATGGTCCTGATTATAACTGAATCCAGCAGCTCACGCGAACGAGGAAGGATTAGCCAGTGGTTAGGGCACTAACATGGGCCTTTTCTAGGTATCTGTTAGGAGGTGTTGCTTTATTTTTCTTAAGCTTATAATTAGTTAATGGACCAAATTTGCCATGGTTCTATTCCAATGCACTCAGGAGATTCACAAAGTCTGAATATGCAATACAATGGAAAAGCAGAAGCCTAGCAGAGGTGAAGAGCAGGGAATAGAAGCATATAGAACTATTGGAATGGTGTAAACATGAATCATGGAGAGAGTTTATGCCTGCATGTTCCACCCTAAATAATCTAAGGGTGAAAGGGAAACGTAGGGTAAATAGCAGGAAAAAAGCCTAGACAGTGCAGGGTATTTAGGTTGTGGCTTAGGCGTCCAAGGGAACCGGTGAAAGCCTATTTGCATGGCTTGCAAGTGCTGGAGGCCTTCATTGCTCTCTGGACTAGACAAAGCGCGAGCAAATGTTCTGGCAGGGGAAGAGTTCTGCCCTGGATGTTTTCTGTCTATCTCTTCCATCCCTAACTTCTTATGCGTGACTCTCTGCCTCCCTCCTCAGTTACTATATATAATGGCAGGCTGCCCTGTCACATTTCTCCTCCCCTCTGTGTGTTTCCCAATAGACAGAGGGGTCAGTTGGTAGCATGGATCTGACCCCTCCACGTTAAATGTCTTTGTTCTATTGGAGACAGGATAATAGATCCCTTCATCCCATATTGCTATTGCATTGGTACACAGGCAAATGGGGAAAATACCAACAAAGCCTGGCTATCTGATTACCTAAGAGATTGAAATGTTGCCGACTAGATTTCATTCCATTTACCAACAGTTAAATTCACACAAGAATCTGTTTTCAAATTCTCTGTCTAGTTTAGGACACAAGCTCCCAAATTCCTATTTTCGGCATCCACTGCAAGTGCTATTTCGAGGCCTCCAATGTCATGCTGGGATGCTGTGAAAGAGAGGCCTGTGCCTGAACATTGGGCTCACAAAGATTCCCCCTTCCAAACCCTGAACAATTCCTTGGCAATTATCCTTTAAACTGTGATGTCTCTTTGGAATATATTCTGCCTCAGGCAAACAGATCATTCACAGCATCAATTATAGAGAACAAATACCAGGGGAAGATCAGATCTTATGTTCTTCTTGGGGTATGTGTCAGTGTGGATTCCACACTAGATGTGCAAGACCAGAGACTTTTGAATAGCAACGCCCAGTTGGGGCCACACGTTTGCCCTTTGTGTCTTGAGGCTCCTAGACAAGGGCATAAAGATGGAGCAGTTACACCCCTCCCTGAGGCCTAGTCTACACCTAAAAATTAGACCAACCACCTAGCTACCTCACTCATGGTTGTGAGAAATTTCACACTCTGTGCAGGATAGTTAGGGAAGCCTAATCCCCACTGTAGATGCAGCTAGGTTGAGGGAAGAATTCTTCTGTCAACCTAGCTACCGCCTTTTGGAGAGGTGGATTAACTACAGTGTCATAAAACCCCCTTCCATGGATGTAGGACTCAGCTTTGCTGCTGTAGCGTAGACATACCCTCAATTCCTTTGCAATTTGATGTCTGTGGTAGCTAAGGGCTCTGAGAAGTGGGAATGGAGGGCACGTGCTGGGATCTGCCTGGACTGCACCATCTTGAAGAACCACAGGGTAGGTAACCATGCTTTACTTCAGCCCAATTGCTGGCTCTCTGGGACTTTATAAAACCTGTGGAAAACCATATACTAATTCTAGACTGTGCTCACAGCCCTCGTTTACAGTCAGTGGAATCTATTTAAATCATGTCATTCTATTTCACAATTGGCTACATTTTGTCCCTTGGTAATATTTTTTGTATTGTGGCTATAAATATCTATTACACAGAAAGTGTGCCACAGTCTATGGACTGTGCATTACTAGTGATGAGGGCCATGGGCCAATTATTTTTATTTGTATTACAGTAGAGCCAAGAGAGCCTTCCTGAGATCAGAATCCCATTGTGTTAGGCATTGCACAGACATATAGCATGGGACAGACCCTGCCCCAAAGGGAGTATAGTCTACATAGGCAGGATAATGGTGGAAAGGGAACGGAGGCACAGAGAGAGGGAAAGTGACTTGCCCCAGATGACATAGCAGGTCTAAGACAGAGCTTGGAATGGAAGCCGCCCAGACAAAGTCCATGTTTTGGTGGGTGTGATGGGATCATCTGTCTTCAAGGAGCAGAAGCAGTCCAGTTCCCAGCTGCACTCCGCTAAGTACTCAGATGTGCTCTCCTCCACTCCTGTTATCCCCTCCCGTCTTTAGGCCTGGTATGTGCTGTGATGTCCTCTGTGAATTCTTGACAGCCCTTGGGCTGAATCTCCAGCCACTGCAATGCACAAAAAAGGGGGCAACTGGTGTAGGACAAAGGGCATCACTGCCCTTCCCAAAATGGAAGGGATGGTGAGGTGTAGAACTAGAATTGCTTCAGAAACGGCAGCAAACTGGCACTGGCCTCTGTGAAAACAGGTGGGGTTTCAGAGAGAACAATCATGCACGGCAAGGAAGTGGGAGCCACGCTAACCCTATATTCCTGCCAGGAAGCCGATTGGTTGGACCAGAAAGGGAGATGAAGCTGGTTTGTCTCTTCCCTGCCCCTCCCATCTGTGTGTGACTCCATGGACTTTAGTGGAGTTACACCAGGCATGAATTTGGCCCATGCGGTTTCAATCTATCTAGGGTCTCATATGCCTCCCATCACTGCACTATCCACACCCCTATTTAGTTCACAGCAGGACACTGAAACTAGGCATGGGCAAAGCATTAGAAAGGGATTGGAAGGAACAATGCTGTCTAAACAGAGAAGTGACTGGGTGGATTACTGGCTGCAATAGGCCTCTTCCCTCTCTGTGGGCCACAAGGCACTTTTTCTCCACCAGCCCTATGACACATACAAAAGCTGGGTGTCATGTGAACATACAATGCCATAGTGAGGATTTGCACAAGCATAAACTAGATCAGATTCTGATCTCAGTTAATAGACTCATGGAAATGTAGGGCTAGAAGGGTCTGGGAGAGATCATCTAGTCCAGACTGTGTGCTGAGGACCAAACATACCTAGACCATCCCTGACAGGTGTTTGTCTAGCCTCTTCTTAAAAACCTCCAAATGCTGGGGAATGCATGACCTCCCTAGGTAACCTGGTCAAGCTCTTAGCTAGCCTTAGAATTAGAAAGTGTCTCCTAATATCTAACCTAAGTCTCTCTTGTTGCAAGTTTCCCTTTCTGAGTTTCCTGAAGGAGAACAAAATAGTTCACTAAAATATCCCTCAGTGACTCACACTTCAGTCAAGATGTTTGATGCATTTCTGATTTTCCAAAGAGCTGGCCTGGCTAATAAAGCACAGAGGATATTTTTAATAGCTACCTAGCTCCATGCAGCATCAGCCTGGCCTATCCATTTTCTGCCAAGGAGCAAATATTTGGTTTCATCCCAGAGAAAAACAAATTCCATTTGTCTGTTAAGAATCATCCCTTACTGCCTAGACAGAGCTCCGATTGCCGGGCTCCCAAGCAGCTGCCATCAATGGCTGTGCTGCCACCAGTATATTGCAATGACAAGAGGATACAGTCAAGACCGTGAGAGTCAGACTAGACTTTCCTTCTTATATCTGTTAAATGTGTGTGATTGACTGGAGCAGGAAGGGAGGCCGCATCCAAAAACAATTAGTTTCTTTCTCCCTTGTTTATTATACAAAGAAACAAATGGAAGTAGAATTGGCGCCTTTAGAAGCAACCCTACAATAAGAAACCAGCATGCCTGCCCGGGGAGAAAAACAGATACCTCCCAACTACTTGCTATGAAGAATGAATATAAATAAATAACGTTTTCAATGTAGGAAAAATACCTGGACAGGTTCCATTCTGAAGTACATTGTATAAAAATACATTGTACAAGCTGGTGCTTCCAGCTGCTCGCTGCGTTCTTACCTCTTGGAAATAGTTCCTCATTATTTCTACAGAGCCACAGGTGTGTATGGTGCTTTATAGCATGGGCCTATGCCAAGGATCTGACACCCTAGACAATGTGAGAACACCTACAGCTTTCTAAACTGAAAATTGTACAGCCTGGACCTAGGGGGAAGGTGCAAAAGGGAGGGCATCCTCAGGACGGGATTCGCCATTTCGGCTCAGCAGAGATGGGCCAACTGCTCCGGATCCAAGAAGAGCCGACTTTCACCTGGGCCTGAACCCAAACACAATTTGGTAGGTTGCTAACATCTTATTTGCAACTTTGTTACTTCTTTGGTATCCTGCTCCTGTAAGCTCCTCTGTCCCCTCCAGCTCTGAGCACGTCTTTACCTGGCTTTGCACTGCTCCCCATTCCTAGGGCTCATGGAGGTGTTTTTGAGGGGCATGCTCTCTCCTCTCCTCATGACCCGGTCGGTACTTATGCTCTCAGCCTGCCGCAGCGTTGTAAATCCAGAGGGACTCTGCTGGTGTCAGTGGATGAGGCTACACTGGCATAACAGAGCTCAGGAATTTGCCCAGTGTGCTCCATCCCACAGGGGGTGCCTCTGGGTTACATAGCCAAGGGATAACCTGGGTGGAGTCTGTCTGTCTGCTTACCTTCCAGAAGACACCAGCCTCTGCTGTGAGTGAGTCACCCTCTGCGTGGGTGTGACAGAGTGCAGAGCTCTGACAGCTGGGCCAGCACTCAGATCACTGTCGCCTCCATTAGTTCCCCCAGTAATGGCTGATGGAATAATTAGCTAATCAGGAGAGGCTGGGGAGGTAAGGAACTAATTAGCCCTCAACTGACCAGCCTGCCTGGAGGGAGGTGTTACAGAGGAAGAGGACAGGGCTAGGTGAGCTGGAATGAAGAGTGAACAGGAGCTGTGCCTGCCCAAGTGCCTTTCCTCTGCGGGCCCTAGCAAAGAGGAGCTGAAAGAAGTAGAGGTTAGAACTGTGATGTGGCACTGGATGGGTGTTGGTGGATGGGTCTGGAATAAAATGTAGCCTGCCCACAAGAAGGAAGTGGGTCTGAGCAGCTTGTGGGCCCCAGAGCCCCCTAAAGATTTGGCCCTTTATCTTTACTGGGCCATTAGCTCCCTCTCTATTTTGCTCTCACCTGTACGCAGGCTGGCCAGCCAGATCGCCACAGGCAAACACCAGATTTCTCTGACGGAGCAACCAAGGGCATGTCTATGAGCGAACATCGCTCTGCCCTGGCTCAGACAAATCCCATACTGAGGTGTGAGTATCTAGAACTATTGGGCCTGCCGCTGCCGCCATGGATCTCCTGGTTCATAGTATAAGACCCAACTAGAATCAGGAGGACATTTCCCCTCTGGCACAGCATTGCACGGTGAGGTGCATTAGAGGATTTTACGCACCTTCTCCTGGAACTTTAAGTGGCCACTTCTGGGAGAGAGGAATTGGACTAAGTGGATAATTGATGTGGTCCAGAATGCTGATTCTATGCAGGCAGCCAAACAAGGTGGTATCAACAGCCCTGATAGACTCCCCTTAGCCTGCTTTAAGGACATAGGTACAAAATCTAAGAGATCATTAGATTCTGGTCACCCTTCTGGGTGATGGGCATGAAGTCCCTACGCTTGGATGCCTATGACTACTTTTGAGGTTTATGAGAAAATTGGTTGACCCACAAATGATGCTGAGTTAAAGTAAACTGGCGTACACAAGCTGAAAGGCCATTCAAGGTCTATGAAAGATGAGCTTGTAGATTAGTTCTATGATGTTAACAGAGGTGGCGTTGTCTAGTGGTTCAGACAAGAGACTGGCATCTTGCACAATGGGGCCCTAGTCCTGATTAGGGCACCTGGGTTCTCCCATAGTATGAACCAAAGTGCTGCAGTGTGCTAAGAGAATTGCACTGGTGCTATTCATGTAAGCAGTGCCCACCAGGGCCTCTCCTGGGCTGCCTGGGCATTGTGACAGGACCACTGGGCTATATTTTGCAGCCAGCGCACTGCTAGCTAGAGGCACAAATAACCCAGATGCTCACACGCGGCGTTCGTGCTTTACTCTCATGTCCAAGAGAACCGTTTATTGTGTTCACATACAGCATGGCAACGTGGAAAACACTGGGAATCTTGCATCGCTGGTTGGGTTTCCTGGATGGTGTTAGTAATGGTGACTCGACCGTTCCCATCATAGCTATAATATTAGGAACCCTGGCTACAGATGGTCAGATGCACGGCATGTCTAACAAGGAGCAATCCAAAATTCTGCTGCAGTTTGGGCCGGGCCCAGCGGCTTTGCCACATCTCGCCCCCTAGCCCCCACCATAATGGACTTTTCCGTAAGCTTCCCCCCCCCCCCCCTGTCTTTTGGTTTTGATTTGTTGGTTTTGTACAAAGCACAGTTTGTAAAACTGATCATGTTAATCCACAAGGAATGGCTATTCCCTCCCCTTGTCCCCCGCCCCTTCCAATCAACACCCCCACCACCCTTCCACCAATGCACACACATACCCTGCCCCTAAATATCCTGACACTGCAATTCCATGTCACGTGTCCTCCCCGGCCTGCACACTCTGTTGGGCCTCTGATTGCAATTCCCTTTGTTTGGACATTAATACAAATCACACAATGGAAAAAAACATATTGAGCCAGGCTCAAGGGGAAGACACGCTCTGCTGGGCTCTGACTCCAGTCTCTGATGCATTCAACAAAGCCCGACAGACCCTCGACCCTTGGGGCAGCTCCCACCTCACAACTCCAGGTCTCAGGCCCCAACAATGACAGGACAAGGAGGAAAAGGAAGAAAGGAAAGAACCTAGGAGGAGACATTGCTTTTTGTTTAGGTTTTTCCTCCCCCACAACTCCCCTCAATAGCCTCTGGGGAATATGCCGAATCCTACAGCTCAGTTCCCATCTTCAAATGAGATCCTGCTCCGAGGCCAGGTTCGCTGTGAGTATCCGCTTCCTGTTTGGAATGGGGGTGATAGGTTTGGCAGTGGGGGAGGGGGAAGCAGGCTTTCACTGAGAACACGGCAAGTCTGGGATGTCAGTGAAGGCAAGAGAAGCGCCAAAGGAAGCCGGTGAAGCCGGCCTTCTGCATTGTGTTTGTACTCCGAGCTCTCCTTGCCACGGCATCAGTCCGACAGCTAAGGTCTGCTGCTGAATCACCTTTCGCAGCACTGTTGGGGGAAGTCACATGGGGTGTCCTTGTCTTCAGCCACACATCCCTCCTCCTCCTGGCAGCTGGCCTCGTGTCCACCGGACAACTCGGCGTCACAGTCGAGGGACTCGTAGATGGTGGGCAGCGTGGTCTGCTGGCTGAGGCGCTTGCGCAGGCCCACCAGCAAAGGCTGTGGCATGGAGGAGACGTCCACATTGTTGCCGAGGTCTATCCAGGCCAAGCACGGGAACTTGTTCATGTCCTTCATGGTGTCCGTCAGCTCCTTCGTGGTGGCTCGGGTCAGCCGGTTGCCGTTGAGGGAAAGGTGAGTGAGATTGGGCAGCGCCCAGAAGAAGGGCAGGAGCAGGCGCACCATGTCGTCGGTCATCTCGGTAAAGCTCAGGTCCACCGCGGTGAGGTTGTTCCCGTTGTTCTGTAGGTAATAGGCCATGCGGTGGACATCCCGCATGGTCAGGGGAATCCCTGATAAATCCATGGAGTCCTGGCTCAGCTTCTTCTGCAGGCTGGTCTTCAGGCTAAGGAGAGGGAGCTCGTTAGAAATATGGACACAGGGAGGGGAGGGAGCTTGGAAACTGAACCCAAGTAACATTTCCTTGGACTGAACTTCCCTTACTAAATATGTTGCTCTCATGCATTTCCTCTTGGCCAGTCCTAGCCACAGGCTTGCTGGGCCACTGCACAGAGCTCCGTGGGGATGATGGGGTGGGTGGGTTTTGGCTGGGGGGGGAGGATGTCCAATAATCAGGTTCTAAAGTGACTTGCATCTCGGATTCTGCTATACAAAAGCACATTAGACATAACCGTGGTGACAACCCTTAACAAATGGACAGGTCTGCACTGCTCTGCGTCTGTGGGTTTGCTGGGTCCCTAATCAAGTGCAAAGGGCTCCCAAGCCTCGGGGCTGTCCTTGGAGTCACCTGCTGTGGAGCAATTTCCCCACTGTAGGGCCCCGATGGATCTAACTTGGAGCACACGAGTAGCACCGCTGAAGTCAACGGAACTATTCGCATGCTTCATAGGCACCTTGCTGAATTGGGGTCTAAGAATAAGCAAACCATTTCTAGCGCCGCCCCTCTGCAAGCCTGTTCTCAGAGCCCATGCACACCTCGTTGCAAAGCTGTTCAGAGGACGCAATGGGGATGCAGAGAAATGCAACCCGCAGGAGGCAGGACCGCCACAGTGTTCTTGGAGCTAGCAGTAATCCTTAGGCTGTCACACCAGCTCTATAGCCCTGCTCCATAGTCCAGAGCTGATGCTGTTATCCCATGTGCTTCAGTCTATAACAATCCCCCATGAGCAGATATATGTAAATGTGCATTAATGGCTACGTAACACCCAAAGGGCACACGGGATTCTGGGATACTCTCTGATGCGTCACAGAAATATGAGCTGGAAAAGGCCTGCCAGGACGCCCCATCCGTCTCCCTGCCCATGAAAAATTAGTCCCTACTCGACACTTACTCGTGTTTGTCTGGTCTAGTTTTAAATGACTGTGCACTTCCCTGGGAAACTCTCCCCCACTAAGGCCTACTACGGAAAGCTGTGATCTGAAATGTCAAAAGCCTGCTGTGCTAACTCAGTAATAATAATAATCTTACATTCAAGTGGCGCCGCTCAGCCTGAAAGATCCTGAAGTGCCTTACACACTATATTGTGTGGCCTTGGTTACATGCTGTGGGACTCCCTTGGTTGTGCAGTAGGTTTGCAGAGGGTATGTATGAGGGCTGGCTGACTGTGTGTCTACTCCCACAGATTATACACACACCCACCCCCCCCAGAGACCCAGTACTCCATGGCCTGACGGTGACTTGTGGCGTCATTTGCACTTGTGCAAAGAGGGTGTCAAACCTACCATATCACAGTGCTCTGCTTGCTTGCCCCAGTGCGGGTATGTGACACCCGCTTCGTACAGGATCAATGACTATGAGGTACCAGGCCATGAAGAATCAGGAGCACAAATTGCAGGGCCCCTTTATGGAAATGCAGCTGCCATTGAACTAATGGTAGGAATTCAGATGGGCAGTGCATAATCCTCCGCATTGGGGTTTGGCCAGGTCCCTGGGGTAAGCCTCCTACTCTGCTGAAAACTGCCAGGTGAGATTTAAAACCCCCTCCCCCCCCCCAAGTGGGTGCGACCCTGGTTTTACAGCTGTCCTGACAGAATCACATTTGTTTAGTCCGTCACTGACAATGCCGTATAAGATTGGCAAAGGTAGGACAATGCTCTTCCCATGCAGAAGATCTGATCTGGCCTGGGGATGCTGTGTAAGATCTCAAACACAGAGGAGGATGAGGCATTTATTGACGTTCTTTAAGTCCTTCAGCAATGCTGGGTATTTGGCTGAGCAGCAGATTTAAATGTTTGCCCGAACTGATCATCAGACGCAGGCTAGGGCCAGGCACACTGAGCTGTCGGGGGGGGATGCACCAGGGCCAAACCGGAGGGAAATCTCTCTTGGACGTGCTGGATTATCGGGTCGCATGGGAAGAGCGCAGTTCCCAGGTTCAATGGGTTGGATGGGGAGAGGCACCAAGTACACTGGGCTGGAGAGAAGTGATAACATGATTGATGGGGCTTGATTCTCTGGTGTAAATTGTGAGTGGCTCCAGTGGTGTAAAATGGGGGTCAGTGAGGGCAGAAGAAGAGGGTATAATTTAAGAACTAGATATTCTGTGAGGAGCTCGGACGGGCCAGGCTTCTCCTTCCCCTCTTGCACAGAGTCGTGCATCAGACATCCATTACAACCCCAGTGACTCCCTCAGTGCAAACTGCAGCAATAAGTCACGGATCCCACTCTGCCTGAAGCAGGTACCTTCTGTCTCGCCCCAGCAACAAGCCAAGACCCAGAGGAGGCCTTAGCAAGCAGATAAATTATCTTCCCAGAATTGACTCTCCAGCCAGGGCTGCTGCTGGCTGAATTCACTTAAGCCATCCTCCCTCAGTCCCTCCCAGCCTACAGCTCTTCCCCTTCTCTTGCCCGCAGTGCCTGTCTGCGTCTTTCACGGTGGCGCTGAGTTTCCTTGCTTCATCCCTCTGGATTTCAGAGGCTTCAAAGGTGCATCTGCTCCCTCCCCCCACCCCTTTTCCTGTGTTGGAGTCTCCTTGTTTGCTTTAAACGGTGCTGTGGAAGTGCAGGTAGAAGCGTGTGCTTGAGCTGCTGCTGACACAGCTCTCACCATACCCAGCTGTTTTAACAGGTGCTTGGCTACGTGCCAGGCATGGAGCTCTCTCTCCCAGGGCCAGACTTGGAACTCCTTGACCGTGAGGAGCACAGAGTGACCTGCTCACAGGTGTCTCTTCCCCACCTGCCCCGTCCTGAGAGACAATGGAAAAAAGCTGGTTTACACCAGTCGGTTCTGGGCTTGGCTCCAGTTTTGCTCATGCACCCTCCCTTGCTGTGATTTCTGGAGCGTACAATCCTGACACCCCTGCTGTAACGCAGAGGGTGCGTCAGAGCCCAGCCACAGCCCTGCGTTCACCTCAGGCTTTGCATCGTAATGCCCAGACCGAGCCCGGAATGCTCCTCTCCTTGTGCAGCCGAAGAGAAAAATACCAGGTTATTCCCAGAGAAATGGGGCCTCTATTATCTCCTAACTTCTTAGTAACAATGGCCTGAAAATTGCAACCCCTGAAAGCTTTTTGTGAGACAGAATAGGTGCATAATCACCATGCTTTCCATTCCCACAGCACAGCGCTTTGGCAATGGTAGGCCAGGTCCTCCGCTGGCGTCGATTGACCGAGCTCGAGTGAAGTCAATAGGCCCCTTCGCACCAGCGGAGGATCTGCCCCATTAATACAGAGATGGAGCACGCACTTGTGATCTCTGCAGCAGGCTGGGTGTGAAAAAACTCGCCCTCCCTCCTTTCCCAGCTGTGGAGCGGCTCCCTTGGGGGGCAAAGACTGCTGGAACTGTGCACCTATTGGCCACCCTGCTCCCCCAGCAATCCCTCCCCTGTGCCTAGGCCTGGGTTGCATGACCCTGGCACGGCTCCCAAAATCTTGCAGAGAAAAGTCACACTCCCCTGAGCAAGGAACACAGGCAAGAATGATCAGCTGCCTGGGCAGGAGAAATCAAAATGCCTTCTGCCCTCAGTGGCCGAGAGCGGGCCTGGGTAGGTGATGGCGACACGCTTGCCAGTCTGACAAGCACCATCCAAGCCACTGTGCCCTTATATGTCTCTTCTCCACTGTGAGTGGCCTGGCTCTCCCCAGGACCCCATTCGGAACCCTGGCAAAGCCCATCCCACAATCCCTGGGGTCTCACTCCCTGGGAAGGCCCAAACCTGCTCCCACTGAAATCAGGGGCGGTTCAGTCAAGGGGAGCAGGCCCTTCATATTGTTCCATTAATGGGGGCTGCTGGTCCACAGCCACCCCACAACCTCTGTATTGGGTACTGGTGCGACCGCTGCTGAAATACTGTGTCCAGGCATGATGCCCACACTTCAAGAAGGATGCTGATAAACTGGAGAGGGCTCAGAGAAGAATCAGGAGAATGATTATCACTACAAGGCAGGTTTTCTAATCATGTCGAGTCAAGTAGCCCAATCAATTTAGCTTAACAAACAGAAGGTTGAGGGGTGACTTGACTACAGTCTATAAGTACCCACAAGGGGAACAAATATTTAATAATGGGCTCTTCAGTCTAGCAGAGGAAGGTCTAACACCATCCAATGGTTGGAAGTTGAAGCGAGACACATTCAGCCTGGCAATAAGGTATAAATTTGTAATGGTGAGCGTAATTCACCAGTGGAACAATTTACCAAGGGTCCTGGTGGACTCTCCGTCACTGAGCATTTTAAAATCAAGATTGGACGTTTTTCTAAGAGATCTGCTCTAGGAGTCATTGCGGGGCAGTTCTCGGGCCTGTCTTCTACAGGGGCTCAGACTAGATGATCACAATGGTCCCTTCTGGCCTTAGACTCTATGAATCTAAAACTGTCCCACCCACAAGATGACTGGTGCTGAGCTCGCGCTTCAGCTTGCGTTTCCCAGATGTCTCCCTGGGCCCTGTCCCCCCCGCAGCACTGCAAACCTGGCTGTTTGAAACTCCCATCGCCCCAGGCACCTAGCTTGATGCCTTAGGAACCCAGGAAACCCCAGGACCAAGTGTAAACATCCTCCCTGCGATGTATGTTGCCTTCCCCTCGGACAGGAAAACAGGGCACACTGGCCAATAGGGGACGAAGCAGCATGCTGGGCGTGCCAGCTCCGGGGCATCGATGCGCTCTGGGGGAGGCAGCCAGTCGCGGTGGAAAGAATACTACAAGAGACAGGCTTCAGCATTCCCCCTTCCTCCCCCTGGCTAACAAACAGCCTCTCTGCACACTGCCTCAGTCAGAGCTCCGGCTTCCTGGAAACTGGTGCTTAACTAATGCAGGAAGCTTAGCAGCTGTCGATGAAAGAATCCGCCAACAAGTAATTAAGTCTTGTCTACCAGGAATCAGCAGAACCCTGTCTTTGGGACCCGGCCCACTTTCCCTCGGCCTCGCAACGCTTTGGGTCTATGAGATTGGCTTGGCTCCTTTCCAACAGCGCTGAGTCCCACCACTGGCCCCTGCTCAACTCTCCTCTCTCGTCAGCTGCACGCTTTGGCAGGCACGGTGCAATGCCGCAGCGGCTCAGCTGCACGGTCACAATGTGAGGATTACAGAGAAGCCCTTTCCCACAGCTGCGAGGGCTCAGAAGGGCTTGTTTCGTTGGCGCTGACTTTGCCTGGCTGAGGGCTGCCCTGTAGCTTGCCAGAAGCCTGAGGCTCACCCCGGTTCCGTATAAACTGGAGCACGCTGCAACCTGAGAGGTGGCCAGTGGAGAAGGCAGGCCCCAGCATGCAGTTTCAGCCCACCTGACCTGTGTTGGGGACAGCAGCCTTTCTGCTAAGGGGGGTCTGCATAGGATTTCATGTGGCTCCCTAACGGACGTAGGGGCTGCATTGCTGAGTGACATAGGCCATGCCCATCCCCCCCTCAGCTTTCCCAGATGGACAGAGACTGTTGATAGAAGCCAGGTCTAACCATACACCCCACCTCCAAATCCATACGCTGCTTGGGCTTCTCAATCCCTTTGTCCTGCTGAGCCAGTCCCAGCTCCCGGCACAGCCCCTGCCAGCTGTGATTTCAGCTGCCAGAGGGCCCCCGCTGCCTGGTTCCCTGGCTAATTACCAGCCTGCTCCTTTTTTGCCTTTTATGTTTTTGTCCCCTGCATCCACAGCGTAAACATTTCACAATATTTCCCTGTGCTGCTGCCTCCCGCCAGCACACAGCCGCCCTTGGTAACGGGAGCCGCTGCCACAGGCTAATTAGCTGAGAAGCGCGTGGTTTTGGCAGCTCCTCTGCACGCAGAGCCCAACCAAAGACCCATATGAACTACTCCTCTGATTCCAGGCATGGTTCAGGGGAAGGACGGGGCCCTTTTCAGTCGCCTCGTTAGCATAATCTGCCTCCCTGGGTTCCCAGGCGCTGCCCCGTGGGCAGTTCTGTAGCGGCATAGGCCAGGCACCAAAAGGATATGAAAATGAGCAGAACTAACCCAACTGCAGCCCCGCGGGCTGGCGTGTCTCTTCCGTGGCTGGGCCCTGCTTTCCCCAGCTCGCTATCGGCACATGAGAAGAGCCAGCATTTAGCCCTCACCATCCACCTTGGCCCCATTTCCAGCCCAACGCCCAGCCTGATTCCATCAAGCAATTACCTTCCAGCTGCTCTACCTGGCCCTGGGGAGAGCCGTGCGATCCTGGCCGCAGGATGAGGCTTGGGAGCACAAAGGTGGACTTCTGCCCTACCTTCCCGCCCCACATCGCAGTTTGGCAGTAGCCAATGCCCCAGCCCTGGACCTTCCCCCCTTGGCCCTCCCTGGCTTTTCACTGCCCTCGCCGACTGAGAGAGGCGTGATCTGTGAGCCAGGACCATTCCTCCTCCTGGCTCTGCCACCAACTCACTCTATGACCTAGGGCAAGTCCCTTCCCCTCATTGTCCGAGTCTCCCCTGGGGGATAATGACACCGACCCCACAAGGATGCTGCATGGATCCTTGGTCACGTAAGAGCTTTGAGGATGCAATTCCCTGACTGATTCCCTCTTCCGCCTGGCACCCCACTCCCCACCCTTTAACAACTGGCCCTCTGGCTACTCCCCCACTTTCTTTGCCCCCATGGCAATTTTTGAGACTTGTCTTTGTCTGTTGATCCCTGCCAGGGTATTTTGTCAGGAGCACAATGAACGTAACCTGCCACTAGCCACAGCCCCTCTCAACCCGCCCGGTAAATGCTTTCCCTGGTGCATTTTGTGTGAGACTCTAGTGACCCCGGGGGTCAGTGTTCACAGGCGAGATTCCCCCAAGCCTTGTGTCCTAGTCACAGGGGGCACCTGGAATTTGGGACTCTTCTGTGCTTTAAGGTGGAGGGTCAACCCCTGCCCTCACCCTGCCCTGCAGCAGCAAATGCTGCCTCTTCCCATCAGCCCCTCTCCACCTTGCTTTGGGCTGGCTGACATCCGGGCCCATGGGAGACAGAGTATCTGGCGGAATAAGCCCAGGGCTGGGCATCAGGAAGGCCTGTATTCCCATCCTGCCTCTGCCACCGAATGGCTGGGTGGCTTTGGAAAACTGACTTCAATTCTCTGCCTCGGTTTCCCCATCTATAAAAGAGGGTTACTGATCATTCTTTTCCCTGCTGCAGAGGGATGTAGTGAGGATGCTGTAGTTAATATTCACATAGCACTGTGTAAGTGTTACGAATTATTCTGATCAGCCAGAACTGTCATCCAGGGCACTGAGTGATGCTCTTGGAAAAATACAAAGATTTGAAGCCCCTAGGAGCTGTTTTCTTGCCTCCCTCTTCCAGAATCTCTCTCTCTCTCTTTCTCTTTCTAAAGCGCTTCTAATACTGCAGCATCTGGGCACTGCAGAATGATTACAGAGAAAGAGTGAGATGTATCCAGAAGGGACAGTCAATTCTCCATCCGACGCTGGTTTAGCAGAAGTGGTTCAGCATGAAGAGTCCTCTAGTGGGTGCTCAAGGTACAATAACCAAGAGGAAAGAGCCAGGCTGCATTTTCAAATACTGATGCACTGCGCAGTTGTGCACATGCAAAAGCAAATAGCCACATCTGCAAAAATGCATCTGCACTCGCAGAACCAGAAAGTGTGCGTGCAAATACCCGTGTGTTCACAATTACCCATTCTGCAAGTGCAAATTCTTACTGGCATGCACCACTCCCTGCCTTGTCACTTGCTTATTTTATGGATTAATTTAGTCCTTCACAGTCCTGAAAGCAAGACACAGCCAGAACCGTCCAGAGCTGGGAATCAAGCAGATGGCTGCTACGCAAGCTTCCCTTGCACAACTCTGCCAAGGCAGCTCAACCTTAACTTTCAGCTTCTCTCTTACATTCCTGGGTCCCATTCAACTCTGCCCATGCACATCGGGCTGCGGTTCCTGCAACGTGCTGCCAGTGCAGTGCACTCCTGAGCTGGAGCACCTCGGCTATTGGAGATGCACTGGGGGAAGAGCACTGGAATATCCGTGCAGGTGGCTGTTCCAGCCCCACACCCCTCCTAACCCAGACTGCATGGTGCTTCTAAATTAACAAAGCCTTGAAACCTCTGAAAACAGTAATGAATAACATGAGAAAATTCCACATCTGTCAAACTGCTCTCTCGGTGGCGCTCTTATCACCCAACATCCCCCGGTACAAACCTCCGGGAGAAAAATAATTTCTTGATCTATTGCTCTTCTTACCATAACTTTCAATTTAACCACCAACTGAAGCTAGAGTTACACAATGCCCTTGAATATATTACCCGCACTCAGTGCTAGTGATAACACAGGCTGTACAAACACGTTGCTATGGAGGGATTTGTACTGGGTTATAGCACGTCCCATTCTTCGGCGGTTGAGCTGAGCTGTCTCGTTGTGGTTCGGTAAGGCCGGGCTTTTCCCTGGTGGTGGAATCTAGTGCTGCAGAATCTAAGCTTTCCGTTAAAAACAGCAGCAACCTTCCAAAGGCTCTAACGCTCATGGTGGCAAAGAGACACCTTCAAAATGTGACTCCGATGTAAACGGATGCAGTGCTGTCTGGAAGTCGGGGAGAAGTGCGAACCAGACAATAGGTCTAGGAGACGTATGAACAATCCCATGACATTGCTAGGATTTTGCCGCTCTGAAGCCTAACGATGACAATTCAAATGTGAACAGTGGTAATGATTTCACTGCGGATTAAGGCATGGAAGAAAGCAGAGGGACACTCGTGTTACAAAGCTCTACACGAGCTGTTGTGAGTTGGAACTCAAACTGATGTCATGGGTGGGGGGTGGACCCTGGAAGAGTACCACCACCCCCAGTGTGACCCCCGATATTCTTCATGTACTAAAAGCATAATAATAATTGGAACACTTACTGGGCCTGGATCTGACCTCCCATATACCAGCTATACACCACTGCCATGCCATTGATGGCAGTGGAATTACTCCTGATTTACACCCGCATGAGTGAAAGCAGCATTAAGGCCGTTACCTTGCAGTGAAGCAAACCTGGCTAAACATGAGATGGGCAGGATCACATGTCATGGCTACTCTCTCAGCTGGGTGAAACGGCACAGGCCCATGTGCTGCTAACCATTCCCTGAGTCGGGCAGGCTGCCACCCGCCGCAGCAAGTGTCTATGTCCCACTGGAGTGGGAGGTGGGGACCTTCACCCAGCAATTTCCATAACTGCTTCACCAAGCACATAACCAAGATGTGACACATGACATGAAGAATGGGCGGGGCATCCCCCATGGTGTCATACAGATATCAGCTGCTGCTGAGAGGCCTTTGGACTGAAGTGAGCACTCCGCTTCTGTGTTTCTCTATCTACTATGCCGCAGGCTGGGGGAGCGCAACAGGTAAAGCCATGGGCCCTGCTCCTGAGTGCTGACCACGCCCACTGACTCAGGGTCAGCTAGCGCATTACAAGCACCGTCCGTTAGCTGACCTCTAGATGACAGAGCACTGTCATTGCGTTTAATTATCTACTTTAGCACCTATGGCTATGCAGGATTTCACAGCAATGCCTTAGAAGAGAAGGCATTTACCCCACAGAGCAGAGCACTGTGTCCATCCATTGTATGGCCCACAGCACGTTGGCTCATGGCTAGGGCCTACCAAATTCACGGTCCATTTTGGTCAATTTCACAGTCATAAGATTTTTTAAATTGTAAACTTCATGATTTCAGCAATTTAACTCTGAAATTTCAGGGTGCTGTATTCGTAGGGGTGCTGCCACAAAAGGAGTTGTGGGGGGTCACAAGGTTATTATAGGGGGTGGGGGTGGTACTGCTACCCTTACTTCTGTGCTGCTGCTGGCGACAGCGCTGCCTTCAGAGCTGGGCAGCTGGAGAGTGGCAGCTGCTGGCCGGGATCCCAGCTCTGAAGGCAGAGCCGCCGCCAGCAGCAGCACAGAAAGAAGGATGGCCTGGTATGGTATTGCCACCCTTACTTCTGCGCTGCTGCCTGCAGAGCTGGGCCCCTGGTCAGCAGCTGCCACTTTCCGGCCACCCAGCTCTGCAGGCAGCAGTAAGGGCTGCATGGCATGGTATTGCCACCCTTGTGCGCTGCTGCTGGCGGGGCGCTGCCTTCAGAGCTGGGCGCCTGGCCAACAGCCGTCGCTCTTCAGCCGCCCCGACCCCCCCTAAAATAACTGTGACCCCCCTGAAACTCTCTTTTGGGTCAGGACTCCCACTTTGAGAAACACTGGTCTCCCCCATGAAATCTGTGTAGCACAGGGTAAAAGCACACAAAAGACCAGATTTCACGGGGGAGACCAGATTTCACAGTCCGTGACATGTTTTTCATGGCCGTGAATTTGGTAGGACCCTACTCATAGCTACAGCTCATGTTTGACCAGGTGAGTGTGCTTTATGTCACAACATGGGGCTCCCACGGGAGTCAATGGGAGCTTTGCCTTTGACTTCACTGGGAGCAGGATTTGGTCCTTAAGGAAGATGAAGTCCAGACTGAGAAACGTAAAGCTCCGACGCTCCTTGCATGACAGAGGTACTTTACTAACATAGTATGTTAGCATAAGTATTTCACTGGGTTTTACAACGGCATGCTTGATAGCCTGGGTAACGTCTCACTGTTCCTGCGAGGTAGAAGTCTGATCCATACAAAGAAGGATTAAACGCTCCCAGCCTTGCTGTACTGAAATGGTCTAAAAAGATACTTCCCCGTTACCTTTGGATTTCCTGGTAGTTCAGTGTGTGATTTACTGGGCAGTTTGGAGTGTTTGAGGACAGGACTGTACCTGGTTCCATTCCGACCCATTGGTTTTCTCCTGGAGATGAAAGGCTGGTGCATGGACCCCCTGGAATGTGGCAACCTCCATTTCATTTCCCCTCCCCCCACATAACTATATTTCCATAACAGCCCAAACATAATTAATACCTGGCAGATGCTCCCAGTTCTCTCCATGGCAGGGCTTGTTAATGATCTTCCGGGCCCATCTGACTTGCTGCCAGAAAGCGGAAATCGCATTTCAGAAGAGAACGGGGTGTTCTGCGTCTGCTCCATGACAACCAGCAGCCAAAGAGGGCAGGGGACGGGGAAGGCAAGAGGAGAGCTCATCCCTGAATGTGCTTTCCCTGCCCTGATCTTTCCCAGCTGCCCTGGGATCTGCCTTTGAACTTGATTCAATAGAAGCTGACACTTCCCCCATTTTGTTCAGTGCAGCCATATGGTAGGAAGGGCTTATGGCACCAGGAATACACTGCAGAGGGGCAGATTCTGCACTGAGGGGGTGACAACGCTACCAGCAGCATGAGGGAGGGAGTGGAGCATTAGGTAGGGTTTTACATGCACTCTGCACAGCTGGAAATGACCAGGCAATGGGGAACCAGGCCCGAGGTCTGAAAGGGAAGTGGGTATTTCTAAGTCTCCTGCTCCTGGCACTGTCTGTTTTGCTGAAGTGAGCTCGGACCCCAGCTCCAGGGGAGTCTGCTGGCACAGTCTGCAAACCGGTTTCTATCCAGCGTCAACACCGGTTTAAACACCTGAAGTAAAAGCTCCTTGTTTGAGAGTCTGTCAGTTATTTCATGCCTCCTGGCTTGGCCCAGAGGCTGGAGAGCCTGGAGCTAAATCAGCCCTGATTACAGGATGAGCCCCACCTGAGAGGAATCAGATGAGTGCAGTATGCAAGGAGCAGGAAGTTGCAGTGAAGGGGGTACGCTCAGGATGCTGTAGCAGAGTCTGTAGGGCCTGAGGAAAGCTCTTTAGGCGGGGAGGCCTGTGAGAAGGAAGAAAAACCTTGGGTGGTGTGGACTTGGGAATGGACTTTGGCTTGGGGTTTTATTTACAGTTTATTTGATATTAATAAGTCTAGTCCCCAAAGAGGGGTCTCTCTGGACCAAGAAAAAACTGTAAGTTTATTTGAAAAAACCAGGTGTTTATTTGAACGGCCCAAGAGAGGAAACTGAGGCAGGCTGCCTCTCATGTGGCCCTAAGCCATGAGGGGATGCAGAGGAGGCAACCAGCCTGGTTAAAACTGGTGTAGCCAGCAGGATCCTCCAGGGCCCCTCCTATCAAGGAGAGAAACTGAAGGTGTGGGACAAGTTGAATGGAAGAAGTCGTTTGTTGGCAGACCAGCCGCAATGGATGCAGGCAGTTCCTCAGCGGGAGCAGAAGGCACAGTGAGCCATGCAGCAGAAGGTACAGATGGTGGGGCTGGGGGCCCAGATGCCTGGGAGGGCAGGGACCTGGAGTAAGGGTCCACCCAAGTGTTTTAGAGGTGGAAAGGCCGGGCACGTTAAGAGGGCCTGCCCCTTGAATATTGAGGTCTGGGGGGAGGGATAGCTCAGTGGTTTGAGCATTGGCCTGCTAAACCCAGGGTTGTGAGTTCAATCCTTGAGGGGGCCACTTAGGGATCTGGGGCAAAATCAGTACTTGGTCCTGCTAGTGAAGGCAGGGGGCTGGACTTGATGACCTTTCAAGGTCCCTTCCAGTTCTAGGAGATGGGATATCTCCATTAAAACTGAGAGGGCGAGTCAAAGAGGAACAGTCTGTGTGTTTCCAGAAGGGTGTTGGCCCTGGCTGCTGGAGGTGAGGGAAACAAGTGAGGTGGTGCTGGCCACAGTGATCCCTACTGTGACTGAGCGGAGGAAGGAAACAAAGCCCCCGTTGGCTGTTGGGAAAACATGACCCAAATGTGGGGTGGTGACAGAATGGCAGAGTTGTGTTCGTGTTCGGGAGAGGGGGCCAACACTGAGGCTGCAGAGAAAGTGGACATTGCAGCCAGGGCAGCACCTCTTACAATGAAACTGCAGGTTCAATAGCAAGGATTTTTAAGGCGTCTGTAAACTCAAGGGTCATGGCCTCTGGTTGGAGACTTGTAAATATAGTGCCTATATTTAAGAAGCGAGAGGGAGGGAAGTGAGCTAGGAAACTACAGGCCTGTTAGTTTGACCTCAGTTGTATGCAAGGTCCTGGAACAAACTCTGAAAGAGCAAATCGTTAAGGACATAGAGGTAAATAGTAATTGGGATAAAATACAACATGGTTTTACCAAAGGTAGAACGTGCCAAACCAAGCTGATCTTTCTTTGAGACGATAACTGCATTTCTAGACAAAGGAAACGCAGTAGATCTAATTTACCTGGATTTCTGTAAGGCATTTAATACAGTTCTGCATGGGATATTATTAGTTAAATTAGAGACGATGGGGGATTAACATGAGCCTTGAAAGGTGGGTAAGGAACAGGTTAAAGGGGAGACAACAGTGGGTCATACTGAAAAGTGAACTGTCAGGTTGGAGGGCACTCACTAGTGGAGTTCCTCAAGGATCGGTCTTGGGACCAATCTGATTTAAAACTTTCATTAGTGACCTTGATGCACAAAGTGTGTGAGCTAATAAAATGTACGGATGACACAAAGTTGAGAGGTATTGCCGATACGGAGGAGGACCAGAACATCATGCATGAAGATTTAGATGACCTTGAAAACTGGAGCAATAGAAATGGGATGAAATGTAATAGTGCAAAGTGTAAGGTCATACATTTAGAGACTAACAACAAGAATTTTTGCTTTAAGCTGGAGACATATCAGTTGGAAACAAGAGGTGAGGAGAAAGGCCAGGGTATTGGTCAGTCACAGGATGACTATGAGCCGCCAATGTGATGCATTAGCCTTTTTCATGGCTGCAATCCTAGGATGTATCAGGGAAGTGCTATCACCATTATACAAGGCACTGGTGAGACCTCATCTGGAATACTGTGTGTAATTCTGATCTTCCAGTTTGAATTCATCCTCCTTAGACATGGAACAGGTGCAGAGAAGGGCTACTAGAATGTCCAGAAGAATGGAGAACCTACCTTACTAGAGGGGACTCAAAGAGCTTGGCTTGTTTATCCTAACCAAATGAAGGCTAAGGGGAGATATGATTGCCCTCTATAAACACATCAGAGGGATAAACACCAAGAAGGGAGAGGAGTTATTTAAGTTAAGGGCCAATGTTGGCACACGAACAAATGGATATAAACTGGCCATAAATATGTTGTTAAGCTTGAAATTAGATGAAGGTTTTTTAACCATCAGAGGAGTCAAGCTCTGGTACAGCCTTCCAAGGGGAGATGTGGGGACAAAAAAAAATTTAACTTATTTCAAGACTGAGCTTCATAAATTCATGGAGTGGGTGGTATGATGAGATTGGCTATAATGGCATATGGCCCGTCCATGACTACTATTAGCAAATATCTCCATTGGCTAGAGCTGGCACACTAGATGCGGAGGGCTCTGAGTTGCTACAGAGAATTCTTTCCCAGGTGTCTGGCTGGTGGGGGTCTCCCACAAGCTCAGGGTCTAATTGATCACCATATTTTGGGTCATGAAGGAATTTTCTCCTAGGTCAGGGTGGCAGAGACCTGGGGGGTGGGTGTTGCCCTCCTCTACAGCTGGAGCATGGGTCACTTGCTGGTGTGAACTGGAGTAAATGGTGGATTCTCTGTAACTTGAAGTCTTTTAAATCAGGATATGAGGACTTCAGTAACTCAGCTGGAGGTTATGGGTCTATGATAGGAGTGGATGGGTGAGGTTCTGTGGCTGTGCTGTGCAGGTCGTCAGACTAGATGATTGTGATGGTCCCTTCTGGTCCCTTAAAGTCTGAGTCTGTGCAATGCAGCGCTGGCAGGAGGGGCTAGAGAAAGTCTGACCTCTCCGGCAGAGAAGCCAACAGAAATTGGCTGCATTGGAAGAAGCCAAGGAGCTGGCCCTGAGGGGAAAAGAGCGAACTTGAAGGAGAGCTAGAGGGTTTGCAGATGGAAAACAGTCCGGCAAGCTGTGAAGACCTCAGTAATTAGGGAAGAAAAGACGAAAAATTCCCTCAAGTAGAAGTTGCCCTGGGGTGGGCAAGGTTTTCAGTGCGGGGTTGGGTATGTAACAGGGTGGCTTACTCCAGGGCTGGCTTAGCTCCATGCTCTCTAGCCGATGATTACAGGATGAGCCCCACCTGAAGGGAATTGGGTGATTCCAGTATCAAAGGAGCAGGAAGTTGCAGTGAGGAGGGAGAGGGACGGGGCTGCGCTGGAAGCTGTAGCAGAGTCTCCAGGCAGGGTGGCCTGGGAGGATGAAGAGAAATCTTGGGTTCTGTGCACTTCTGAATGGACTTTGTTTTGGGGTTTGAAGTTATTGTCAGTGTATTTTGTATTAATAAGCCCGGTCTCCCAGGAGGGGTGTATTTCACCTAAGGAAAAAAAAATGAAGTGAACTTTATTTGAGTAATCTGGAGGGGAAACTGAGGAAGGCTGCCTGTAGTGTGACCCTAACACCACCTAGCTATACCTGATTGCAAGGTAGCGCTGCCCATTTCGGACCTACATACATTTCCCTCCATCATACACAATCTAGCTGTTGTCTCATTGCTTATTCCTGTGTGTTACTGACCACAGAAGTGCTGCAGCTGGAAATGGAGGCTGTGGAAAACGTCAAGGCCTGCAGCTATGTTTGGGCTTGGATCCTCCAGGTGACCATGCCTCTTGGGAGATTTTAAAGCCCCATTTACAGCTGTTGTTGTTGTTGTTGTTGTTCTAATTTCAAACCTGGGTTGTATGTAACTGCAGACTTGTACAAGATTCACTGCCCCTGCTCTGTTCGTCCTGTTCTGCGATGCTGTATCGGATGGGATGGTGCATTTTCCCAGTTATAATCCTTGTAGAATTCCAACAGAGCCGAATCAAGCGCTGATGTTGGAGTCTAACGAGGAAACAGCTTCATTGTGTCTCAAAACTGGGGCTCAGGGGAGGTTTCACACTGATATGTAGAACCAGGCCAGACACACCAGGTTTCAGATTCCTCTCCAAAGTTTTTTTTGCACTGGAATCTGGCCAGTCTGCCCCTCCATAGGCCCCTCCAACTCCACCTGACCCATAACAGCCCCCATTGGCACCTTCACTGACCTTTAGGTCTCTTCAGGGTAATGGCAGTGGCCTGCTACTCAAAAGTGGTTTGGGGAGACAGCTAGCCTCCTCCCTCCCCCTCTACCTCTTCAGGTGGTTCCCCAATTCCAAGACCATGCGTATATCTTCTGTAGCCTTTCAGTGCAGACACTCACTACCGTGCCAAGGGTTGTTCTTCCATTTGTGTAGGTCATCCACCTCCCCGAGCAGCTGTAGCTAGGCTGACGGAAGAATTCTTCCATCAAACCTAGCCCCGTCTACACTGGGCGTTAGGTTGGCAGAGCTACATCTCAGGGGTGTGGATTTTTCATACCCCTGAGCAAGACAGCTATGCTGATGGTAAACTTCCAGTGTATACCAGCCCCCAGTTTGCTGTGAACTAAATGTTAGGCTAAAAACCACAACCGCGTCAAAA
The DNA here is from genome assembly GCF_002925995.2 of Terrapene triunguis. Taxonomy (NCBI): domain Eukaryota; kingdom Metazoa; phylum Chordata; order Testudines; family Emydidae; genus Terrapene; species Terrapene triunguis. Next base: position 1,001,939 of record NW_020665141.1, on the reverse strand, counting down.
AGTGGGGTTTCCATGTTTAACTCTGGTTCTTCACGTTAAACTACAACGGGTAACGGAAAGCTGCCATTTAGTGCTCCGTAGTGGGATATATTTTTCATTCATGTTTCGGAGTTTGGAAAATCAAACATCTTTCCTAAATTGAGGTCAACTTAGCCCTGTCTTTTGACTAATGCTGAAGTCACTTGGTGCCATGCGAATGTGGCAGAAGCCAGCCCAGGCTCCTTTTATTTATTTGTCTTTTCCTCGGCATCCCGAATGATTGATATCAGGGCATGGCTCTGACACCAGGGTGAGCGGTGAAGTGGTGGGTTCTCTTAACGTCTGGAGACAAACCTTATCGGGTTAGGAAAGCTCTCAGGAGCCTCGAGATGTTACTAGGATAGGGAGCCCTTTACGGTGAAGCTGTTGGTTTAAATTCTGCCTGGAACAGCTGTAGCTAGAAGTTGTTGCTGTCTGATGGCTCTTTGGTGGCCCATGTGAAATGAGTTTGGTGGTGTTAGTCCCCTTCCCCAAGTGTAAGTGTCCACAGCATGTCTCAGACACCTATTCCCTGGCATCAGTGCTTAGATACCAATGGGAGCAGACACCTTTAGAAATACTGAGAGAGATCACACAAGTCCACTACCAAAAAATGGCATTACCTGGCTACCCTGTCTCAGCAGAGCACTAGAAGCTGGTCTTGGAAAGTCATGTGCAGTCCCAACAGGGTGCCATGGTTACTCCGTGGCAGACTGTGTAAATCGGGAGTAACTTTACTGAAATGGATGGAGTTGCAGAGGGGTAAAGCTGCTGTAACCAAGATCAGAATCGGAATAGCTTGTGGCCAGCTATTCCTGAGCTGCAGTGCAGCGGAGGATGTCACGTCAGTCCCCAGGGCTGCCCGTCTCGCACCTTTCACCAACACCGAATTCATGCAAAGTTACAGTCCTGGAGCTTTCACACACACCCATCCTCCAGGAAGCGTTGTCTGTACTGCAGGAACTCAGGAGTTATTGGATGGAATTCCCCCTGGGCGGCTGTGGGAACTTTAAGGCCTAAGGGGCCGTAAAGAAATAACAACAAATGAAGCCTGCGAGGTCATCATAAATTGGCCATGAACAATTTGTCTGAGGTACCTTTAAGAGATCCAAATCAAATGAAGCATTCAGTAGCCACCCAAGTGTTTTCAATGTGGTTTTTCTCTTGGCTCGTGAGGGTGCAGAGAGGGCTGGGCTAGCACACACCGTGGCAGTGAACAGAGGCCTCTCCCAGCTGGTTGTGACCGAGCAGATCCCCTCCTAACCTCCCCTTCCCTTTCCCAGCTGAGCTGCTCACCATGCTTGGGACTTCCTGCGGGGCATGCCGTGCCTGTGCCACGTGGAGTGAGGGCTCAAGTGGTAAATCAGCTGCCTGCAGATCCTGTCCGCGGACTTCCAGGGGTCGTATTCCTGGAAACAAAGGGACAGCTCAGCCTCCTGCTCCGCGACTCTGGCGCATCCTGGAAACACTCCTGGGCCACCAGGAGAACGCGGAACCTCTAGAGAGCCTCCGAGAGGACAGATGGGATGGGGAGGTGAGATAGAGACAGGAACAAGAGAGAGGGGTAAAAGCAAAGATGGGGCAGTGGACTGGGGCAACAGGAGGTGAGGTAACGGGCAGGGGAAAGGGAGTGGGAAACAGAAGAGTGAAAGGAGGAATGTGAAAGGGGGAAGCAAAGGGAAGGGGACAGAGCACTAGTGACAGGAACTCCAGAGCTGGGAGTTCGGCTTAGGAAAGGGAACGCCCCCGCCCCACCCTCAAATCTGGAGAGAAGGCTTGTGGCTCCTCCCCTCAGGTCAGGCTTGAGACCACTGTAAACTCTCTCTGCAGTGCCTCAGGGGTGCCTATGGTTCCCTACAGCACGTGGCCCGGGGGAGCAAGGCTGGGAGTCACCCTCTTGTCAGGGGCTTCCTGCCCAGCAGGGATCTGTTTTAACGCTCTGATCGATAGTTCCTGCTCTGGCTGTGGAGTGCGGGTGGGTATTTATATTTTAACCCCTGGGCGTGCTCTGGGATGGGGGGATTGTTGGATTTTGCCCTCTTCAGACTGGGAGGGAAACGTAGCAACTTAACTACAGCTCTATACATGAAGCCTTCTCGTCCCTTGCCATCCATGGAAAATATTTGCGCCTTCAAACACTGCACAGGCTAGAAGATCTGGAATTGAACAGCTCTGGAATCCAGCCAGTTCCCTGCTCCCAGGTGATCCTGTATCACTGGCTTGTCCCACCCCCACTTTAACATTGCACCTGAAAACGTGCAAAAACGTACACAAAGTTCAGGCTAAAGACTTACTAGGAGACGATAAAATCCCATTCCCCGGTCACATCATTCACTGTAGCCCTCCAAGGGTCTCCATCTCGAACATGCCACAGCATATGACATTACTCACACCAGAAAAACAGCATATGCTACTGGCTACACAATATAGTTAAAACTATAAATGGGCAAGCTCAGTCTCCATTTATGGAACCCCGCAACAGCTTATGATCAACATGTTTCAGGGCAACAAACAGAACTGTATATTAACTTATTCTTCTACTCCACCACCCGCTGAGAAAGCATACAGAGCTGTGACCTCACTGAATGGGCCGTGGGAACGGAACTCTGCAATCAGCACAATACATCCAACAGCACGGATCCATGGCGGAGCAGAACAATGGGGAGATGGTCAGGCTGGGGGGATGGAAAATGGTTTTTCAACTAAATGGAAACTTTCACCAGAGAAATTCCCTTTTCATTGAAAACTTGGAGGCTTTATAGAAGAGCCAAAAAATTTCCATTTTTGACAACCAAAAAATGAAAAACATTGGTTTTCCTGAGGCCGAAATTGGGGAAACTTTTTTCAGGTTTTGGTTGCCCAAAACCCCCACAATTTTGGTGTTTGGGATTTTCTGTGAAAACATGACAAATTTCAAAGAAAACTGTTTTCCTGACCTGTTCCAGGGAGTATAACTTGGGGCTGGGGTGGGGAAAGGCATTAGCCGAGCTCCCCTGTGGAGACACTTTCAAAATATAACTCTTTTTGAACGTGTTTTATTCTTTCTTTTTGTATAAGAAGCCATCCTAGAGCGCAGAGTCTCACACTAAGCCCTTTGTGATGGGATGAACCATTCTGAGACTTGAGCAGCGTGTGGAGAGGGATTCTTAGCAAGGGCTTTTCAGAATGAAATCTGTGAAGAACCCCTGCCCAAGACGGTCCATCCCGACAGGCTGAGTGCTCCAGGGGAAGGGATTGCTTACGATCTCTGTGAGTACTGGATACCCATGGTGGAACGCCACGGTGATTAGATTGTAAGGCCCAAATTTGTAACGGCATGTGGATGTTTCTCTGCTCAGTGTCTGCAAGGCCCAAATGACATAGATGGCGAACTCCCCTTTTGAGAAGTGATTCAGGGCTTTGAAAGTCAATGGGACTCAGGCTTCTATGAGACTGAGGCTTGGTCTACACTATCAGTTTATGGTGGGATAACTATGTTCCGAAAATCCACACCCCTGACCAACCTAGTTATACTTCCCTAGCCCCCCATGTATACAGCATTGTCAACGGGAGGGCTTCTCCTGTCAACATAGCTACTGCCTCTCGTGGAGGCGGAGTCCCTCCGCCGATGGGAGCAGCTCTCCCGTTGGCATAGACGGCATCTTCCCTAAATGCTACAGCTGCGCCACTGCAGCACTGTAAGCGTAGACAAGCCCTTAGGCTCCTAAGTTACTTAGGCCTTGCCATGTTGAGCAGAGCAACACCTAAATAAATTAAAAATCTGGGCCCAAGCTCCTCAGAGCGAGGATCTTGCCTTATTTTACTGTCTCTAGAGCAGTGGTTCCCAAACTTGTTCCGCCGCTTGTGCAGGGAAAGCCCCTGGCGGGTCGGGCCAGTTTGTTTACCTGCCGCATCCGCAGGTTCGGCCGATCGTGGCTCCCAGTGGCCGCGGGTAGCTGCTCCAGGCCAATGGGGGCGGCGGGAAGCGGCGCGGGCCGAAGGACATACTGGCCACCGCTTCCAGCAGCTCCCATTGGCTTGGAGCAGCGAACCGTGGCCAGTGGGAGCCGCCATCAGCCGGACCTGTGGATGCGGCAGGTAAACAAACCGGCCCGGCCCGCCAGGGGCTTTCCCCGCATAAGCGGCGGAACAAGTTTGGGAACCACTGCTCTAGAGAATCAGGCACATCTGGTAGTAACTAAATAATAAATGGCACCCATCAGGCTGGCTGTGCTAGGAGTGACTCAGAACAGGGAGGCTGTTTGCAAAACACCAGGGTATGAAGACCGTAAATAATTAAACTGGGCCCTGCCCATGGAAGCTGGAGACAGACTCTCGGGGCCTGATTCTCCATTGCCAGGTAGGTGGTGGAGTTGCTGACATCAGGGCAAAGTGGTTGTAAGATGCTCCCACTGATTAAATAGTGTGTTATCCCCCACTTTGTACAGGTGACCAAGGTGCACGGCAGTGGCGAATCGATCCCTGTGAGTGTTCCCAGCACACAGGGACTGTGCCATATCCCTGTCCTGGCACAGCCACTCTAGCCCTGTCAAACTCCACCCTCCCAGCTGCGCTCGGCAGGTTTTGTGTTTGTTTTAAATGGGAGGATCATAGAGCTTTGGTTTCTGCAGCATCACTGAGGACCAGATTCTGCCCAGCCTTGGGGCAAGGAGCTACCCCCACCCCTGAACACCTGTGCAGAGGCTGGCCAGCATCCCACCTAGTGCCCATGTCAAGCAGTAGCTATCTGAAAAGAGCTGGGGGGGGAGGAGGGCCCATGGCCCTGTTTCTGTCCCCACCCCCTACCTTGGCATTGGCTTGTGGAGGTGCTGTGGTGTGGAGTGAAAAGCATACTGCACCCCTTTCCAAGGGAAGCAGGGCTACCGCCCTGATCTATGAACCGTGGAAACCTGCAGGAGGAATTCTGGGTCCAGCAATGCAACCCCTTTGCAGCCCTCTCTGGTGCCCTGAGTGTGACTGTCTGCATGGGGAATGCAAGGCAGAGGTTTGCAGGATATTTGCAGTAACTGCCCACAACAGAGTTGGGTGAGAGAGAAGAGGGGGCAAGCAGTAGAAGATTTCCACCTCCGCCCACCTGTCTGTCTCCTGCACAGAGGCATCTGTCTGACAGGGCAATTTCCTGCAATATCTTAGGAAGACCTTACTGTATTACATACAATCCTGACCCACAATGATACATAAAAGTAACCTCTCGGGGGGCAGATGTGACAGATGAGAGACATGGGAATTCAAAAGACTGTACTACAAATGTGCCAGACAAATCTGGACTTTTTGGACAATAAGTGGAAAGAGGATTTCCTGGGGAATTCCTAGGGTGAGGTGAATGCAAATTTCTCATTTCAATTATGCAAAAACTCAGCCTTTCAAAGCTGTGCCCTGAGGAGAGGGTCCCTGTCTGATGATTACCTTTTACACAAGGCCAAGATCAGCTCAGGCCTTTGTATAAAGAAATGGCTGATCTGCGCAGTGTCTGGTCCGGTGCTGGATTTATGACAGATGAACTTGTAACCAGTTGTGGGGTTTGAAGGACTAAAACCTACCAGAGCCACAGGTTGATTTGAAGTGATTTCTGCTAAACTTTCTAGTGTGTCTTTATTGTTGCAATGCTTTCACCTTAAGAATAAAGGTGCTTGCTTGGAAGGAGCTGTATGGTAACTTATAACTTTGGGCAATACATGGGTCATAGCCCTCAGAGAAAAGCAAAGTGCAGGCACTGGCCTATTTGGACAGTCTGGCTTGCTGGGGATGTTGCAGTGTAATCCATGGAGCTTTGCAGCCTTAAAACCCCTGACAGGGGATGGAGTGAGACGTGGGTCTTCACCCAAGATAGGTGACAGCTACGAGCTGGAAGTCTAAAGCGCCTACCCTGGAAGGACCACAGAGGGGGAATATAGGTGCAGTCGCTCTGAACTGTGACAGTGTCATGGGAACATTGTGGGATTATCAGGGCCCAGTGCTCAGCAGCAGGTATGACGGGGAAGAGGGTGAACTACTGGCTGGTGGAGGCTGCACATTGCATAACAAATGGAATTGATTAAATGACTTGATTTTTACCCAGGGAACGGCAGGGGAGTGTGAGTGTGTGTGTGTGTGTGTGTGTGTGTGTACATGGGGCGTTGAGAGCTGCCTTCATCCCTTTGCTGCCCTCTTCATTAGTAATCATTGTAATGATCTAGGTTCAGGCCAATGTAGGACATTCCGCTTGAGTATGGACAGAGAAATTCCAGGATGACTGCCATAGTTTTACGCAGCCAGGCTAAAATTACCCGGATAGAATATTTCCCAATCCCTAAATCAGATTATTATTGTGATTTATCGTCGGTCCTTCAGGTACTGCAAGCTCAACAACCAGTACGCCTGTCCCATTGCCTCCCGCTGGGAGGGGCTGGAACTGGAGTATCTATGAGCTCCCCACGTTCCTGCCGTGACTTCTGCTCTGGGCCACTGGAAAGAGTCCTGCTGCGTTCCCCACAGGCAGTGGTCTGATGTCATTCCCTACAGTGATTCCCGCTGATACAAGATGGCACCGAAATAACTGAATTTGCTTGCTCGAGTTCTTCTTTGCACATGCTGCGGGATGAATGACGACGGGCAGAGCTGAAAGCGACGTGAGTGCTTAGAGAGGGCCAGGCTGAGACAGTGTCATCAGGTGAGGATTCCCAAATGTCTCTGTCTTGTCTGAAAAACCTTCACGGCTGCCTGGCTTCCCAGCCCTTAGCTGTGCGACTGCAACGCAGTGTGTGTAATTCGGAACTCTATGGGTAAAGTTGTCAATAATTACGCTAATTTCGTTCTTTATGGCAAGTGCTTGGAGCACCACGCTTCTGGGCACCGTAACTTTGCTAGGAAGCAGCTGAAGCATCCCAGCTCCCTCGGGACATGGGGCACGTGTAATGCCAGCATGTGGCTTTACAGCTATTGCCTACTGTGCCATTTACAGCCAACAGCTGGTCGGGGTGCACTGTGGACACCTGCTCTGCTGCAGCCCTCCCCATTGAATCCCACTCTGACTGGCAGGAGCCCTGCGGTTTAGGATGCCCCTGCTTGCGTCTCTGCAACCCGCTGCTGCGCTGGCTGGGATTGGGACCTACGCCGTCTCATACCATGTTACGTGTTTTCCAAGCTCCTTAGGCCTTTGTGTTTGCCTGCTTTCATTTTATAGCCTAGTGCAGTTTGCTGCAGCCGTTCCTACAGCTTAGACCCTGCCTCCGGATCCTTAGGTGTCCCTGTAACTAGAAACCTGATCTGATTTTAACTGAGATTGGAAATTGTGCACCGCCTTCCTATTACTTGCCTAATGTCTATAATCCAGAGTTTTGTGCTGCTGGGTACCCATATGGGAAACAGAAAGACGAGCTCAGCCACCCGCCTTGTTTCTATTTATCCCTTTATGTGCCTGGGGGTCTGATCCTGCGGGGTGCTGAGCCCCATCCCCTCCTCAACTTAGCTCCCATTGACTTCCAGGGCCACTGAGGTGCTTGGCATCTTCAGGGTGTGTAGCAGAGTGGAGGGGCATCGATTGCACTCTGTGTATCTACCTGCTAAGCAATAGGCCGGCAGAAGAAGGTAGCACCATATCCCCACCTCCCCTGGAAGGCAGTGTGCTTCGTGGGGTTGAAGAGGCAGTCAGCGTGAAGTAACTTAGAACTTTAAACCCTTTCATTGCAACCCCCCATTTTTAGATGCTTATAACCTTTGGAAAGAAATTACCCCCTGGGTGGGCATTTTTCATGCTGCTTCTCAGCCCGTGGGGGGTGTTTACGGTTTTCCCAACTGTTGGTTGGCTGATAGTGAGTTGGCTGATTGGAGGGGCAGGATGGGAGTGGAAGGCTTTCTGTGAGCTAATGGCCTACCACGGCTAACCCTTCCTGACCTGAGGAGCCTCCATGTCCCACTGACACCAATGGGACGTCTGACGAGGGAGGGTTTGCAGGGTCAGGCATTCAGGAAATGGTGCAAGTACCTTTTGGGGCTTGGATAACTGAACTGTCCCACGGGGGCTGGTAGGAAGAACACTGCCTTTGCCCATCCTGCATGCAGCAGGGTGTGACCCCCAGCACCGCTAACTGAGCTGAAGCAGCACCTTGCGCGCACGCTGGACGGGGTTTTCCTTAACAATGTAAGGCCCAAACTTGCGAAGTGCTGCGTGCCCTCCACTCCCACTCAGGTCACAGGGGCAGCCCGGCGCACTGCAGGAACAGGCTCTACTGGCCAGATTTTTAAAGGAGCTCAGCCCGCTTACTTGGGGACAGATTTTCAAAGAGCTCTAAACGGCTGGCGCTGGGCTCTTCTGAAGATCTGTCTCCGAGTGTCCTCATGGGAGACGCCGGGGGCGAAGCACTCCTTAAAATCTGGCTCTTTTTCAAATGAGGTTCGCTCCCATTTAAATATCTAGTCCAGTAGGTGGGTGCTGAGCCCTTGGAAATCTGGCCCTGAGCTCTTTCAATAACCTGGGGTCCCAAGAACCCACTCCTGCAAAGGAAGCTGGCTGACTTAAACGGGAGTCGTGCACACAGAGGGCTCGCAGGGTATCAATCTAGAGGTACCTGCGTTTAGCTAAACGTCTGACTGATTGCATGTGCGCACAGGAACACTGAATCTGCAGAGCCCCAGAGATATTCGGGAGATTGCAGAACTATAGCTGGAGCCCCACACATCTGCCTCTCACCACCCCACCGTACAATACATTGTTCAGTCTGATGTGCAGTCATTTGATTTTTCCTCCCCCTTAAATAAGGAACTCTAGAGTATCCTGCTGGCACTAATGCAGTGGTAGGATAGGCACACAAATCAGAGGGCTTCATCCTCCACTCCATTATACCAGTTTTACATGGATGTAGCTTATTTGTGTGGCCAGACCATGTTAGTGAATGCATGTCAAGGGCCCGCATGATGAACGCTGGCCTGTAATCACGGGTGGATTTCCTAGATGCACCTGCATTTGTCCACCCATTTGTACACAAACATCCATGCACATTGTGGCCGAGTTTACTATTGCTGTGGGAGGGAATTTCCTGACTTCTCTGCACTTAACACACACACTCTTATATAGAAGTCATTAAAAAAAGCATCATTAATCTATGGGATTATTTATGTGTCACTCCAAGGGAGTAGGTTAGCTGGTTCTAGAGAACTACAGATCCTAAGCCAAACCCAACGGAGATGGGAGTGGCATTGGTCAGTTCAATAAGCTCATTCCTGGGTCAACTTTTTCTCCCAAAGGGATCATTGTATTAATGGGCTTCACCTTTTTGGGGCACTGCAGATCTCTAGCGAGGTTCATCAGCAGGTCGTGGGAAATGGGGTCCACCAAGTTGAGGAAAGTAGCATTCTTGTAGAGCACTTCACTGAGGCACGTACCTTCCAATCCCAGGTCCTAGGAGAGAACCCAGGCAGTTAGACTCCATTCTTCAGGGCCCACTTACAGTTGCTACGTTTTTAAAAAAACATAGCGTGAAAGCCATAAAACAACCATGCTAGGGCCCAAGAAAAACAGATTGAGTAATGGAGGAGGCTGCCTAACAATGGTGGAGCAGAAATATATTGGATACAGGCACTATTGTGATGGGGGCCCTTTAAGTATCTGGATGAATGGCTGGATAAAACAGATTGAATGGACAGAGCTGGGTTGGTCTAGATCAGGGGTTCTCAAACTGGGGGTTGGGACTCCTTGGGGGTCACGAGGTTATTCCAGGGGGGGATCGTAAGCTGTCAGCCTCCACCCGAAACCCCGCTTTGCCTCCAGCATTTATAATGGTGTTAAATATATAAAAAGTGTTTTTAATTTATAAGGGGGGGTCAAACTCAGAGGCTTGCTATGTGAAAGGGGTCACCACTACAAAAGTTTGAGAACCACTGGTCTAGATTGGAGATTGTCTGTCTACCGTATGAGGGGTAGAAAAGGTTTCATTCTATTAGCCAAGGAAAGGTGAGTCACTCCATTCCCTGCGGGAGCCCACAGAAGCAGAGGCTATAGGCAAGCTCCCAGCTACTCCAGCTCTGCCCTGTCCCAGCAAGAGTCCCTGAGAGAGCTGACAGCTAGTTCAGCCGCAGCCCTTTCTGGGGGAGTGAGTGCCTGAGTCAGAGGCTGGACAGGGCTACCTAAGCAGCAGCAGTGAGATCCTTAAAACTGTAGTGCTGAATCTATTTGTAGTTTTGTCCCCTACAGCTCTCGCAGTATCAACGGGGAAGCAGCAGCCTGCTTCTCTCCTCTCAGCATCCCTGGCACAAGCCCTGGTCGGGACGATGGTCCCAAAGCTCACCTGTGGGCTTAGGGTATCCTGTGACGCTAACCAGGGACATCAGGAGAGCCTGGGAGACTGTTTGCAAACGAAAAGTCTCCTGGGTGGTGGTGGGGGTGACAGGATGAATCATGTGACGATCCACAGGACCAAGCTTTGGGAGGCTTTTCTATGCTAGGAGGGAAGGCGGAAGTCCCAAGGGAAACTCGGGTATGGCAAAGGTAAATAGAGATGCCATGAGGCACCGGGAAGGATGAGAAACTGAGGAGAAGAGAGGAAATCTGGCCAGGAAACAGAGGCACTCAGCAGAACATGCTCTGAGGAGGATGAAGGGAGGAGTGGCAGGGAGCTGACAGGGAAGGGGGAGGAATGAGAGAAGTCCCATGGGGGAGGGACGATGCTGGGGTTTGGTTCCATCGACATGGAGGATTCAGATGAAGGAATAAACAAGACATCTGCTCAATCTGAGCATTGCTGCCAGGAGACATGAGCCAGCAAATGGGTGTCCCATGTGCTCTCCTTACTCTGCTGAGTCTGTGCTTAATACAGCGCAGGGTGAAATCAGCAGCCCTGAAGGAAGGAGCTGTGTGCGTGCACGTCCCCAGGGGGACAGAGCCATGGGAGAACTGGTGTATCTTGACCCTAGACCGCAGCAAGAGAAAAAGCAACGCCCCTCCCCCACCCCCTCTCCCCAAGCGGAGAGCAGGATACAGAAGAGTCACTGGCTCCAAATCCAATGAAGAGAGGAAGACGAGATCACGTGCACTAGAGACGCAGTTGAGTGCATGTTAGCTCATCTTCTGTGCATCGATGATTCATACAGGAGTAGGATATCCCCAAGCAAACTGAGCAACATCATTTATGGGTCAACAACATAAGAATAAGCTGCCACACAGGGCTATTGATACGGACACCTAGGCACGGGCTAGGAACGCAGCAGAGCATCATGCCAGCACCTGGCTTGACCATAACACTTAGGGGAAGTTGGCACAGGCTCTGTAGTCCTTTTCTCACCCTCCTAAATACAGCGTGAAGTACAAAGCTGTGGGAAGGGGGGCATGGCTGGAAACACTGCGGCCGTAATAAACACTCACGTTCAGCAGCACCCTTTGGAGCTGTCCAGTTAAAGAGGAATCTGCATTCCTGGTGAGAGGCTTGGAAATAACGTAGCTGTAAATAGTCCCTTCAGATTGAGAACCGCTGGTGTAGACTATCAAACTGTAAGTCGGGACCCCATTTTAATGGGGTCGCCAGGGCTGGCTTAGACCTGCTGGGGCTTGGGGCTGAAGCCTGAGCCCCACTGCCCAGGGCCAAAGCCGAAGCCCAAGGGCTTCAGCCCTGGGTGGTGGGGCTTAGGTTACAGGCCCTCTGGCTGGGGCTGAAGCCCTTGGGCTTCGGCTTTGATCCATACCCTGCGCAGGGAAGTGGGGCTCGGGCTTTGGCTCCCCCACCCGGAGCAGTGGGAATCGGGCGGACTCAGGCTTCGGTCCCCCTCCTGGGGTCGTGTAGTAATTTTTGTTGTCACAAGGGGGTCGCGGTGCAATGAAGTTTGAGAACCTCTGGTCTATACGTTTTCAGCCCAGAAGCATTTGTTAGTCGAGCCTCACCCCTTGCCCCCTGAATATATTGTTTTAAAGAGTTTGGTTTGTGACTAGCAGACAGGACAGACCTATGGTTTTGACCCATTTACATTTTTATGTTCTATTAACTTAATTATAGTGGGCCTGATCCTTGGCTGGTGTCAATCCCTGTAGCTCACCTGGGCCCGATCCTCTGCTGGTGTAGACTGGGGCAGCTCCCCGACGTCAATGGAGCCATGCGCATTGACACCCGCAGAGGAGCTGGCTCCTGGTTTTTAAAATGGCAGCTTGCAGTGGCTAATGGAGCTGTCCCAGTGCTGACACCCAAAGCCCTGCTTGGCCTGTGTCATGGTAATGGAATAGAGCCAGTCAAAGCACTGCCCACCTCCCTGTGCACGTACTGGCCCTGAAAGTATAAAATTACAAAACTGCCAGGTAAACATCCAGGCGTAGAGCATGGCTGTCAGAAGCCTGCACTGGAGGCAGGAAGGGGTGGGCACACTGCAGCAGCAGGAGGAGAAATAATTACCCAGGAGGCTCTGGGGGGGAAGGCATCTGCTCCCTCTGCCCTGGCTCATCTCTGCTGCTCAGTGCCCGTGAGGGGGCGGTCACAGCCACCCCCTTGCCCTGTCCCCTTTGAGATGGCCAGCTCCAGCACCCCTGCTAGGCTCCTTGAGCTGCCCCATCTCCTTGCAGCCCAGCACAGGGACAGTTTTTGTAGTTCCAATATAGGGTCTGAAATGAAGTTGAACCCCTTAATAGTGGACAAGTGAATCTCCCTCCCTCCAAACAGCCGCCAGACCCCCACCTGTGCCCATCGCTCTGTGGCTCTTGCGTGCCTGTTGTTGTTAATGTAAGCCCGTCTGTATAATGTGGGATGTCCCGTGACAGACTGGAGCTGAGGGTTGTAATATACAAGGTAAGGAAGGTGGAAGCCGATGCTTCCATGTGCCACACCCATTCAGGGCAGGAAGAGAGGAACGGTTGGAAGGGCAAAGCAGAAGCTAAACGGCTAACAGGCTCATGAGACTCTCTTCAGTTAATTGCTGGCCAGGCAATTGTTTTGCCACCAATGCTACTGACCAAGCTAGGACGGCAATAATGCTATTTCTGTCCCATGGCCCTGTCGACGGTTAGCCACGGAACGGCACAATAACAATTCTACTAAATGAGATTACAAAGCACACCGAGCAGTAGGTAGTCGTTAGTATAAGTGTTCGCTGGATTCTCTCCACTTGATTCAGCCATGATAGTTACTATGTCCAATTTCTGTGTGTCCATCCACACAGCATGGGTGTGTGAGAATGAACCTGTATCCTTTACGGTAGGTTATTGCCCTAAGACACGAACAACTGGCAATCCTGAGACAGGGACCAGGGGAAAAAGTGAGGTAAAGGGAAATGTTAGTTAGTAACCGGCTCTTCTCAGATGAATTGCAGAAGTGGGAAGGATGGGGGACACGTGGCTTAGCATAGAGTTGACAACACTGTATTCAAAAATAAGGGACTGTATTCTTAGCACCCCCGCCCCACCCCTTCTCCCAATATTATTATTTATTTATTAATACTAAGCAGTGTTCACCTACGTTTGCCGGGGTATTTCTTGCTGCTGCTTGCAGCACTCAGCAACTCCTGATCTTGTTGTACAGAGATGAAGAAATAAGGGACGTCCCTTCTAATAAGGAACTATTGGCAGCCCTATAGCTGGACCCAAAAGAAACTGTCAGGCCATGTGCAAAGGAAGGTTTCAAAACGACCTTCCACTCCAGATGGCCCGATGACTCAACATGAAAATCCCAGCTGCCCTCTAATGACCCTTCTGGAGACTTCAAGATCTGAGAGGGGTTTAAATGTTTGTCTGGGTAAAAGATTCTGAGCACCATAGGAAATGACACTCTGTAATTCCAGCCTCTGGCAAAGCCTACAAAAGTCCCTTCTTGTCACATCACCGCATTTCAGAAGCAAGTTGCAGCCTATTTCTTCCCCCCCCACCCCCCGCAAGCTTCTTGGAATAATGTCTTTCATGCCCTCTTAGACCTCTGTTTGCATGAACCGCCCCTCCCCACCCCCACCCCACAGGATTTCTGTAGAACACGTCCTCAAAATGATTTAAAGTAAAGGAACGGAAATATTGTATTTATGCCAACACAAAGACGAATGTATTGAGCCCATATGTTAAGGAGGTAGGTGGTAGTGTAAATTCTACGGCAAAGGGGCACACTGAAATTAAGAAGCTACAATGTTAGGTCCCAATTCTGCAAATTCTTGCTCGTGAAAGTGCTATTTACTCATGTGAGTAATCCCTCGAGTAAGGTTACTCATGTGAGCAAATGTTGTAGAATGAAAAAAAATACTCTTTACACAATGAATCTATGGAACTCTCTGCTACAGGATAATTATTATATTGTAGTGCATAGAAGCCTTAAACGCATTAGTCTAGGCGCTGCACAAATATGACAGGTGGCCCCCGCCCTAAGAGTTTACACTTTAAGTAAGTTTACTAATCAGTCTTATGTTGCACGTTTCAAATGAGGATTAGACAATTATCTGAACAAGAATGACACCTACTAGGATAAGAAATTGTAAGGGCTTTCAGTCCTCAGAAGCTGCCCACCCATTGGGGTCAGGGAGAAGTGTCCCTCTATGGTACAGAATACAAACTTAGGTGCAGGGGGCGGCCCTTGTGCCTGCATTGATCCTGTCTGTCTGTGACGGGACACCAGAGTGGATGGACCTGTTCCAGGACAGTAATAGTTGTGTCCTTATGATCAATTTGGCACAGCATTGTCTGTATATTCCCTTTTATTTCCTGAATGGAGACAGACAAGAACAAGTTTGCCTGTGATCCACTGACCCGTTTACCTCTCCTTCCCTGACTAGGTTATACTCAAACAGACATTCAGTATCCAGGGCAGGGGCAGTCAATAGGCAGACCACGGGCCAAATCCAGATGTTTTTGGATGGACCCTGAAATCTTTACTTACTATTATCATTATTTTTGGTTTTGTATTTTCTCTGGAGTCTGGACCTTGACTTTACCTTGTTCATTTGGACCTTGACCCCCAAAAAAATAGACTACCCCGATCCAGAGCCTGCACCCAGGCTCCTCGGTAGCCCATTCTGATAGAATCAACAGGCAGTATTAATTTATGGAAGGGGGCTGACTCTCTCTCGTTAGTCTTTGGCATAAAATGGCCTTGATTAGTAGATAGCTTTCCAAGGTCCTTGCCTGGAGGAGTTTGGGTCATGGATTTTTGGCTCTAAAATCCCTAACTGCACAGATTCAGTTGTGTCCCCAGTGGTTACGGTCATTTAACTCCCACTCACCCCCGCTTTCTAAGGGATCTGGTTAAACTCGCCTCCTCCCCCACACCGAGACTTGGTAAGATGCTAGTGACGGATGCATGTCTCGATGTCTAGCCTTCAGTGCTCCCGTGCCTCTAGCCATCCTTCGTGCCACTAGTGATGTATGGAACAAAGAGGCTGCCTCCCTCTCCCCACGTCCACACCCAAAGTGGGATTGCTGACCCAGCATCTGCATGCCCTGCTAAAGCAGCACAAAGCGCCCAGCCCCTCACACACTCCCTTCCACTGAGCAATCACTGGAGGGCTGTGCACAAATCACCCCAGAAAGGGGCAAATCCGACCCCGCCTTGTAGCTCCGTGGGGAGAGCGTTTGGGGTCGAACACAGCAATGGGGAAAGCGGAAAGGATTCTGCTCCAAATCAGGAGCTTCCCTCTGTGAATAAGGGCCGCGACAGGCTCCGTTCACGGAGGCCGCTCTTGAACTCATTGCAAAAGGTACCATGTGAAAAACTCATTTCAAAATGAGGAAAAATCCGAATCCCTCTCCCCTCCTCATCTCCTATTCCTCTCACTGACAGGACCAACGGTTATTGTCTTGCCATAGCCCCAGTTACACCCAGTTCATAACAGCCCTTCCCAAGATTAACCCCTTCCCTGCTCTGTCATGTTGGAGTGGAATTGCTTTGTTTTTTAGCATCCCTTTCTTTGTTTTTGCATGCACCCGCTTGCACTGACACATTGCTTTTTCAGCACAATGTTTTTTTTCCTCCAAGCACTTCTTAACTGGCCTTGCTTACTTTCAAAATTGGTCTATTAGTTGCATGCATTTTCCACTGCTTTTTTTTTTT